>NC_052619.1:11745033-12114413 GCF_016545825.1 Eucalyptus grandis | reverse complement strand
AAAAACTTAGTCGACGATACAAGTCAGATGACATTCAACCAAAAGCGTCATGCTTAATATTGAATAAGTATCTAAATTGTTCAGCAATATTTTGTCATTATGAATCTCATATTGGCACGAATTTATTGATTCTCTTTCTTTGAGAACTTGTTGCTCAAATTCAAGCTTCTGGTATATCTTCAAAGGACCGAATCACATACTCTGTCATCTAAGTAGATGATTATAGATAGGGTTATTCATCGTCAGTAGTTCTTTCACATTTATAGGACGTTTGATAGATCTACTAAAAAAGTAAGATAGATGATTTAATTGGCGATCACGTTAGATGTAATACGATAGGATTGCAAAATAAAGAATAAGAAAAAATAATTGCGGTGCATTGGACCATTGGACTCCATTAAAAACGACATAATCATAAAGAAAATTATCTCTTTATTCAATCGAACATTTTGAAAAACACGATGAGAAGTCGTTGGCTCGTGATTCCCAACGGCACGCGCAAACCCCCAAAACCAATTTTTTTTTTTTTCTCTCGCTCGACACCAATTTTGGATTAGAGCTCTAGCGTTGATGGAAGGGACGCATTGGCCGAAACGAAAATCCCAATAAGATAAGACCTACGAGATATGACGTCACATAGCTTGGGTTGACCTTTAGATATAATTTAAATCGTCGGCCCTTTTGCATGCGCAGCCAGGCTAAGCTCGCATGGGAGGGCAACTTGTAACACCGAAAATATTAAATAATAAAATAAAACTCGATTGATTTTAATCGGGAATTCGATGAGCTGGAGTGCGAAACCGTGGTCCGGGGTCCAAAACCATCAAAACGACCGTGGCCCACGAGTCGTTTTGACTGCTTTTCCGTCGTTGCTATCCTATTTTCGGGTCGAAACTGCATTTCCGACATCGAGGAGTGGACATTCGGACCGGGCGCTGCAACTAACGTTCGAGGCCCGCCAGAGATTTTGGTGGTTTCTTTGTCGACCGCTGCCCCCACCATTCGTTTGACCGAGTGATGGAAAAGGATGAGTCGGCCGCTAATCCGATCTTACCTCGCAACTTCTGCCATGGTGCCTGATTGCAGGCCTCCTCATGTAGAGAGAACTTCTCAATTTGTAACATCTTGAGGCTCGTATGATAAAATTTATATTTTTCTATTTCTTCGTTTCTCTGTTCCCCATAACAGGTTCAAAACAAAAATCTGTTTGGTAAAAAGAATTTGATTTTTCTATTTTAACATATTTTTATTTTAAATAGATTTGAAAATAAATTTAAGTTAAAATTTTTAACTTCTCAATTTTTAAGTTTCTCAATTTCTCGCCAAAAATTAATTTCGTTGTAAATTTTATCATGCACACCCTTAATCTAATTGCAACAACAGGCTTATCAATTTTGGAGATTTAGATTATTGGTGGTGTTGAGTAGTTATAACTTGATGCGGCGAGTATGAGATAATGACTTGAGGAGGTTGGAAAGACTCATCGTCCCTCTCAGTCCTTTAACCAACCAATCAAGGCAAAGTCGAAGAAAACTAGAACAATATTTTATGTTTACTCGAGATTGTCAGCGAACTCATCACTTATTAAAACTCAACAATAAATAGTTAATTGATTAAAAATCATAATATCATTGATAAAATTTCTACAAACTACTCTTTGATAATATATTTAGAAAAATGGGAAAAAAAAATCTTGCAAAACTAGGCTGTGCATGATAACATTTCTTATTGGGAAATAATTTTTTTTCATAAATAATTCTTTTCTATTTCTATTCCGAGGAACAATTTCCGAGTAAAATAAAGTGTTTGGTAATTACACAATTTTTTTAATTTTAAAATAGAAAAAGAATAAAAATGTATTTGGTACGAAACATTTTCTCTTTTGTATTTATTCGTTTTTTATTATTGCTCATGGATCGCCAATCGCGGACTATCGACCGTCGCCGCCACTATACGACCGTCAGCGTAGGGCGGCAACGAGCAACGGCGGTCGGTGGTAGCCGACGGACATCGACGGTGGCGACGGACGGAGGCGGTGGCGATAGCAATAGTGGTCGACAGCGGTGGCAACGACGGATGGAGGTGGCAGCGACTGGCAGTCGGCGGTACGCAGTGGTGGCGACAATGGCAGCAGCAGTTAGCGGTGGCTCCGAGCAATTAGAGGTGGCCATGGCAAGAGGGAGGAACAAAAAAAAATTTTGCTTATTTCTAGAAATTGTTATCGGGAACAAGAAGTTACTTTTTATTGTTTATTGTTCCTATTCCAAAATTGTTTTCGGGAACAAAAAAATAGAGGAAAATAATAGAAATTGGGAGAAACGGAAATATTACTGTACAAACCTCTAGTTTCATTAACAAGGAACGAAAGTCCATCAAGACCTTGCTGGCCGCAAAATGATACTCATCAATTCTCTAGTAATTGTTTTGGTAGGAACCCTTTATCGGCCTTTTTCTAACGAATTCGTTTGCATCTTTTAAAACCAATCAAGGGATAGTAAGGTTTTGAGGTCCGATGATGTTTATTTATCGAATTATGAAATATAAAAAAAGGCTGATCAATGCGTTTAATATGTAACCAATAAATGCAAAAATCAAGAAAGTAAATAACTAAATGAAATAGAACCATCTTCCGAGAGCTTGGTCCAACGTGTCCGAAGTGACCCGAGGACACAAACGAGAGGTCGAGATTGATGATTAGTCGGGCCCCATTCGATTCTCATGGGCCTAGCCTATTGGATGTCCCCTCCAATAGGACATAATGGTTCGGAATTGGTGGTGGTATCTATTCACGGTCCAGATAAGATTCAAATGTAAGCAGGAACAAATACAATAGGATACCACGGCCCTCGTCTAGTGGCCGACGAGAGCTTATTGTCCTTGCCTGTTGCCAGGCCCTCGCCCAGTGGCCAGTGGGGTTGTTGATTGGCAGCTCCTTGCTGGCTCTTGATGGAAAAAATAAAAATAAAATTCTCGAAAATTTATTTAAAAATATTCATGTTAACGCCGATTGTTTCACGTAAGACAATCAACGTCCAAATCGATGATTTTTATCAAAATTGATCAGATGAACTCAATGGTACCAATCTGAAAATATTTAGGAGTAAATTAGTTTAGTTAAAAGGTTTATAATTGATTTAGTATCAATATGAAAATGTTTAGGACTTTTTGGTATTATCCTTAAAATTTTGGTAATTAAAAAATTACCTGCTCAAACAAACGACTCTAAAATACTTTGAAACTATAATCTTCAAAAAGAAAGAGCACGCGTTTTATAATTTATTGGAATATTTTCGTAGAAAAGGTCAAAGAAGGGCTTGAAATGACATTATTTTCTAAAATAATAACTTGAAGTTGACTTTGTTTTAAATAAGAATTTGAAATAGTCAAATCGTTTTAGATGAAGGTTTGAAGTGGTCACATTAATTTCAAAAAAGGGCGTAGCCTCTCAAACCGAAGGATATTTTCATCTTTTACTTTTTAATTTTTTTTGTTTATTTCTTTTTCTTTCCTTTTTTCTTTTTCCCTTTTCCCTCTGTCGGCCATAGCGGAGGTCACCAAACTCAAGCAATGGCCGGGGGAGGAAAGAGGGAGGAAAAAAAAAGAAAAAATCTAATTTTAAAAATAGTTACAATTTTTTTATCAAAATGCCCATTTTCTGATAACCGAAATGTTCACCGGCGGGCCAAAGGCCCTTATTTAAGATGATTTAGAAGTTCATGCTTTTATTTAAGACAATTTGATCACTTTGGCCTTTATTTTAAATAAGATCTATTTCAAATTTTTATTTGAAAAAACGAGGCTTTTGTATTCTTATTTAAAATTTTCCTTCTTTTCATAATGATTACGAAGCAACCTTTCAATTATATCACCGTACGGCTTTAATTACACGCCCAAACAATCAAATCAGGAAAAGATCAATAATAACATTAAATGTACATTCAATCCAGCAATAGTGAATGGTAAATTCAGGCAACTGAAGCCTCATAATTGCAGGAATACTGTTTGATTGCTATAAATACGACAACAACCCTCACAATCATTTTGAGAACAGAAGAAAGATCATGAAGCTGGGGCTCCTCTTCTTGGTGCTCATCGGCACGGTGGCGGTTTGCTGTGCCGAGGCAGGGAGCCCCGGCCTCGAGCTGGCGATGAGCCCCGGTGCTGAGGCAGAACTCCGCCGTGTCGCATGGTCCCGGTCAATTGTGATAGGAGTGATCGACCCGTGCAAAAGGCCCCACCCTCCGCCCCAGTGCCAGAGTCGGCATGCTCCTCCGACGCCGGCGCAAAATTACACCCGTCCGTGTGCCAAATTCAACTGGTGCCGAAGCGGTCCTCCACGACGAGAGGCCATCGTTGTCTAAGACGCTTTCGTTAGGGCAAAAAAGAAGAGAAAAAATTGGGGGGGATTTAAGTGTATTTGACATGAATTATTTGCACATCGACGAAAATTTTCACTCCTGAGAATTCGTTGAAGCGTTGGATGGTGCGTTCCTTTTGCTCGTCGGGGTCGGCCGACCTCGATCGGAAATTTAATTTGTCTATTACAAACTTTCTTAATCACTCGGGTAAGTGTTATTTATGAACCATAAATGATATACACGCATTGCATTTGATAAGAAGTAGAAACTTGCATTAATAATTTTAGGTAGAAAGCCACACAAAAATCCTCCAGATCGTACCTGAATGATGCATTTGCCCTTTGTCGAGGTTCTCTCATATGATTTTTCTAACCAAAATTTAAGCCCACAAAGGGGCCAAAATTCGGCCACTGACAGAGCACGAGGGGGCTGGTCGAAATTTACGTAGGAGACGGGCCAAGATCAAGTTTAATTCGGACCGTCACCAATTGAAAATGTTCTCATTAGCTACCCCTCCATCGACCGGTGTTGGTGGGCCTCTTTGAAGGTGAGCTCGCTGAGGTTTTATTCAAAGTTTAATTGAAACTTAAATTTTACCCATGAAAATGCGATGAATGTTATTTTTGTTTGGATTGAAAGTCCCATTTTTAATGCAATAATGTATGATGCATGTAGATGGTATGGAATCCAACTTGCTTGTCAAACATTTTTGAAATAAAATAAAGTACTGGAAGAGCATCAAAGTAAACAAGTTCCTGTTCAAGGCTTGTCACATTTAAGCCCATAAGGGGTCACAGTAAACAAAGGTTGCAACTCACATAAGCGCCGTGTCGACACCATTTACCTTCCGTCATTCACACAAGCAGAATTTTAAAGATGCTCATTGATGGCTTTGATATGCCACGCATATATAAATTTGGGATTTTTTATATCATAAAAAAAGGTTTATGGTAAATGTCTTAGAGACAGCATAATTTGGAGTTTTCAGTGGCTTTTTCTCGTAATTATAATGTAACAGGTGATGGCTATGAATGAGTGTTGGTGTCTCCGTGTCTGAACAAGAGTCCCATGTGGGAAGACTGAATTATATCGGTTGATTTTGAACACGAGAACAAATAGAGCAAATGTCATTTAAGAGCATGGTTCTCGAGCGGACATTAGTGCATCGGATGGGCCCTAGGATGGTTGACCTTGACTTAGACACGGCATAATGTGGAACTTTCAGCGGCTTTTTCCGATAATTTAATGTAAAGGGTGATGGTTTTAAATGGAAATCGGTGTCTCATCGTGTGAACAGGAGTCCCGAGGAAGTCGACTGATTCCTGAACATGAGAGCAACATAGCAAATGTCATTTAATGACATGGTCCTCGAGTGGACATTAGCGTATTCGAGGGGCCCTAATATGGTTGATCTCGACTTAGATTGGGCAGTTGCATAAATGTCTTTAATGTGAAGACGTGGGCTTTCCAGAAGCTTTTTTTTTTTTTTTTTGAAAAATTAAGAATTTGCGAAAAATTAAGACTTTGCGAAATGTTAAGATTAGGCGACGTTGCTTTTTTTATTTTTGGGGATAAATGTTGATTCTTCATGGTCTCTATTCCTTCGGAGGGGGTTAGGAGGGAAGATCTTGGATTTTCTTATTTGGTAACGTCCTGAATTTCTATTTGTTTTTGTTGTGGTTCGAGTATTTGTGATTGGATTTTCGATTGTTGATCTTGAACGTTGATAGGGCGTGGGAACCAATATTGAGGATCTATCCTAGTGATTATACAGATATTATATTCTTGGTAATGCCAAATCTATCATTAAAGATTGAGGTTAGAGGCTTGTTTGATTTAGGGTTGACTCCAAACTCATATAACTGCTAACCAACTCTGTGTGGTTCGGTTTCTTGTTACTAGATAATAAACCAATCACCCCTGCATATTACGACTATTCTTTCCATCATATCATCGAAAGAAGCATCCCTTCTTTTATTTCTTTTCATAAAATTCGTGAAAAGTTATAACACTCAAAACCGTAGTATAGGCAGCCTAAAATTCAAGAAAATGAAAGCCTACATAAAACGCGAGATAAGCAAATTTGAAAGTACAGAGCAATAAAGCTTAGCGATTTCTATTAGATGTGATTGCAAACCTGACCTTTTCAAACACACCTGACATTCAACCCCATGGCAGTGGGAGACTAGATGGAGAATATGCAACCATTCATGGTTCCAGACAAAACTTTTCCATCTTGCGAGAGAGATTCCGCACCGGATTGAACATGATTGTGGGAGGGCTTTTCAATGTTTTCATTATGGAAGAAGACGAACAGGTTGCCAAAAGTGACTATCTTTCGTTTTTCCTTACCAAAAAAATCAAGCAACCATTAATGACAATAATTGTCATTTCTCCTAGAAAGAGACGGGAGACGTGTCGCAACAATATGAGATTTTGATTTTTGGAGCTCATGTGGCTTGCCCAAATCCAATAATTTTTTTTTCGAGAAAGGAAAAATTATATATAATTTCATAAAAATCTTTAAATTTTAATTTATTCGAAGTAATTCTATAAATTTTATAATTTATTCAGTGTGGTTCTATACCTTTAAATGTGGTCCATAGAATATTTTCATATAACTTTAAAAAAAGATCACATTGCAAATTAAATTAAAACTCATTATTTAGGCCACTTGGAGAAAAGAAATGGACCCATCGTGGCATGATGTGCTTGTCATGATGTACCCGTCTTCTCCGATGCCCACCCATCGGACACGCATCCCAACCCCCTCCCTAAAAACGACCATTGAAGTTAACCAATTGATGGGTGCCTTTCCGTTTCTAGGCCACGGACTTTCCGTCGTGTCCCCGATTCTCAAAATTGACCCAATTCCGTTCTTTTCAATATTGGAAGTTGCCTGACCCAAAAACAAAAAAAACGAATTTATATATCGGAAGTTGACAATGCACACGAATTGACGACAACCCAATGGAGAGTCTTTTTAGGACGGGACGTAGGGCGGCGGGTTCGATTCTGGACCGACCCGTTTGGATTATAGTTCCGAGTTCGTTCACGATCGGGGGGGGAAGACGGACGACCTGGAAATCAGAGGGAGGCACGAGAGTCCTATCGGAGGACGCTTGAAGTCCGTGAATAATTAATGGCCGACTTCCACGAGGCCTATAAATTGAACAGGTTTCGTCGTCAGTCGTGTACCAGAACGAACCCGCACACTTCTGCAAGAACCCTCTGTCTCTCTGTCTCTTTGTCTCTCTGTCTCTCTCTGTCACGTGCGGAGAGGCGTGCGTCATCCTTGGCTTCGCTTCGCTCGGCACGATGGGAAGAGACGGCCATCCTCTGTTGAGCAGAGTGGGGAGAGAGGCCGGCTTCAGCCATGGCTTCTCCGCCGACCAAATCCAGTCGCTCGCCGCCATGTGCGAGACCCTCCTGCCTCCCCTCTCGCCGGACAGCATCGACGAGGACAGCCCTCGCAATGAGGCCGTGTACTCCTTCTTCCGGGCTTCTGGGTCTCAGCATCCGATCCCTGATGAGGTCGAAAGGCTCCCCTTTTTGCTTTTTTTCTTTTCTTTTCTTTTCTGGTTGCTTCTGTTAGTGATTTAGAGCAGTTTGATGCATACTTCTGCAAGTAGAATTATAACCCATGCCCGGCCATGGTAAAGTTTCTTTCTTTTTTGGGTGTGGGCCGATCATTGTGTTGTCTTCTTTGCTGGGCAATGTTCCTTTTTTAGGTAGTTCTTTGAAACGTAGCTGCTACTCATCTTCAAGTCAATTAGAAACGGAAAGTCAAAGGCTTTCTGGCGTGGTTGCAATAATTTCATCTCTGTTCAGGACTTTGATTTTTTTTTTTTCCTTCCCGAAAGGGTATCTTCTTCTTGATCGATTTGAGCATTGAGTCTCTCACGCTAGCTTCTTTTTCCAAGAAAAAATTATTCCCGAATTGGGACCAGAAGCTGATTTCTTTCCTTTGCTTCTGTAATGGAGGGCAGATTGCAGAGCGTCTGGCGAAGAGGGGTCAGCGCAGTGCACTGCTTGTTGTGAGCCTTGTCTTGAAGATTCTCTCCTACAGATTGGGGACCTTATTGCTCTGTGGGTTTCTATGCTTGGACTGGAGATGGCCCTTCATTCGCAAGTTCCACGAGATGCCATTGGAGAGGAGGGAGATAGTCCTCAACAGGTGGTCAAGGCAGAAGAAACTGATCCCTCTGAAAGTTGCCTTCGCGATGGTCAAATTGTTCTGCTTGTTCCACTTCTTCTCAAGGGTAATGTTCCTTTCTTTCTTAACTGTATCAGTTTTTTTTTTTTTTTAAATAAAATCCAAGTTGGACTTTTCAGGGTTAATTAATGCTGTGGTGGTGACTGGTGAGAATTTTAGACAAATCCATGTGCTTGGTGGTGTTTGAATATTGTGTCCAGTTGATGTTAGGTTATGATGTTTGCTAAAGTCATGGAAGTTAGCTTTGTCTTGGTGGAGATTCTACAATGATGATGACATGAGGAATGACTTTAGACTGTATTGAATTAAGTATACTAGGGTAACTGTAATAGAAACCAAGCCCATTAGAAGATTTTGACAGCGGTGGCTGGCCCCACTTTTGTTGAAACTACGAGTCTTGCTGGGGCAAGTCTTCTTTTTGTTGTTTCTCCTCTCAAGCAATGCCAAGCATCCATTACTAAGATTGGTTTAGGGAGTTGGTATGCTGTCAGCATACCATTTATTAAACTAGAGTACTGCAGCATTTTTCTTTCATCTTAATAAAGGATGCACTCGTGTAAATTGATGTTTGATTAAAAAACTGGCGATGAGCTTTATTGATTAAGCAAGGCTCATAGAACCCGAAATAAATGCTTTCCACGCAGACTCTGGATACAGTTCTCCATAGATTTGTCAAAGATGATGATAACACTGATATAAACTTTCTGTTTCGATGTCCTACCAAAACAGTGATCTTACTTGATCAGATTGTCCAGAAAGGAGAGAGTTAGGTGACTTCCATCTGTTTCTATATCTTCACCTGATACTATGTCGATGACAATTCTTTGTTTTCTCAGGAAATTTATGTTTCTTCTTCGTGCTGAAGTTCTATTTATTATAATTCATTATAACTGCTATTGTTCTGTGTTCTACTGCTATCTGCTTTTAGGTTGCTAAACATTTGTGCGGCCCTTGAGCTTTAAGGCTTTTAGAAATTGATCTCTTTATTTCTCATTTTGCAGACGGATGAGAACTCCAAGAACCCGTCATGGGAAGCGATTGGATACGAGGTTGACACTCAAGAGAAGCCAGTGAAATCCAAGAGGGAGAGGCCTCTAGAAAAGGGAACTATCGAGACCATGTACGAAAGCGGCTCATCCCTTGTTCAGTCTCTGACAGGAAAAGGCCTCAAAGTCTCGGAATGTTCCAAAACAAATAGCTGCAATATTAAATGCGATGCCGTGATAATTGGTTCTGGTTGTGGTGGTGGAGTCGCTGCCGCTGTTCTTGCTCAGTCTGGTCAGAAAGTGGTTGTCCTGGAGAAAGGGGATTATTTCACACCGCAGGATTATTCCTCCCTGGAGGCCCCCTCAATGAATCAAATGTACGAGTCAGGTGGGCTACTCTCCACCGTCGACGGGAAGTTCATGATCATGGCGGGGTCCACTGTAGGTGGAGGCTCCGCTGTGAACTGGTCAGCCTCCATCAAGACTCCAAGCTCTGTACTTCATGAATGGTCTGTGGATCACAAAATACCACTTTTTGGAAGCCCTGAGTACTTATCTGCGATGGACGCCGTGTGCAAAAGAATTGGTGTTACAGAGAACTGCTCCGAGGAAGGCTTCCAGAATCAAATTCTTAGAAAAGGGTGTTCGAACCTCGGTTTGCATGTGGAAACTGTCCCGAGGAACTCCCCAGAGAACCATTACTGCGGCTGGTGCTGCTATGGTTGTCGAATGGGAGAGAAGCGCGGTACCGACCGCACATGGCTCGTTGATGCTGTTGAGCACGGTGCAGTGATTTTGACAGGATGCAAAGCAGACAAACTCATACTTGAGACCGGCGATGATGAGAAGGTGGGTCACAGATGCTCAGGAGTGACTGCAACGGTCTCGAGTAGGGATTTCTTTAAGAAGCTCCGCATTGAGGCCAAGGTGACAATTTCGGCGTGCGGCTCTCTCTTGACGCCTCCTTTGCTTATCTCCAGTGGGTTGAAGAATCCTAACATAGGCAGGAACCTCCGCCTTCATCCGGTTCTACTAGTTTGGGGTTACTTTCCTGAAAATTCAACTGGTTACAGAGGCAGAAGCTATGACGGAGGAATCATCACGTCAGTCCACAAGGTGGTATCAGAAGATTCCTCTGAAGTGCAGGCCATCATAGAAACTCCAGCTCTCGGGCCCGGTTCATTCGCCTCGCTGTTCCCGTGGGTATCGGGGGCTGAAGTGAAGAACAGCATGGTCAAGTATTCAAGAACCGCTCACCTTTTCGCATTAGTTAGAGACCAGGGCTCAGGAGTCGTCAAAGAGGAGGGTGTAATCACTTACAGGCTAAGCCAAGAAGACAAGGAAAACCTCAAGCTCGGGCTGAGGCAGGCACTGAGGATCCTGATCGCTGCTGGTGCTGTTGAAGTCGGCACGTACCGAAGCGACGGGCAGAGAATCAAATGCAGAGGGGCTAAGCAAGAGGATATAGAGGAATTCCTGGACTCGATCACTACTCCTGGAGGCCTGGGGTCGAGACAGGAACACTGGACCATGTACTGCTCTGCGCACCAGATGGGGAGTTGCCGGATGGGCGCGAACGAGGGCACAGGTGCGGTCGACGAGAATGGGGAGAGTTGGGAGGCAAAAGGCCTGTTCGTGTGCGACGGGAGCATGCTCCCGAGCGCAGTAGGAGTCAATCCCATGATCACCATACAGTCCACGGCTTATTGCATCTCGAAGAGGATCGCCGAGTCTCTGAGGAAGGAGAAGTTCCCAAGGGTCAGCTAGTTTCCGAGCTGCTTCCCTGCCCTTCTCGCCGGAACGAGCGGATCGTGGTCAGATGACGCGAGCCGATAAATAACCGTTAGCTCCGGAGGCAAGCCAGCAGTCATTTACAGTAGTCCATTCTTTGTTCATGAATTAGCGAGATGACATTGGATTTGTTCCATTCTTCTGGCCTTGTAGCTGGTTTCCACCAGTGTTTTTCTTCAATAAGCTGCAAGAGATTACATGATCTTTTGGTGCTTCATTAGAATGAGAAATTAGTCTGTATTGTGCTAGAATTGAACCGTGCGAGGTAGAAACATTATAATATATATAGAATTTATAAATCTGTCTATTATAAAATGTACAAAAAATATATGAACAGATAAATAACTGAGAATTACCCTGTTGCTTCTAGTTAAAATCAATGTTCATTTACTTTTCTTCATCAATTAAAAATTGGACTAAAAGAAAGTAGTTAAAAATGGAATTGTTTGAATTGCATGATTAAATCCAATTTCTTTATATTTTGCGCATCGAGAGAATTAGATATACATAAATGATCGTATACTTCTTTTGAGCAAAAATAGTTTTTTTCTAAGCAAAAATACAGCCGCAAATACCAAAACTTGGCATAGGGGTGCCAAAAGTTACAAAAGGTATATATGTGTCAATTTTTTTGAAAATTAAGAAATTTGAGTACCAAATTCGGTGAAACCTCCTAAAAATCCTACGTGACAATTTTTAATTAATATAACTCACTTATGTGGTTCATCGGAGAGTTGAACAAGCAAAAAGAGCCAAAACCATGTCATTTTGCCTCTTATTTGAATTTTAATATAAATGTTAATTAAATTAAATTTTAAAAAAATTAAATTAAAAAAAATTAAGAAGTAGTAGAAGGTGGGCGAGGTTTTTTTTTTATAATTTAGTTTTTAATTTATTTTAATTAATAGTTATATTAAAATTCAAATCAAGGCAAAAAGATGTCATTTTTTGATTATCTAACCACATTTGTTTGCAAAATGGCGTCATTAAACGTCATGTCATTAACTGATTCATTTTGCTCCAATTTTGAGGCTTAAATGTACATTTCATAACTTTTAAGACTTAATAACTTTTAGCACTTAAGTGTCTCTCATACCGAGTTTTGGCACTCCAAGGATCTAAATGTTGTTTTTTCTATTGATGTTTGAGGATTCGATAATCATGCATATACAATTCAAATGATTAAAAGATAGTCCTGAATATCTCCTTAAGCAAAGCTCGAAATGTCCAAAAAAATGTTTAACACATTAAGGGTATGTTCATTTTGTGAAAAATAAATTATTCATAAAATATTTTCCTAAATATGATCGATCATATCACTTGTTCGAATGAATGAATAGAAGATATTTTCATCATCCAAAAATATATTTATATAAAAATTATTATTGACAATAAAAATATTTTTTATTAATTAATTATTTCTAATGATAACAATAGATCACTTTCAAGAAAATATTCTCAAAATTGCTTGTTTTTTCTCGAAACAAATTGTGCCCAACTTTATAAGAAATATCTTCATCGATTATGTGTTGAGGAAGTCACCTCTTGAATTACTCTAAATAAACTACACTAGTTTAAACATTAACTAGATTGGCCGATTATAAGAAATTTAGTAATTTCTATTTCGAAAATCGAGCGATAGCGATGATGATTCGTGTAACACATTTTATTCCAAATCTCTGTTTCAAAAGAAATTTTCTCTTGAACCAAAAAACGTGTATTATTTTTTTTTGTAATTAGGTATTGCACATTATGTTTAGCACTTGATCAAATTTAAATCAAATTATAAAGATGTTGCATATGCTTATTTCACAAAAACTCAGTTAAAAACAGGGCCTTTTTTCCTCTCCATCTGCTGCTGCTTGCTCTCTTCGTCTTCTTCGCTTCTCCTTCAGTTTCTCTCTCTCTCTCTCTGCAATGCCGGCGCTCCTCCGACTCCTCGCGAAACCCAATCGCCTCTCCTCCTCCTCGCACCTCCTCAATCTCTCCCTCCGTTTCCGCCGCCCGATCGCCACCGCGCCGGCAGAACCCCCGCCGCCGCCTCCGCCGCCGCCGCCGCCGAACCCTAGCCTCCGAACACGGACCCCTCTCGAGAAGCAGTTCGAGGGGTGGATCGACAAGCTCCGGCCCGGCTTCGGCCCGCCCGAGGTCGCCGACGCCCTCCGCGCCCAGTCCGACCCCGACCTCGCCCTCGACATCTTCCGGTGGGCCGCCCAGCAGCGGGGCTACCGGCACGACGCCGCCGCCTACCTCGCCATGATCAAGATCCTCATCTCCGGCCGCCGCTACCGCCACGCCGAGACCCTCGTCGAGGAGGTCGTCGCCGGGGCCTGCGAGATGAGCGTGCCCCTCTACAACTCGGTCATCCGCTTCTGCTGCGGCCGCAAGTTCCTCTTCAACCGCGCCTTCGACGTTTACAAGAAGATGCTCCGCTCCGAGGACTGTAAGCCCACGCTCGAGACCTACACCCTGCTGTTCAATTCCCTGCTTAGGAGGTTCAATAAGCTGCACGTGTGCTACGTGTACCTGCACGCCGTCCGGTCGATGGCGAAGCAGATGAAGGTGTCCGGGGTCATCCCGGACACCTTCGTGCTGAACATGATCATTAAGGCCTACTCCAAGTGCCTCGTGGTTGACGACGCGATCCGGGTGTTCCGGGAGATGGGGTTGTATGGGTGCGAACCGAATGCGTATACGTATAGTTACATTGTGAAGGGGTTGTGCGAGAAGGGGAGGGTCGGGCAGGGTTTAGGGTTTTATAAGGAAATGAGGAGTAAAGGGTTGGTGCCGAAGAGCAGTGCTTATATGATTCTGATCTGTAGTCTTTCGATGGAGCGGAGATTTGAGGAGGCGACAGAGGCCGTGTTTGATATGCTGCGCGAAGCAATGGCTCCGGACCTTTTGACTTATAAGACATTGTTGGAAGGATTGTGCAGGGAAGGGAAGGGAAGTGAAGCCTTTGATTTGCTGGAGGAATTTAGGAAGATGGATACGATGATGGGCCAGAAGAATCACAAGATCCTGTTGAATGGCATAAATTTTATTACACGAGAGTAGAATTCTATGTTCATGATCGCATGGCTCCGAATTTTGTCGGTGTAGAGTGGAAATGCTGATGCTGTCAAGACCTAAAAATAGAGCAGAGTGCATGCAAAGTGCTGAATCACATGTGGCGAGTCTGCACTGCCTCTTATATGGTATCACAACCATTTCTGATGCTGTGCCCATAACACTGGAGGAGAAGCTTTCAACCTGCGAGACGATCGGTGTCTATCCTATACCAGCATTCATGATATGCAACATGGCACTTGTTGAGGGAATCGTCCAATGTTGTGCCTGTGTAATTTGCAGTTCGCACATCTCCTGGATAATCTACCTCAGAAACAGATGATCTGGTCTAGTTGCAGTTGCTCTTAAACAGAGATGAATTCCTGCAACCGCCTTTAGGACAAGGGTAGCTTGTTTGGCATGCAAGAGTTGCAAACAGACTTGCTATGTTATAAAACTGTGTCCTTAGGATTGATACTGGTGATGAGGATGCTGTTTTGCTGGCAACCTCCGTGTTTTCACGCGGTTCGTCATCCTCTTCTTGCCACTGGGAAGAAGATTGGAGAAAGAGCGGTTCGTCATCCTCTTCTTGCCACTGGGAAGAAGATTGGAGAAAGAGCGATCTTTTCAAAGTTCTGCAGCAATCGTCTCAGGTGCCTATCCGAGTCTCTTTGGACTTGCAAATTGATGGGCACCGCCTCTTAGATTTCGAGGAGGGCGTGCTCAAGAAGAAGATTAGGCTGAGTTTTTTTTTTTTTTTTACTTCCAATATCACTTGGGACTGTGCCAATAATCAGTCTTGTTGGACTTTAGAAATGAAGGAAAATGCATACTTATTGATGATGATGCATTCAGTGAGAGTTTTCATGGTACGGTGTTGGTTGATGGTTGATATTGGTGATGATAGAAAACGGCAGCTTATCTGTCCACAGTATTTCAAATGGCTTCATGATTCTTGTTGGTTGATCATCTGGGTTTTGACACTCGATACATTGCATAACTGACCCTGGAAAATGCATCTTATACAACAGTGGTGTCACAACAACGCTGTCTGGTGTCTCATTTCATGTTCCGGCGACATAATTTCTCTTGGCCAACGGTCGTTGAGTTTTGAAATTTGATTAGGGCAGTGATGTCACGTCGACATGATGTGTGGTGCGATCGCTGTGCATGTTATTTTCTCCTTACTTTGTCTAGCATTTCTGATGCCATGGTTGCCGATTGTGGGCTCGGACAATACCGTCAACATCGTCTCAATCTCGCAATTGTGATATTCACATGGCATAGTAAAGCGGATCCTCACATTTCCCTTGCAATGGAACCAATCGAGATGAGTCCTCAACTTTGCAAGTTTAGTCATCAAAAGTGCATCATTAACTTTGCTTAAATAACAATTCGATGCTTGAATTTTTTTGGTTGACAATTCGATGCTTGAATTTTTTTGGTTTTGTGCATTGTTTTTTTTTTTTGGGTAACCTAGGGAACCCCCGCACCAGCCACAGGTGAATCGCGCAGCTGTACATTGAAATACCTAGCGCACGCTGGGTTTCGAACTCCTCCCCATGACCTGGGGTCTCCTGGCAGGTACTAAGCTCTTATCCAACGCGGCCACCGCGAGCGGTGGTGGTGGTTTTGTGCATTGTTTAGATTGAACTCTATGACAGGTCTGATAGATGCCGCCTCGGCATTATTCACATCTTTAATATTCTATACTTATTTAGAAAAACTTCGCAAATGCATGTAACTCGTCTAATTTCAAGCACATCTCATTGGATGACAGACGATGGTTGAAGGATGCCGCAACTGCTTTATTATTATAAGAAGGATATACTGAAAATGCACAAATTAAATTATGTTCACAAATTGATCTCTTCTTCTCCCACATATGTAATTGACTAAATATATTTTGACCGGACAAGTTTGAAAATAATTCCAAAGGTTTTAAGAAATCGAAATTGTCCCTCAAGTATTTCTGAAAATAATTCACAAATTAAATTATCATTCAAGCTTCTTTTTTTTTTTGGATGTTGCTGAAGTGGGGCGGAAGTGCAAATAGGTGTGAATTAAGGGACCGATTGTGCAATTTTCCAGGACTCGGCGTTTCCATCGATTGAGCTCAAAAGGCGTGTTGATTCAGAAACTCTCGCTCGGCGATTTCATCAGTTCGTCGGTCTCCTCTCTCTCTCTCTTCTTCTCTCCAGGAATCGATTCGGCGCTCGAGAGATGGGTCTCAGCAGATGCGCCACGAGCGTCCTCTCCATTACGCTTCTCTTGCTCCTCTTGGCTCTCGGTAACCCTTCTCTCTCTCTCTCTCTCTAGATCTGATGATGAGGGCAGGCATGGCAACGTAATTTTCGAATGTTGCGCCTGACTGAGCGTCGCGATGTCCTGACTTGCAGCCAATGCCAAGACCCGCGACGTGACGGATTTGCAAATCGGCGTGAAGGTGAGAATCCTCCGCAGCTCTGCTTTCGTTCGCTCGTTCGTCGTTTTCTCTTGATGGGTTTAGCTCATATAGGCCTGTCGTCTCGCTGATGGGATCTTCTTGTGGAGAAACATGCTCTCTGCTTTGTGTGTAATTCGCTTTCGCTGGGTTTTCTCGCCTCCCGGCGCTTCGCGACATGGGTTTTTGTGCCGGGAATGAATTCCGCTTACTTGGCGATTTTTAGATTGAGGTACATAATACATTGTATTCATGTGAGAAGGGAACGTGAGGACATCACGTGAGGGCGTGGCGGTCGTTTGCACCCGAGGGATCGAGACGTGACCTTTTTTTAGAGTGTGAGACTTTTGCATTTGGTTTGTGTTTAGGTGTCCCAATCACGCGGAACATATTTAGGCTCTGTTCTGAATAAGGGAATGGCAATCTCTTTGTTGTGCTCTTATTTTTGATGTTATCAGTCGAGTGATTCTGTAGCCATAGCTACTTAAGTTTTCTCTCGGGTCCTGGTTTTTGATAGTTGAAAACAAAATACCAATGTTATCGTGCTTTGCTTGGCTAAGAGCATGTAGAGTGATGACGTAGCTAGAGGGAGGTTAATTGGCCTCTTGTCATTGGATATGCACTGCATATGTCACACGAGTTCCATCTGGGTTCTTTCTTTAATCCTTAACTGAAAGTTATGTGAGTTCATTGGCAGCTTTGCTTGGGTAATTCTATATATGCCACAACTACAGGAGTTAAGGCTGTTTGTTTCTTTGTTGATTTGTTATGAATGACACAATGGCATGGTCAGTCCAACTGTCTACCTGTTGAGGCATCCCTTTTGTTTTTGTTTCTGCTAAACGACATGTATGAAGATGATATAGTTTTGTGGACTTTCTTCATGTAAATGCTCTGCTGCAGAGTACATTGAAATGCATTAATTTCCAATCTGGGTTAGGGCTAGGGCTGATGCTATTGGTTTCACCAAACAAACTTTAAATAAAATAACATCGGTTTGTGTTTGATTTCTATGGTTACTTCTGATGGAGTTAAGTGAATAAAGAATTATAGCCCTTCATTGATCAGGGGGGAAAACCAATATCATTTTACTATATGAACTGACATTTTGCAGGAGAAGCATTTATTATTTCATGATACTGCATGGCAAAAACTAGTAAACTATCATTTAGATGTCTTAATTTGATAGTTTGGTACCTGAATTTTTGTTTTCCTCTGTACAGTACAAGCCAGAAAAATGTGATATCCAGGCTCACAAAGGTGATAAAGTCAAAGTACACTATCGGGTAAATTTTTGCTTCATTCAGCCCTTTCCTTTGTGTATTTTCAGTTAGTTCAAGTACTTGATCTGTAAGGAAAATCCGAATATAAGAACTGTGTCAAATTGTGTAATTTGAGTAATTCCTTTCTTGCCTATCGTTAGTGGTAAGTGATGACTCTAGTCACTGTTGGCAGGGAAAGCTGACTGATGGAACTGTTTTCGACTCCAGTTTTGAAAGAGGTGATCCCATTGAATTCGAGCTTGGAAGTGGTCAAGTAATAAAAGGTCAGCGGTGTTCTGTTAAACACGAACCTTATATTAGCTTCAAGAGTTAATGCCTCTTATGTACAAACTCCTTTCCAGATAGCTTTATGCATCTGATCAGACTACTGATATTATAAGCACTCCAGAGTCATTCGTACTTTTATGCAAAGCACACTTTTATGAAGGAAGTCTAGGAAATGTGTCATCATGAGGTTTGTTATCCATGAGGAACTTGATTTTTTGCCTCAAATTTTTATTTTCTGTTAGCACTCTTAAGAATATAAGTGTAACTAATTCCTAAATGAAAAAAGAATCTGGACGAATTCTATTAAATGAGATTTATGGTTGGGCTAGCGGGAAGCATCTTATCTTACTTTCTGCACCCTAAATTGGTGACTTAAGTTCTCAACTATCAGAAGAGGGGTGGCAATCCTATTACATCTCTTGTGTGGTGCCAAGGCCTGATCTCCATGTCCTTATGAAACTTCAAGTGGTTTAGAGAGCACTCGAACCTCTTCGTAGCCGCTGTATCTTTCCCTTTGTGTCGGTAGAGTAGTGTATAATGGTCACTAACCATCTGAGTTTCTTTGCATTTATGCAGGATGGGACCAGGGACTATTGGGTATGTGCGTCGGTGAGAAGAGAAAGCTTAAAATTCCTGCAAAACTGGGCTACGGAGCCCAGGGTTCACCACCGACTATTCCTGGTAGGAATTTTCCTTTGTCCTATCTTGTTTAGACTATGTTGCCAACAGTGTGCTGAGCTTCAGCATGACAAGTAATTGACCGTGGAGAATCACAAACAATTTTTTTTTTTTTTGGTAACTTGAGAGAAAACTACTAAGAGATAGAAACAAATACTTAGATCAAACAAGATATCTTCTCATGCTTTTTTCAACTTTTAGTGTAGCTCAATAAATGCTGGAGGGTTCTTGTTGATGATATTCCCTCAATGACGTCATCTTGAACTAAATATCATTGTATAGCATTGAAAATAGTTGAATATGTTCGTGGACTTGATGTTTGCATATCTTCATGCATTTTTATAAAAAATTATTTGACCTGAAACTTGAGCGTGTATTGTACTATAGGTGGAGCAACACTCATCTTTGACACTGAGCTTGTTTCCGTGAACGGAAAGCCAAGCGATGCAACTGTGGATGACAGTGAGCTATAAATGGGCTTGTTTTCGCATAAAGAGCTTTAGCGAATCTCCCCCCTTTTCATTTCTGCATGGTAGCCTAACAACGACCTTTGAAACCATAGCTACCAAGTTGGATTTAGCTCTTACGGATTGTACTTCCTTAATTTAATTTTGGAGCTGTTGAGAGTATAGTTATTTTATTTTACTGGACAGTTCCGTTGCTTCTTCATTCCCTTCCTCTACTCTATGTGCTCACGACATGTATCTTGGTTTTGTGCATGCGCATCGTCCATGTCCATTGGGCGCAGGTAATTAGGATAACGAGTGCATAAGAAGGATGCACATGTGCTATAGCGGACCTCTGTTTCCCGATTTCGACAAGTAATTGTATAACCCTTTAGTTGTACCTAAAACCTTCTGGAGGAGGAAGCAGAACCTTCCAAAATGCGACGCAGCTTCTAGGTATGGGAAGAGTTGAAACTTATGGGACTCGGGCATTACTGGACCGAAACATTGTGCTGCTTCTTAATGGATGGATGGTGTGTACCTGTTATAAAGATGAGTTCATAAGTTATTCATAGGCAAACATTTGCCCTTTCTCTCACAAGTCTGAGTGAGCTTGTCCGATCCAAAGAAGCCGACCGAGAAGTAGCGAAGAACTTGGTATTTTGCAGTGGTTTTGTGCATGGAGGATTGCAAATGAGCTGGGGAGATATGCGTACAAAATCGTCCAGTTATGTTAGGTCACTAAAGATATCAGGCAGAACTCAAACGTTCATCATGACTCGCGAGTTCGGATCCTGATGAATGTAAATGAATTTTCTTGACGCCACTTTGGACGACCTTTTGCTTGGTTCTATGGGACGAGGGGACTGGTGAGAATCGGTAGTAGGGGTGATTCGTTCCTGGTTCAATTTGGTTCCACCTAGGAACTAGGAATTGAATCGGGAGAACCGGTTCCCAATTTTTGGGACCATGAACCAGATCGGTTCGGTCCCATGGAACCAATTACTTAGCCAAAAAAAAAACACAAGGATTGTTACTATTTTTGAGAAATTAAAAAATATATTTTAAAAAATGGGTCCGGTTTTTTCTGGGAATTTGAAGTTCCATTTTATGGAATTTGGACCAAACCAGCCAATTTGATCCGAGTGGTTCGGTGTGCTCATCCCTAATTAGTAGAGTGCTTAGGAGCATTGAAATAAGTGGGGTGCTATGGAACAAAAGATTTCATGATATGCACATTCATGTATATAAAACACTTGCGAGCCAATTTGACATTTTGAGAATGAAAGATAATTCCATCAATCCATGGAATAACAACATTGACAAAGTGTGGTCAAATTGGATATATGCTTTTAATTTTAAGAGGTATATGCCGTTTTTCCCTTGATATCCAACTCCAAAATCTAAAAACAATATAGAAGATTTTATTGATAAGGATTTTGTTAGAAAGTGTCTGAATAATTATTAATCGCTCTTCCTTCAAAATAGTCAAAGCATTGATTGTGTGGAACATAATGATAAATAGTATATTGACTCATTAATAAAATTCTATCAGATATCCTAATCTTATTGAGATTTGATAGAAAGCTTGTATTTTTGGGCCATTATAACTGAGTAAAATGTAATTATTTTACAAATTACAAGAAGATTTTAAGAAGGGTTAATATCACGAAGAATTTCAAATTGAAATACCTCTAATAAATTTATTATCAAAAATCTTAAATTGGTAAATTTGTGAAAAATTTATCCTCAATTAATTTTCATGATATTTTCGTTACATTGGATTAATATCAAAAAAAATTACAAATTAATGGATGGTAAAGTCTCAAATGGAATTAAGGGGATACATTTGTTACAAGCATTCCAACTTGAGGTTTTTGATGAATTTATCACGTGTATATTGATTTGGAGTTTTTTAGTAAGTATTAATCCTTGTAAAAAATAATATTTTCCTATAATTATCGGAATGAATATATTATGGATATGTTATAAGGAGCAGCGGACGGGGAAAAATGCGTATTAATATTACGGTGACCAATAAAAATGCAGGGTCGTGTTGTACGGGCAAAATGACGATAATGACCTCCTCGTCTCACTAAGCCAACCCTATAAGAAGCACGTGGTGGAGGCAGCTAGGTTTTACGGTAAGCGAAGCCGAGTCGCAGAGCCCAGAGCAAGCCCCCGCCGCTCCGCCAAGATGGGTGAGATCTTCTCTCCCTCTCCCCTATGCCGCATCGCCATTGAATCGTCTCTTGCTCTACCCTTTGGCGTTTGTGAATTTGGGTCCTCATCAATGTCGCGTTCCGTGACGCAGGTATCTCCCGGGACTCCATGCACAAGAGGCGCGCCACCGGTGGCAAGAAGAAGGCCTGGAGGAAGAAGCGAAAGTAAACTCCTTTTCTCTCTCTTCCTCTCTTTTGCTTCGTGGGTCTTTGTGGGTTTCATTCGGTTCCTCGTTGAGCTTAGCTTTTAGCTCGCTTTATCGTGGTCGGAATGCGTCGTACCGCGTCTAGGGGGTTTGTCGGCTGTGGAGATTGGCGCGTGGAAGTGGAACGGAGCAGAGTGTGATGGGTTTTTGAAATAGGTGTGGGATGAATGCGATTCGAGTCTGGTCGGATGATTTTCTGTCTCTGCTGCCGAATATGTTGTGAAAGTCGGCCTTTTTTTTTCATGTTCGCTCGGCGGCTTGAGGATGCCGAGATGGTTAATTAGTGCCGCGGAGCGGTAAATATGGATGAGTTTGGCTCGTGTAGCCGGAGGATGTGGCGCCACTCTTAATGGTCACACCGGCCGCTCTTTTGTGGCGCGTTCATCAGTTCATCATGAAAGTTCGGTTTGGGTGTCCTTTTCTTCCTGAAACCTTTCTAGCTGAGGGGAATTTGTGATGTTGCTTTACTGGGTATTGGTCTTGTCATCGATTTGTTTGAGCATTGTGAGGTTGTTCATTTCCCTCCGCATGAGAGAAAAGGGCATTTGTCGTTTGCCTTTCAGTGAAATCATGTAGTTGCAAATTGCATGCCATGAGGCAGACTTACTTTCTAGTACATAGCTCAGGATCTTCCGGTAAGAAGTTGCGTGGACTTTGAAAATAGTGGGATATTGCGGATCCATTCTTTATGGTGTGCTGTCGATCTGTTTAAGATATTGTTCATTAATTCCCTTTCTCATTGCTAAATGAAGGTATGAGTTGGGTCGTCAGCCAGCCAACACTAAACTTTCAAGCAACAAGACTGTAAGGAGAATCCGTGTGAGAGGAGGCAATGTCAAGTGGAGAGCCCTGAGGCTGGACACTGGGAATTACTCATGGGGTAGCGAGGCTGTCACCCGCAAGACCCGTATCCTTGATGTGGTCTACAATTCCTCGAACAACGAGCTTGTGAGAACACAGACCCTGGTGAAGAGTGCAATTGTTCAGGTTGATGCGGCTCCATTTAAGCAGTGGTACCTCCAGCATTATGGTGTCGATATTGGTAGGAAGAAGAAGGCAGCAGCAGCTAAGAAGGAAGCTACAGAGGTAATACGAGATCTTATTCTTTCCTATATTCAAATTGGAAGGCTTTATTGCTTGAACATTTTTATACAAGATGATCTGGGGGGAGCAGTCATTTTTGTTCAAATTCAGGAGCTCATTTATCTCTTTATAGATGTGTGATGGTTTCATGAATTGGTAAAATGACAGGAGGGTGAAGCCGCGCCTGCTGAGGAAGCAAAGAAGAGTGCTCATGTTTTGAGGAAGCTTGAGAAGCGTCAGAAGGACCGTCAACTTGACGCACATATTGAAGAACAATTTGGATCTGGTAGGTTGTTGGCCTGCATTTCTTCCCGACCTGGTCAATGTGGCAGAGCTGATGGGTAAGTGCATTATGTTCTATAGATTTTTTTGTCAGAAGTACATTATGTTTACATGGTTGATTTATATATGCATTTTGTTTCTTCATTCTTCAAACCTTAATCCAATTACACCCTACTTCAGGTATATTCTGGAGGGAAAAGAGCTGGAATTCTACATGAAGAAGATCCAGAGGAAGAAGGGCAAGGCCGGAGCTGGTGCAGCTTGAGTGTACCATTTTCATTGATTTGGTACCCATTTTGAGGAGAGCTTGTTTTGGATTATAATTTTTGTGATCCGGTCTTCAAGAACTGCTAAGTTGAGGCCTGTGTGGTCAAAATGTCATTTTTGTAGCTTGTCCTTTAGACCATATGATTACTATTCTCTTTGTTCTCTTTGCTATATGGTTCCGGCTTGTTGACGAAACAATCTCGTTAAGCATTGATGCTATTGCTCTTCCTTGGACATTGACAAATACTTGCATGAAGGAATCATCTAAAGAAACAAAACGATGGAAGTGCAGTACTAAGAACTGGAGGAAGGTTTAAACCAGCTACATATAGGCCTTTCTTCCCGATCCTCTCCCTTTGCCAAACTCTTTATCATAAGGTGCTTGTGATGACTATAGAGCAAATTCAACCAGTTGTCAATACAGATGTTGCTGATGCCCTGTTGGTTTAGAGTTTATCTAGCATTGTGGCATTAGGGGATGAAAGGTGTCAATAGCGATGGTCAACTTCAGCGAGAGGGTGTAGGTTTTGCCGATTATGGTAGCGGTAAATCCATAGACACTGTCCCTTATGCGGATTATGATAGTCTGCGCTGAATCACTGCATTGGGACATTAGGGAGATGAAAGGTGTCAATGATGATGGTCTACTTCAGTAAGGGTCTGGTTTCTAGGGATTTTGGTAATGGCGACTCCATCACGGCGTCCTTTCGGCTCTCGATTCTACTGCAGAGCCTGTGTTAATAAGGGGCCCAATGTTGTCTCCAACTCTTGACCTAATCTGATTTTGCCCCTCTGAAGTTTGGGTCTGTCCCTGAAGTTCTACTTTTCTTCTCGTGGCACGCCACGGCCTTGTAAATTATGTTGTAGTTTGATCACCCGATTTGCAGAATACATACTTCTGAAAGAAATTGGCCCGTGTGGAGCACCACCATTTTAACAAAACGACATTGTCCTGGCGTATCCTTTCATCGGTATAAACAGTAGATGAGGTGAAATTGAATTTGGAAATATCTTATATACAAGTCAATGAAATGGTGATCTGAACGAGTCGCACATACACCCTAGTACATGTTCCTTGACACTGAGGACATCCCCCAAGAGCAGGGGATTTCGTGATAATTCACAAGAACATTCTATAGTCTTAGTAAGAGAGGGAAGGGTTAAAGATTTACCCGGTGTGATATATCACATTGTTCAAGGAACTCTAGATGTTGTCGGAGTTCCTCGTTCAAGAATCTCCTCCCTTCTTCCACTCCGTCCCGAAGGTAGAATCCAACCTTAATCGAACTTTTGGGGGCAAATTAGAACTTGGTCATAAAAAGTTGGAAGTTGACCTTGCATTTAGGTCTCCACTCAAGAGCAATCTGTAATTTCACCTCCCAAGTAAAGAGACACCAGTAACGCAAGAATTCTTTCAGCTTGTAGGATCCCAAATTATTTAGTAGGTAAGTGTCCTCCTTAAGCCATCGGGAGAAATATCACTTAAGATGAAAATGTCAAATGACATGAAAAAAGTCATCTTATTTTTGCTAGAACAATGCCATGAAAAAGTTGAAAAACTTATATGCATGCTTAAACTCCTGATTACCTCTTCATCAAGTTTTAATATGGGTAGTGGTATGGGTAGTGGAATACCTACCGGCCTCTGTCTAACAAGAGAAAACGCAATTTTTATTGAGATGTCGACTGGAAAAGCAGAACGGGAGAATTAGTGATGTCATCACAGCCTTAGCATGAGCGCCAAAAATGGCAACAAGTTTCACAGGTCCGGAGTCCAAACTTCAACGTCAATCCAGTCTCAGGCTCTTGGCCATAAGCCGCATAAGCGGGAAAAGTAAACGACAATTAGTATGTAGAAAGCATACATGAAATCTTTCACAGCCAAAATAGCGTATATCTAACTATCCATTGATAACCCAGGAAAGTTTGAGAAGAACAAGCTTTCCAGTACATAGATTACCAATGACAAATTGAAAGAATTCCAAACCTATAATCTGAAAGTGCCTGCCTCAATCTATGCAGGCTGGTGACTCTACAACAAAATGGGCTGAGCAATTAACTCAAAGCCAAAAATCACTGTCCCCTCAACTTCCGAGTCTTTATCTGACCTCGGAAAGCCTAATGAAATAGAGATTTGACACAACGTAACAGATTGACAACAACAATGGTATAGTAGTCCCTTGGTCACGAGTAAATAACCAGTCCACAAGGTGACCCAATCATAAAGCAATGCAATTGTGTCTTTTAGCCGTGAAAACAGGCACTAATTGCCACAGCTCTATATCAGAGGGGAAAAAAAGGATAAAAAAGTGGGCATGTGAACTAACCAGTTATAAATAGGCAGAGCCTCTGGCAATTTAAGGAAAAAAAAAAAAATCAGCTAACCTGCTCTCCAATTAAATCGAGGCCAACAACTAGGAAACTTATACCTTGAAACAAAAGAAAGTAGAAATGAATTCCCTGAGCAGACAACAAGCTTCTAACAGCTGCCGTCAATAGAATAAATGCAAGACCAAGCTCCTTCCTGTACAGCCGATTTCTTCTAAGTTTTCCAGCTTTCTTAGTCATCTCCATCTTATTCAGTTCAGCAAGGCCAGACTCTGATGATGACCTGTGGAGATTTGAAGTCTCCAACAGAGGATCAGATCCTTTTTCACCAAAGGTAAGTAGGTCGGCCTCTGATGATCTTCCCAATTTTTTTGTAACTATCCACTCATAGGAGCTTCCAAATTTGAACAGTCCAGATATCATGGCATTAAATTTGGTCACTGACATGGTGTTTTCGAAAAGAAGGTAAGGAACTATAAATGGAAAAGACCGAGGAGCCGGAAGGATGTTTAAAATGGACATAACCCCAGGAACATAACAAACTACCCAAGCTGGTAGCTGAGCTTCTGGCAGAAACATCGTCAATGGGAGAATGATGCAGAAAAGTGTGAATGAATAAAAGGGCAAGATAAGCTTTCGTAGGAGGAAGAACAGAAATATAAGGTTGGCTTTCTTGGCCAAGGACACCTGTAATGAAAAAGAGATATGGTATGAGCAAAAACAGATAAAACAAGACAAAATCGAAAAGACGGTGCCTTGTTGAAGGTAGACCACTTTACCATCCATGAGAACACTAGATGAAATTACCTACATATGCCAAAAAAATCTCACAGAAGTGCATTGATATGTACTCTGCCTTGACAGCTAAAGATAATTGGTGAATATTAGTGACTAGCATTGAGTTAGCTTCTAAGCTGGTTGTGCAAAACCGAAATGGTTAGGGGAGCTCCTGGCTCTAATGACTATCAAATCTAGACCTCCCTACTAACACTGCCTATACGAGCAACATGTACTACCTTCCAAAGTTTTGAGACATAATTGATCCTAAATTCTAAGCAATGGGAAAAAAAAAAAAAAAAAGGAAAGAAAAGAAAAGGAAAGAAAAGAAAGGCCCAACATCCTCAACTAATTGTTGAATCGTTGAATTCAAAAATTGATTCTGGTCTTTCGTCATTGCCTTAAGATTCTTTTAACAATCTTCTAGTCTCTAATGTATTCAGAAACATGCGAATACCTCCAATTTGATGACCTTACCTTTGAACGGATTATATCAAAGAAGCACAATCGAAACAATTGCATAGGACCGGAATGCCAGCGGTGCTGCTGCTTTTTGTATGCCTCATAAGATTCTGGAAGTTCACAAAGACACTGCACCATGATATAGGAAAATGAGCATAAAATATGGCATCATGAGGTACAAGAAACGTGAAGTCAATCACAACCCACCTTAACATCATTCAAATAAATGAATTTCCATCCACAAAGGTGAGCACGAACAGCTATGTCCATGTCTTCAACAGTTGTGCGTTCAAGCCAGCCACCACATTCCTCAAGTGCTTTAATTCTCCATACACCAGCAGTCCCATTAAAGCCAAAGAAGTTGATGAACACTCCATTAACTTGTTGTTCAACTTCAAAGTGAAATGATAAATTTATGTTCTGTAATCTCGTAAGCAAGTTCTCATCTTTGTTCACAAATGCCCATCTCGTCTGGACCAATGCTAGATCATCGTTTCCCTTATAGGAAAATAATAACTTATAGTCAGATAACCAGAAGTGTAAATCCTCAAGTTGACAGACATCATTCCTACACTTAAATTTTGATTTGCCGACAGTCAACAAGGAGAACAGCCAAACATTTTCCCCATCAATGATTAGCTCAACCAACAAAGCCCTTATGCTATATTTTCCTTCTTTTGGCCAGAACTCATGGACAAACTTCCTCTATCAATTTCTATCAATTCCCAGCAGAACACTTAAACTATGCATTGGCTTTCATAAAAGTTTTTTCTAGAGTTACCTTAAAATAAGGAATGGTCTTTTTCAAGAAATCTGGTCCTGGCTGGAAATCAGCGTCAAAGATTGCCACAAATTCATAATCCTTCACATAATCACAGCTCATTGCTGATTTGAGATTTCCTGCCTTGTATCCTGTGCGTATAAGACGGTGGCGGTAGACTATCCGTATACCTCTCTGTTGCCACTTCTGAACTTCCGATTTGATCAGAAGTTGAACATCTAAATCATCAGAATCATCAAGAACCTGCACAAGCATTCTTTCCCTCGGCCAGTCTTGAATGCATACTGCTGCAATAGACTGTTGATAAACCTGTTGGAAACCATCGAGAGAATATGTTGGTAATGGTACTATTATACTGAGGTACCAAATGAGAAACAGTATACAATCAAAAGGATCTGCAAAAACTGAAAGATTAGACTAGCGCATGCAATTCATCTCACAACCAGCTTCCCCAGCAATGCTATATAAAGAAGAAATTATATGATCAAGCATCCATTTGTAACTCTATTTATGGCCAAAGAAATCATAAATTACCAGTCTTGCTTACTAAATGGAGCATGTAAACTAACAACAATGTTGAAAAGATGAACAATCAATCAGGGACGGAGAGTAATGAACCTTAGAGGGTCCACTGACCCCATTCGATTGCCAAATTTTGCAATATGTGTGGATTTTGTCAAGAAAAAGTTATTCATCTAATCAGTTTATGGAGCTCGAACCCACTCAGCCTTTTAATTCAAGAAAGATGACCCCATTATCTCTCAGTCAGTTGGAGCTTTCAAAGGTCAAGTACTAAAAAAATAGTGAAAAGTTAAAGTTTCGAGCAAAATAGATGCTATACTTACCCCAAATATTCGTAATTCACTTGAGTCAACGTGATATTTAATGGATAATTGTCCAGTCATTTATTGACAACAACAGTGACTTTACTAATTTCTCTGTTAGTGAAAATTTTTATCTGAGAAAACTAATCAAAAACCGTTCAACCAATTCAAATGTAGATAGATTTAAGTACAATAACTAACTTATGAAGCCCTTGTCATGCTATTGCCATCAGATGGTTTTGGTTGAACTTCATTTCTTCATTGAGCGGGTCTTAGGTAAATCCTTATACTTAGGAAATGTAAACAATACTCAAGAAATCCATTACCAAACATCTTAGACATATCAAACTCTGCTATGACAGATAAGCTTAGTTTCACTCTCCTCACTTTTAAGTTCTAAGAGATGATATCACCCAATGAAATGTATATTGCATATTTTAAGTTCATCTCTGTTGCTTTGTTCTTTGCTTATTACTATTTTCTTAATTGTCAAAGGAAATATAATGATGTCGTAACTCGTAACTCCTGCTTTTAATTTTTTATATAATATATTGACCATGCTAAAAAAGCTTTCTGGCTCCATCCCTGCAATCAATCCACGAATCTCAATCCTAATACAAACCACACCAATTCCATAACCAGAAAACAGAAGATGAATGCTGCTGCTGCTAAAAAGAGAGTGTCAAGAACACAGGAACAAACCGTCACTAGCAGTATATCCAGTCTTACATATGAATGTCCCTTCAAGTGAGGGAAACACACGGTGAAGATGCTTACTAGATGACCAAAAAACAATATCTTCTTACTAATGCCTAAAAAATCCTGGAAGAGATTCCAAAGCGGCTTTCTTTACCAATAATCTCCCCCGAATTACTTGGAATAATGTTCAAAATGCTCAAAGCTTACTCATCTCAGGTTCACGACTGTGGGTGCAGAATGGAGTGTCCTTAACATGATGTCAGCTATTGCATCCTAATCTTAAGATAAACATGAACGTCTCAAGCAGTAAATTTTCAAGATTACTAAAGCCCTGTGCCCAAGATACAGCACACAGCTAGACTGAGCTCCCAAGTTTGACTAAAACGATAGTTTGGTGCGATGAAGTCGCATACTTAAGCTTCCAATTCTGAAAATGGCCTATATCCGAAACTGCCACTACTCGAGTAAGTAGATGCCGTAATCGAGCAACAGTCAAAACGAGCACAAAAGCACCAGATTGAAATCAAGGCTAAACTACCACCGCATTGTTCTAACAGTAATGTGCGAATCAAAGTCGGCGGTCTCAGGAGAGAAGAAAAAGACCTACATCTTCTTACCTCCCTCTCGTTGCACATCGGAATCTGCACCAACACCATGGGATACGCCTCATCCCCACTTTCGCTCTCCAAATCTTCCTTCTTCTCATAATCAGCCGACGCCACCGGCTTTATCCCCTTGATCTTGATCCAAATGCAGCCCAACACCAACACCACTCGATCCACGGACTGTATCAGGAACAGCACAATGCACACGTTGGTCAAGCTCTGCAGCGGCGGCGCCAGGTACGTAGCCCTAATCTCGAGCCAATTCGCGTACACCAGCTCCACGAATCCCAGCACCTCCTTGGACCCGACGGAGGGGGGGCTGAAATGCCACCCCTTGGAATACGCCAGCAGCTCGAACCCTAGCAACACCAGGACGAGGATCAGGAAGAACCTGATGATCCGGTACAGCCGCGACGAGGAGGAGTCCGCGGGGGAGGCGGCGATCCTCCGGTTGGCGGTGCGGAGGACGGAGAGGAATGACCCCGCGGCGGAGGCGAGGAGGGAGGCGATCTGCTGGAACCGGAGGAGGCAGACCCAGGAGAGCTGGCGGGCGCTGCGTGCGCGGGACTTCTCGACGGCCTGATCGGACCGCGGGGTCCGGATCTCGACGGCGAGGAGCGGGCCGCCGCCGCCGCCGCCGCCGCCGCCGCTGGTGGAGGGGCCGTCGGCGGAGGAGGGGGAGGAGAGGTCGAGGCTGCGCTCGCGCTGCTTGTTCCACCATTCCTGGAACTCGCGGTTCGGCGCTCGAGACATCAATGGCGGTGCGGGCGGGGGAGCGAGAAGGATCACAGCGCGGATTCGCCCCGATGGAGCGCGGGCATCGTCAGTGCGAGGGATCCGGAGAACGACGCGGCGAGGACGACGCCGACGACGACGACGACGACGACGAAGAAGAAGAAGAAGATGACGAATGAGGCGACGGCGATGACGTCAGCAAGTGGCGGCGGTGGTGGCGTGGGGGAGGATGGGGAGGTGGTGCCATTGGGCTGGGGGAGGGGGATTTGAAGGGCGGAACCGGACATCGACATGGACATGGACATCAACATGTGCGAGTGTTTTTTCTCTCTCTCTCTCTCTTACTGACACAAACCCACAAATCAGAACCCGAAAATAAATTCTTTTTTTTTTTTTTTCATAAAAATAAAATAAAATTACCATTAAAATAAGGAGGAGGAGGAGAAGAAGAAGGGAAAGTGAGGGGGTGGCGGTTGCCGATGGCGGAATTACGGGGAGTCGTGCGGTGGATGTTGGAAGTGGAGGTCCGCTGGCGCGTGGGCGCGTGACGGTTCTCTCTCTCTCTCTCTCTCTCTCTGTGTCGGTTTTGTGTCGCGCGGGGGTGATGATTCCGGTGAAGTTTTTACAGGCGAAAGACAGGAGTACCGACCGAACGCTTTCAACTGCAAAAGGCGAAGGAGGCATGAAAGAGACAGCAACGTGAATTTCTTCAAGGGAGCTTCTTCATCCGATGACGATGATTGGCTGACCTCCTGCTGAGCTGCTCGTCTTTGGAGAGACTCCGCTGCCTGATATTTATGGACCGGAATCGATTTGGAGTTTGCGTTTGGTGAGACTTGAAGTCTTTGTCTAAATCCCTTGGTAAAATGTAATTTCTAAGTACGTTGACAAGCAATTTTTGTGTTAATACCGTTTGGAGAAAAAATAAGTGTGCAAAGGGCTTTCACTATAATCTTTTTCTTTTTTTTAAAAAAGAAGTTTTCAAACTTTTACTGATGAGCCAAATTTAGTGTCAGTCAATTTCACCTAAGATATTTGTCCTCACTTGTGCCGAATTCAATTTGCCTATGAAATCGAGTCATATAGGCATTTTCAAAACTTCGAAAGTTTAGACAAAGTTGGAAGGAAATATTCCAAAAATGCTAAAGGACAGATCTCCTACAGACCCACCTTTGATTAAGGGATTTTAGAAGGGCTTGGAAAGGCAATATATTTTCCCAAAACGCTACAAAATACCACAAAACATATATATATATATATATATATATATATATATATATATATATATATATATATGCCAAACAGCTTAACTTTTGCCCAGAGCCTTTGGCAAAGCACTCTACATCTCATGAGACTAATAATTGTAGCAGGCGATCCGCAACGCATCAAATCTAGACAAACATAGGCCTTGGGGCGAGTTTGGGGAGGTCAAGTTTACAAGTTCATAGTCCCAGGCTCCTTTGACCCAAAAGCTTAAAATTAATGTGTGGCGAAATCAATTCCAAAACTCTCCAAGTTGAAAGCCTTGTCTTTACCAAATTTGAAGCTCGAGACAGTTGCCCAGCTGCTTTTTTACCCGAAGTCTACGGTGGAGTACTCCTTGAACTCAACCTTAAAACGGTCGATCATTTTGGGTGCGGCAGAAAAACCACCGCCCGAGCGAGGTTGCAGAAGACAGGGTTGAGTGTGGGATTCGGCCCTTTGGGTTCCATGAATCCTGACGGGCTGGTGGCCATTCTAGTGCGTCTTTGAGCCTGCCACGAATTGTAGTTTCGCGCTTCTGAAGCACAAGGTTTGCTGCAGATTCCCATCGTCATGTGGCCCATCCTTCTTCTCCCCCAAGCCCAACGCTCCCAAAGAAAGTTTGAAGAGAGAGAGGTTCTAGGGCTTTACCCACTGGGTCGGGTCGGGTCGGGTCGAACGATATCAGAGCAGGACTCTTGAAGGCCTTTTTATTGTTCCGGATCGAGATTGTGGTGGCTGTGGTGGCGGGCCCATGACTTTCCCCACGTGATGACGGGAGAAATCATTATATGATCTATGAACCATTCGATATCTTTTTCTCATATGCCAATTGTGGTAGAACTAAGGTCAAGGAGGTGAGGCGACAGCATTTAATGTCTCGTGTGACTATGGAAGATGACTCTGAAGCGATACGTAAGTAAATATCACCACTTCCTTAGCCATCATTTTCTTACTCATTCGGAAACTTGGTTCTCTGGCTAGATTCCAATAGAGAAGTAGCATACCTCCTAGGAGCTATAGCACCGTTTTTCCCCCAAATTTCCCAGGTCAATCTTAGAGAGGCTGCCAGGCATCCGCCTGACTTACTGATCCAACAACCCTCTTGACCTCCATTAAAGCGACAGAAACCCAAAAAGAAAAAGAGGAACTTGACCCTGCATCACACTTTTCACTTTCACTCGCCTGTCCAGCGTGCAGATTTCAAAGTTAGATGACATTTATTTGAAGTTTAAAATGAGCATTGACTCCACTGAACTCCATTAGAGTCAAATTAACCGAACACCTTATGTAATTCACCCCCACGTTCACTCTGCCTTTGCTGTCAAGTCTCGAGCTTGTCATACATTCCTAACAGTTGTAAAGAACCGTAACCCTTTTCCTGTGGAAGCCCTCTTGGCCAATTTAAAAAATCAAGTAAACCCAAGGAGACAGAAATGTGGAAAAAAGAGTAAAGTAAAGCAAAAGAAAACAAAAGAAACCAATCCAGTATAAAACAAGCTCCATGATTGGGCCTCTCTTCAACTTTCTGTGGGGTCAGGACTTGCTACTCTACCTAAAACATATTCCAGCAATATTAAAGGACATCCTGTCAGTAAATGCCCTCCATGCAAAGCCACATTCAGAGCATCTTCCTCTGTAATTATATTACATCAATCTGCAGGGCCCAATAATGCACCCTCAATATTTTATAATTGGTGCTTAAGGCTGCAGAGCAGTATGACATAAACTGGGTTTTTTTCACCAACAACCGCCCAGAGAAAAACAATGACAGTCTAGTTTATTTCAGGGTATCTTCCTTTTCCATACATGAACTCCACTACATTACCCCTCTCTTTTCCCTGTCCCCAAGTTTGTATATTTAATAAAGTTGATGTGATTATAAAGGTCTTCGATTTATTGGGTCATGTCAGAATCTCTTTAAATGCCAACCTGGGGTTCTTTTGATGCAAATTAGAATAATCTCCATGGTGAATAATGGTGAAGAAAAGGGGTTCTTAAAGGGAGTGGTTCTACTCCTAACTTCCAGCCCTTTTCACTTGATGGAATTCTTTAATTGCACGGTTGAAAGAAGGTGGTGGACAGAACACGGATGCGTCAATGTTTGTTTCTCTCTCTGTTAATTTGGTTAACCAAATGAAAGTTACAGGGGCCCCAGGACATGGCAGAAATCGTGGGGATTGATTTTGTTGACCCCAGATGAGAGGTTGATTGAGATTTTACCGAATGTCCTAATCATTCAGATGAAGACTTTTCGCGTGGGACAAAGCAGATAGAAACAAGACACCACCAAACAGCTGGTTCCACAAACAAGAGTGAGAATCAAAACAACCAGATTACGCGGTTTAATCAGTTGTTATCGATTGACATGACCATTGAAAGACCGATTGAGAGGGAGGAGATTACAAAACCAAAACAATTTACGTCAAGTCCAATTTAAATAATCCCTCCTGGAATCCTGAGGTGACAATGTCCAATAGGTAGGAAAACGAAAGCTACTCGTGGATATTATTTTACATTCGGTGCTCTAAGCTGTACAGCATTGTAAGACCAAGACCAAATTGTGCCAACACTATACGGCAAGAAGACTACCTCTGAAGAACTAATGGGCAAGATCAGGGACGACTATACTAGCAGGGAAAGAATAATAATAGGGCGAAAAAATTTCTCTTCATCGGACCTAGGATCAAATTTGCTCGGCAATCTTGCAAACTTTCCGAACAACACTGCTTGTATCTACAGGGCCTCCGTCACCAGGCAGTCAGTGAGGAAAACTTTAGTAGCTTTGCTAGAGCTCGATTTTCATGTGGGAGACCGGGTTTTGACCTGAAACAAGCCAGAGTTTCCACTGCATTACTAAGAATGTAACGCCTCTCATGACCATAAACTGGTTAAATTTCGCGTTTTTTCTGCATACCGTGATAATCTTGATGATCCAATGGCGCGTCTGTCAGCTTGTCTTGGCCAAAACCCATTTGAACCAGCATCTGCAGGTCATCTCCGCAGAAGGACTGTGTCCAAAGATGATTAATCAGAAACAAATAAGATACTCTAGATTCTGAATGGAGTTAATTAACATATTACTGCCTCAGGGAAACACGAAGTACCGCGAGAACGTGATCATTTAATCCGTCCAGTGGAGGAAAATGCGGTTCATTTAGTGGGTCCATCGAAAATTGGGCGGTTGTCCCCTCCGTGATGTGGTTATGTACTGCTGAGTTTTTCTGGTGCCTGTGGTGACCATATAAGACGGATGCCGCCGAGGAATCTGGCGGAAGGATAGGATATTGAATTGGGTCGTTTGATCGAAACATCTGAAACGACAACATCATGTGCATATATCAGTGTCCCCTTCTCAGAATATAGGGAAATTGGTCTGTGTTAGAAGTTACTATACTCACTTCCTTTGACATAAGAGCATCCATTTTATAATCAGGACCAGAATTTACAGAAGCCAACTTCATAGAAAGGAACTGCACAATCAAAACCCGCAAAACTATTAGGTCAAACATTTCAATCAAAATGAGCACGGGAGCTTTTTATGGATAAATTTATCACCTCGACTTGATGTTGCAACGACTGAACATAGTTGATGATTTCATCAAGCATGACGGCCTTTCCAATTGCCTGAGATTGCAAACCCAAAACTAAATTAGTGAAACTCGCATTATTGCGCAACTAGAACATTTCTCCTTTTCAGGATCATCATCCATGAACACACCTTGTTGCAGCCCGGCACGAGGTCTTGGAGAATCTTCATGCGCTCGCTGATCTTCTCTCTACGCACCTAAAACAAATTGCCCACGAAGCCATTATCAGCTCTGGCATAGCATGATATTGTCTAATCTGTGGCCGAAAATTAGTAAAGTCGATTGCAATTCTTACTCTCTCAGCAAGGCTATGGCTATCAGTTGCCTGACCCCTCCTTGCTCTGACATGAATGTAGTCTTTCTCCTCGGTCTTGGTTTGTTTGTCTTCTGATGCAGTTCCAGTACTCTCTTTCGGATCGTGCTCGGCCTTACCAGAGCAGTTCTCATTTCCTGCACTTTCATCCGGCTTGCATCTCTTGGCATCGGAATTTTCATTAGCCTCATCAACCTGGAATGGCAGTTTCCCAACTTCAACGAACAATTCATGAATATAAACAATTGAAACATTGCCGTGTGCGTCTGAGTTTTTTAATTTCATTACCTTCGCATCATTTGAAGATGGCAAGGTTCCTGCAGATCCCTTTGCCTTCCCTTTAGGGACTGCCTTTCTTTTCCTCAAGCCCGCATCGTTGGAAGCTCTCAGACCTATTTCCACGCTTGGGATTTGCTCTGACAATGAGGATCCCTCTTGGGAATTTGACAATTCGCCTCTGTCCTGCGGCGGCGAATTCTTGCTCTGCTCAGCAGCCATTTGAGACTCGAGTGCCTTGAGAGAAGGGCCACTGGAAACCCGAGTCAATTTCTCGTCCGCCATCGGCGGCATCGATCTATTCACGATTTCGCCATATTTCCTGCTGAATTGGCCTGACCGGCCATTAAAACTCCTGCTGCCAAAGCAAGAGTACCTCGCCGCTCGGTCCGCGAACCCAGGATCAGGCGAGAACTCTGCTAGGCCAGAGTTCATAGGCATCACGGCATGTCCCAATTTGGGCAAGTGATGATTGTCCTGAAACAAGCGATCCGTCATGGGCGGGGAGTTCACGGGAGTGCTGTAACATGAATTCCCGGTACTGTTATCTCCGCCAACGTGAGAATCCGTCTTCGCCGGCATTGCAGAGAACAGGTGATGAGAATGCGGCGGAAGCTCGCTGGAATTGCCAACGCCAACGAGCTTTCCAACCAGGTCCCTCATCACGAAACTGCCATTGGATAAGTTGGAGTTAGAGGTGGACCCTGCAGGCGAGGACCCAATGGCGCTCAGGGCAGAGTCAAACTTGGCCACCCCGTGATCTACTGTTGACTTTTCCCAGCTGGGGTTGTAGAAGCAATTCATCTCCGCGCACTGTGCATCCATGGCAGAAGAGTGTGATTAACAAGTGGCTAACAACAACATTGAAAATGACGATGAAAATGATAATGAGGATGGTAATTCAACCTGCAACGGTGGCGGTGGTGGTGGGACGAGCGCTCCTCCACACATGAAGAAGTCATTTTCCATGTTTCCAAGAAACCCAGAAAGAAAAATGAAAACTTTCTCAGCTTACGTCGTTGTTTGTACTGTTTAAAGATTACCCAGTTCAGGGTCAAGAATCTAAATGCAGAAAATTCAAGATCGAGCAGGGTTTGAGCTGGGGGGGAAAAGCAGAAGCGAGATGGTGGGTTCGGTCCAGCGATGGCTGGTCGAAGCTGCAGTGAACTGACGACCGAAAGTGGTGGGCGACCAACTCAGGGAAAATGGGTTTGGTGTCGAGAAAGGGCTTAGCGAAAGAACAGAGAAAGGACTAATCAAAAGGAGGAAGAAGAGAAAAGAGGGGGAGGGGGAGGGAAATAAAGCGGGCGTGCTTGGAGTTATATAGCGGAGTGGAGAGGCAAGTTCCTGTTTGACATTTTCTTAAATATAAAATGACGAAAAAGACACAAAAAGATAAAGTATGCAAAGTAAAATTTTCTTTTCTTTTTAAAAAGTGGAAATACCGAAACGCACGCCAATCCCCCCCTCCACGTGTATCGCAAAGGACAAAAACTCTTTGCACAGGATGGACAGATATCTCTCTCGAAATTGCGAAGTACTCTAATCGAGTTCCCTCGAGTAGAACCCGAATGTGAAGATAGCAAGTTCTGCTATACGTCTCTCATCTTCCTTCTTGGTCCGGAAATGGCGGAGGCGGTCGCCGCCGGCCCCTGGACGACAAGGCAAACCGGAGAGGTCCACGTCATCCCCCTCGCAAAATTTCTAGCTCCTTTGCCCCCTTGGACACGCATGTACGGAAAATGAGAGGTCGTGTTTCACAGTTCACAGCAGATAGAGAGAGAGAGAGAGAGAGAGGGTTCGTGTTTCACAGCTTCTCCTGCTCTGCCAAGAAGGTTCGTGACGGAAGTCGTGGATCGCCCAAAATCGATCGACGGTGGGAGGAGGAACGGGATGTGCTCGATGGTGTTGAGTCTGTTGACTATTTGTTTCTCTGGCTAGAAGGTGTTGACTGTTTGTTACTGAAACTTCAATCCTATGGTTTTGACATTGCTTAACATGATTCAGCCACCGTGCACAATTACAAAAATGATGATGATGATAATGATGACGGTGATGAATGTCTTCTCTTTATCCATTTGAAATTGAAAAGAAAATAACTTTTTTTGGAAATATCCTCCCATTTTCATCGCTTTCTCTCTAATTCATTTTAAGAACGTTGGTGTTTTTCCTCCCTAGCCTTACATAAGCTGAGGCTACTACTTATCTTATATATACGCATTTATTTGAGAAAAAAAGATGCACAAACGAGCCTCGGCCAATTACTCACAATAGTGGGTTTGAATTGTCCATGCACAACCAAATAGATTGGACCAAGGCAGTAAATAAAGGAAATCAAATCTGCTGCAATAGTCAAAATGATGCTAAAATAGGGGTAGTCTTGGTCCTTGAGTAAGACCCCTTAGCAAGGATATCAACAATGAGATACACTAAAGTGGTTGAATGAGTATTACTCTCATACATTGATTGATATCGACATCATAAGAGATATGAGATTTCGAGTTCAATCATCCTTACGGCTGTCATCGATTATTTAAGCCTACAATAAAAGTCATAAAACTACGTGATCCACGGAATGTCCTCGTTTTGTTAAAAGGTTATTCGATTGAACACCTTCAATTGAAAATTTGCAAAAAAACAATCTATGCTTTTTAGAGATCGGTGCATGGCCGTGTTTCATGCGTCTGCTAATGATCCAAACGAGCTCGATTCCCTATGCAATTTCTTTCTATAGGCCAAGCTATGGAAAAGCTTTACTCCAAGACCTTATGATTCCACTCCCAACTTTTGCTCTGTTCCCCCCCGTGGCCTCTGTCTCTAGATCTTGTCCTCTTCGAAAAGACAAGGAATAGAAGCTTAGAAAGGTTCTTTTAATTCCATCAATTAACCAAATCATGAACCATAATGCCTTTAATTTGTTGATATTTCGCATCATGAGTCCTTAAATTGGGCGGGCTGGATTAGGGTTTGGATGATCCAATTTTCAATTTATTTTGAATTTTTTGTATCGATTAAAATAGAGATGATCGATTTCAGGGGATTGAGTCACGCCTTGAAACTAGATCGAGCGGAGCGATTCTTAATTTTTGAAATTGAGAATTGGACCAACTAATCTAGTTTTGTTCCAAGGTTGGTATGGAGACCAATGATTTCTTCTATTTTGGGGTTTTCTTCTATTCTTTGCAAGCAAGAGCTCTTTTCCTCCAAGACGATAAATTCATTTTACCTTCTAAAAACTCTTTTTTTGCTGGACTATCCACAACCTTAAATAAATTTACTAATTAGGATTTGCTTTAAAACAATAAAAACTTAAGAAATTTTGGATAATCCATCAGTTTGTCCAATTCCTTATATGGAATTGAGAAGAGGATTGGGCCCCCGGAAAGTACCCAAGACTTTTTAGTTTGGTCTGATTCGATTCCTGAATTGGAACAGAATTGATATGCATCCCTCAGTTGGAAGTTTAGGATTTGGGATACATATTTTTTGAAAATAAAATGATATTTTTGTACAAAGAAACACAAAGATAATTGACAGTAAATATACAAAGTGGTCTCTAAATGTAAAATTTAGCAATGTGTTTCGAATTTCAAAATTATAAGTACGTAAGCACGCTTGGTTGAAAAATGAGGTGCATCTTCTGTACTTCCTCGTTTTCTTTTATGACAGTTGTATGATGTCCGAACTAACTTTCACACGCCTTGACTCGTATATCTCTTCGAGCATTCTTAAGGTCACATTTCTACGTTAGCCTGGCGAAAAATGATGCACTAGAAAAATTTTCAAATGCATTATTAATGAAAATGATTTACGAACCAATCCCTTCTTCTTCTTCTTCTTCTTTTTTGTTTTTTTGGCAGTCACAATAAATCAAGAACTTCACATCTCAAAACATCATAAATGCAGTCGCAACAGATCGATGTGTGCTGCACAATTTTTTTGACTAGACCCTGAGGAGTGAGGAAAAATTTGACTAGTCTCCCTCTATCAATATCACGCTCAAGAGGGTTTTTATTTCCGCAGTCGGAAAAATTCTCATCATATTTTCTAGCATTAAATTTCAATCCCATGTAATAATATTTTCCTGAAAATAATTAAATTGGTTGCCCTAATTTAGGGCCTCATGATTGTGGTCAATATAGAACAATGGTATAAGTATAATGAAAGTCCTAAAACTTAACAGAAAAGTATCATTAAGTCCCAAAATTTTCAAAAAAGTACAATCAACTTATAAAACTTATTAAGAAAGTGTAATCGGGTCTTAAAACTTTCAGAAAATGTAATTAAGTCCTAAAACTTATTATGAAAGTGCAATCGAGTCTTAAAATATTTGAAAATCGCAATCAATTGAATGACTTAATTGAATCAATTTGATAACTTTTAGGACTTGATTGTATTTTTTGAAAATTTTAGGATTCAATTGCAATTTTGTGACAACGTTTAAGATTTAATTACACTTCTTGAAAATTTTATAACTTAATTGTAATTTCGAAACATATTTTTTGACTTTCAATATACGCATCCATAGAACAATTGATATTTTATTTTAGGTTTAATACATACCTTTAAGGCATATCCACTTACCAGATTGCAGCAGGAAGTAAGCACTACTATATTAAAAAAAAAATTGAATAAGAAAAAAAAAGGGGTCCATTTTGAAAAATAAAATTCATTAATCTTCCAAGGAGGTGGAAAGTGGAATTGGAAAAATAATCCCATTTCAGCATAATTCCTCAAACGTGGGCTTCGGGTTTGGTCAATGACCCATTTAAATTCTCGCCCGCTCCGGGCAGCCGGATCATTGTCGGGTTCACATGGAGCACCGACTCCTCCTTCAAGCAATTTCTTTTATTCACGTAATTACATTGTCATACGTAATTACATTGTCATACGCATCAATCAAGATGGTTTCGAAAACTTTGAACTTGATTAATTATTTTAGTCGATCATATTTAGAATAATATTTTTCAAATCATTGTTTTCCGCGAAATAAATGGAGTATAATATTTGAACCATATTGTATAACTCGTTTTTTTTTTTGGTAAAGCCCATATCGTACAACTCGTTCCCAAATTTTGAAGGAGAAAAAACTATATTTCCTATATTGACCATATCAATACATTTTTATTCTAATCGAGGAAAAAAATGATGATCTTTCCCGGGGGGCATCGTTCCAATGTCATGCCGACGTAAAAAAAATTGAGTATACTAAAATTTAATGAACCTTCAACACTATACATACTTACATATGTAATCTATGGGTGTATATAGATATATTTATTTGTGGGCCCCCACCGCAATATATTTTGTTTTTGGGCCGTCCAATGAATGCACATCACCGTTTCCTTCTTTCCCCATCTTTCGTCCCTTGGATTTTTCACCTTTTATTTGACTTATTTTTTGGTTAGAACCTCAGATTAGGGGCTTTCTTCTACTACTCTTGCGTCCACAAATCCACGTGGCGTTATTATTGTTATTTTATCTTTCTAAAAAAAAAGTGATATTTTTCACTATTGATTGGGTAATTTTATATTCAATTATGAGGGTTACATGTTCGTAAAATTCAAAATGCAAGCGAACAATCAAATAAGTAATATAATAATGAAAAAAGAATATTATCTCATAGAGATTGATGAATGACAAACCACCTAAATATTAAAAATAGATAAATTCATCATAGAAAAAGGAAGGAAATTATAAGTTAAACCAAATATCTTAAATCAAATAACAAGAATTCTATCACCAATTTGTCTTATCTTCAAAAAATACTTGAAAAACTCTTAGAACAGTGACAAACGATCCAAAAATAAAAACCTTGTTATCACCCAAGCTCTCAATGTTCTGTTATTTATAAAATACATCCAAGACTCTTTTCTCCAAGTAGTTGTCGATTTTTCGCATAAAATTAGTAAGTAAATTAAAGGATTTTTTATTTGATATCCATCTTTCAATGCTTTGAGATAAAATTAGGGAACAAAATTAATGAATTCCGATTTTCGCCATTATTTTCCTTATATTCTTCAGATCTCATTATACTACATAAATTCGAATGATCAGAAGGAAATCTAAACATTTTCTCATAGATATTATATACTCAATTTTTATAGAGTTATCAATACATATTATATTACATGTATCAATTTTACTTATCAATAAATTCACTATTTTCTATGAATGCAAAACGTTATCAGAGCCATTTGACCCAACAGAAAGAAAAAGCATTTGGCCGGTGTGTTAGATGATGTACATGTGTTAAATCAAATCTAGATCATTAAATTTGATTGAAATCAGGCGCTACTCCATTTAAGACCCACCGATTCCAACAATCCAGATTGAATCCATCATGCGGGCACGGGAAGAACATGTTCTTTCCGGGTTCACAAGTTCCACAAAAGAAAGTGCACGCGTGGTGCTTTGTCTATGGCGCTTCCCATATGCTTGACACGGCACACTTCCAATTTTCTTTTCAAATCCAACTCGAAACGATTCCTCCTCGCTCCTCAGCCATTTTTGCAAACGTATGCATTCCATAATTGCCTGCGACATCCTCGCAAGCTGAAATGATCTTCCAATGGGATCTCTGAAAGGGATATTCCGCGGCTATTCCCAGTCAATCAGGAAAATAAAAAGAAAATCAGAGAGAGAGAGAAGATCCTGAGGGATGTCACGGCAATCAATGTTGCAGATATCCGTGAACATCCCGAGGACGATTGCTACATGACAATCTTCCCCGCAGATCTTTCTAGCTCCCACCTGCAGTTTTCCTTCTTTTCCCGTCATTGGATTGGGTCTCCGACCCCTTAAATTCCACCAACTGTACCGGTCAAAGGAAGTTGTCCCGGCCATCAAAGGTATCTGGAGTGTAGACAAGAGAAAACAAGGTTTTGGCAGCATCGCCAGACCTTTCGATAGTTCAGTCGGTGAGCTAGTTCAGGGCCGTGCATGGGTCGGGATGGTGATGTTTCATCGGCGTCCTTTATTTAATTCACCGGTTTTGAATTCGGTTAAGCTCGTTTCTTGACATTGGCGATGCGCACGGGCGAGCGAGGCATTGAATCCACTCAGGATAAGAAGCTGGGCTGTGGAAATCAAAGAAAGCGGCTACAAGCTAGCTCAGAAAAATCACACCGCCAATTGTTATGTAAACGGAAGAAGAAGCAGAAGAAGAAAAAGGGTGTCTAATGATGGTTGATCTTGAAAAAAGAAAAATCACATGTTTAACCGAAATTTTCAGCAGCCCGCAGCTTGTCACCGACAAGAGACTCTTCCCTCCTGTAATTTGCTAAAAAGAGCAATCAGTCAAACATAACTAATGTCTGATCACATATTTGACATGTGGCTTTTAGCAGGCACATGTTTTAGCGTGATGGACTTTGAGGGAAAGGGTATTTTCAAGATACTCTCGAGACAACTCAACTTTCCATTTTGTAATATATATATTTTTTTTGATGATTCACGAAATTCGTAAGCCGACGGCCAGGGCAAATCTTGGGGCTCACAGAGGAACCCACCACCCCCGTGAAGCGGATAAGTTCACCTGCGATGTGTTGGGAATTTGAACTTCTCCATTCGTGAGGGAGAAAAAGTGTGAAACCAACAGTGCCACTCAGTGCGGTAGTTTTCATCCCGTAATGTTATATCTTTAAGTGCTTGGACTAATTGATGCCTATTGTGTAATCAGCACAGTGAATTTTTGTTTTGCATACTGGTACGTTGTCACCTCCACTGTTTTTAGCAACCGAGAAAAGACATGAGCATGCAATGATTCAATATTCACGGGGCTAATGATTCAATAATGACTTTTGTTTTCTGTGGGAATTGTTTTTTTATCAGTGAGTTGGTATTATGAGGTTCCTCTTCTTGTTGGTAAGTTGCCTTTTCTAGGAATTGGTCCTAGAAAGAGCTAGAGAGCTATCCTTTCCCATTCGTACATAAATCCACCAACAAATCACAGTTGAAAAGATTGGAGATGCCCTTTTATGGGGTCTGCAAGCAGTTGTTGCTAAGTAATGCAGCAAGAGACTATTCCCTCATATGCTCGATTTGCTTTCTTTCGCCATCCTCACCGGCAAAACCATAATTTCGTGTCGCTTCCCTAAGTTCAAAGATCGACTATGTCTAGTGAAGCAGCTGGTGGAGTTGCTGAGGACATTGTCTTTGCACGAGAGAAGCAGAAATGAAGAAAATAATCGCAGTCCACAATCAATCACTATCGGAGATCTGCTATTTTGTTATTTTCCTGGCATGGAAGAGTGCAGAGAGTGGGGTTGTCATTTAAGAAACCTAAGGCCCATTACCATTGCTAAATTCAGAAGCAAATTCTTCTTTTTCTTCATTACGTCTGGGTAGTTCAACTAGAAAAGACATATTCTAATGCCAATTGGTCCGCAGATACATCACCCTTAGCCATTTTATCACTCTTTCCCCACCAGTTTCCAGTGCACGAGGAGGGGAAATACTGTGGGCAAGATCAAACCAGTTGATGAATATTGCCAAAGTGTCTCTTCTTGGGTGTGACGGAAAGACTGTTGTTAATATGCTGTTTTGTCTTTTTTGATCTCTTCTGCGCCTTGAGTATAAGATAAAATCCCCAAGTCACGTAATGGCACAATCATTCATAGAAAGAAAGAGAACCCCCCTCTTGCACTTTTGGTTCCCACGAAAGGTTCAAGAAAGATTTGAGGTTTCATGGCCGACCCGCAACGCACGATCAGTGAGTGCCCAGTCATTTTCAGAAATAGTTTTGCGAGCTATACAGAAACATCTCCATACCCTAACCAAGAGCATGCCCTAGCGAGCACAAACGCTTTTGTCATTTCCCTGCATCGTAAAATCAGCACCGGCTCGTCGTTCTCATGATATGTGACACTAATTGAGAGACTTGAGAGCGGTACTTTGTATAGAATGATCCTGTTTTGGCTCCCATTTAGATACGGGATCTTAACCAAGATTCGTACTTTGAGTGATATCAGAAAAATCTTGAAAGTGGGGTCTTGAAAACACACGTTATTTAGCTAAGAAATTTCTACTGAAAGAACTCGACAGCTTGGTGGAAAGAGACAGAAGACGATGGGGGAAATAGCTGCCGGGAAACCAACTTTGGATGGATCCCGAAGAGAATTACTGAGAAATTACAATTTGCCGGCACTTCACATGCAAAGATTTGTGCTTTAAGAAGTGTGTAGCAAGATCATATTATTGTCCATGAAGTTCTGTCGTGGGGGTCTTGTCTTCTTTTGTTTCTTGAAACCGGTCAAACCCCAACAACCACCAGACCTTGCTCCCTCATTACTCCCGTGGCATGGCTGACCGGGCAACCGCATCTCTCTCTCTCTCTCTCTCCGTGTGGTGATCATCGGATGGGACAGAGCCGAGCCGGACCGTAACATTGAAAGATTCGTGTTGGGTTAGGGTCTGAACTCGAGTCAAGATGGGGCAAGCTGAGTTTTTTCATGTAAAGAAGATATCGAATCCCATCCTTTTGTCTTTTGGGTCTAAATGGATTGTCGACTCATGGATCACCTTTTTATGATATACTAAATTTAATTCATTATATGATTTGAATTCTCAATATTGATCATCACCAAGAAAGTAAAATTCTTAGGCCTTGTAAGATAGGAGATCCGATGAATACCTTTTCTGTTTTGATAAACTGAAATTTTACATTATCAGAAAGAAAAAGCAACTTCCAATTGTGTATTTAACACGTAAGTTGGGGCCAGCTGTTACGAGTTGACACTGATTAGGCATTCAAATTTATTCTGAATTATTGTTGCTCTTTTGTCTGGAGGCTTACAATTCGAGATGAAAATCGTTGCTGTGTTATCAATGCTCATCCCAACTCCGTTTATCGTGCTACTGTTTTTACTGTGAGTTTCATAGGTTAACAATACAACAAGACATTCATATTTCATTACACTTTAGGGGTGAGCAAATTTCCAAAGCTCGGACTCAGCTGACTTTTCGGGCACGGATTGGCCCGGGTTGAGATTTCGGGATATCCCCTTATTTTGTAAGGGCAAGTCAAGCTATTTCAAGCATGAGATAATTTAGTCTTAAACTTATTGTCCGTATGCCAATGCAATACTAAACCTTTTAATTGTTTTTATATAGTTATAAATCTTTACATAAAGATTTAAGGTAGTTTTTCCAGTTAAATTTTTGCTTAAAATTGCAAACTCGGCGGTTTAATTATTGCCAACTATCCTATGTGATATGCTAGTGATCCGATATGGACAAATTTACTCAAAATGATGTTGTTTTTTCAAATGCTCAAGTTTTTAATCCTTTTGTTGAGTACGGAAAAAATTATTGCGTCAACAATCGTGCTACATGACTAAGTGCCCTAATAATAAAATTAATCAAAGGTATGACTGATACAAATTAAAGGACAAGATTGTATAAATAGAAAACATGAGGATTCGATTGCAAAGTTAACATAAGAATTCTCTACAGAGAACAATTCAGGAATAATCTACACAAGTTTCTAAACTTCTTGCTTTTTTTTTTTTTTTTTTTTTTTTTTTGGGTTCAAGAATTGTAAACTTCTCGTTCACTTGCCCAAAAGTTTATCCCAGTCGACCCCACTAAGCTTTTGAAATTTTCCATGGGCAATATTATGCTTCTAGTTGAATTCCTGTAACGACTTTATAAATCTTTAGCAGCAGTTATGAGTGTCACAAATATGTCAAATTCTAAAGTAAGAATGTGAATCTAAAGTTAGTCAGCGAGCAATCATTGCCGGTCTAATTTTGTAATAACATGGTAGACATATGATTATGCATGCTCGTCCCATCTCCTAAGTACTCATGTACGATTCCGTACCTATATTGATACGAAAAACCGGACTAGAAAATTAAGTGTCACAAATATCTGAGAACTAGCGCGAATTCGAAACACGCAAATCCATTAGTGTCCTTAATTTTTATTGGTCTACAAGTATCGCCGAACGAATAATGCGTGCTTAACAAGTTAAAATCAAATTGCCCAAACGTGCCACCGGTGTTTTCGCATATCATTTCCACACCGTGAAGGCCCTAACAAAGATCCAAGAAGTGGGTATGCATCATCTTTATCTACCGGCTCATGGGTTTTATCAACTCGAATCAAACTCGAGCCCCCGCTTAAAGAGATAACCTAGTTTATGTTGGAGCAGATAAATCCAGCATCAATGCCAAGAGGACAAGCGCAACCCAATAATTGGGTCCATTTGTATTCATCTTTTTTTCAATTGAGGAACCAGTGAGCTTGGAAACCTTAAAAAAATTAGGGCATCTTGGGAAAAATATAGGTCCAACAGATCAGGCGCAATGGACTGTTGGCCGATCAGAGAACAACCCCATATGCTCCACTCAACTTCTCTTGGAATGGAATCACTTTTGGGCCATGCCATATTCAATTCCCCTCGTACATACTCGAATTATATTCTAGGGTTTGAAATCGATTGGCTGGTTTCGTCGGCCGTGGTCTGGGCTTTGTCCTGTCCTCGGTGCTGCACTGAGAGAACAGACAAAAGTGTCTGCTGATTCCAATTCATTCAGTTTAATGACACCCCTCCACCCAACTTAATTACTTAATCGCAGATTTGTATGAGGGAAAGAACATGGTTTGAGACAAAGCATTCAGGAGAGGGAGAGGTTGGGGGGGCAGTTGCTTTAATTAGAGCAATGTTTTGCAGGTGATGCTGGGGAAGTTGCAGTTCTTATCTTAACAGTCCTATTTATTTAAGTGCTTATGAAGGTGACAATCAAAACATAAAGCTCCGCACTGTTTGCTTGTGTCTCATATAAAATTCGAGTTTCGTCTGAAGAAATGCTTATGTTAAGCGGTCGGTGGAGCAGATTCGAGTTTTCTTTTTATGGCCGCGTAGAGGAGATCCACACACCCCCATGTCGACCATGCTTGATCATTATTTTTGTCAATATGATTTTTCACATCGAGTCTTTGCTGAATTCATGAGATTGTCGAATTGCGATCAAGAAGGGTAATTGGGAATTGTTAAAAAGATTGTGATTGTGATTGCGATTGTGTTGCTGTAAGACTTTAGGACACCTACTATTTTTTATGATCACAACAAATTGTATTTCCACCTTGGAGAGAGGCTATGGCGACGAGCTCACCAACCTTGAATCTTCAAGTCGTGATTAGTGCACAGCTACTAGACAAGATCCAAATATTTTTTTAGCTGGTCTGAAATTCTTATGGTAATGCTCAAAGGGGATCAATAGTGCTAGTCATACCTTCCCGTCTTGTATTGAGTAGCAAACGTTTATGCTTTATGAAGAAAATTGATTTTGTGTTATTTTATTTTAATTGATATTTTAGCATTGACAAATGTATTGACACGCGTCATCAAAACGGAAAACACCAACCCGAGACTTGAAATCTGTAGATAGATGATTCGTCTTGCAGGTTCCTAATGTCAACTCATGCTTCTCCAGAATCAGAAAGTAATACAGATTAAAAAGGCATTAAACTTCCATTTCCATCCGTAATGTCGGAATGCCTGTGCAACAAGCCTGGACAAAGAACAAATAAATAACAAGAAGAAGCAAAACCCATTTCATACCTTGATTTTCTTGCAGTTTCTACCATCTTTCTCACCGTGACAAGTCTTCATCTCCTCCAACTTCCACAGCAAGAAACTGAAATCTTGCTTAAAGGAACGCCGGCTTGAACGTCAAGCTCAGGCTCCCTCTTCGAATAACAATGCATTTGCTCACGCGACCCTTTCTAATCTCGACATTTTGGGTGGCTAATAGCTCGAGCAACAGTGCATCTTCCATCTCTAGACACAATCGCCCTCGATCTTCGCCTTAGGATTGCTTCTACTTCTAACCTATGGCGTTGAGATGAAAGAATTATTTGACGTCGATGCGTCGTTTACCGCCTCTTAACACATGCTAATGAGCAGTAGTAGTTGCCAGTTACCACGGTGGCCTATTGGACTGGCCTGTAGCGAACCGTGAAGTTGGCCCAAGAAGCTCCACTTGGATCGAGACTTTGAGAGCTACTCGTCTTGTGAAGCATTGGGCTTCATCAAGCTACGGACGATATGCAAAACCAATTATAGGGCACGCGAACCTCGCAATATTACAAGCCCAAGCTCGAATTGCAAAGCTCACCATGCATAAGCAGACGAGCCTTGTTAGACTTGGAAAAATTATTCAAAAAGTCCTAAACATATTATACTTTTGCCAATTCGGTCCTAAATATTTTTGCTTCTTGTCAATTGAATTTATCTAGCTAATTTTGGTGGGAATTTGCTAATGTGAACAGCCAACACCGACGTGGCACATTTCTAGTAATATTTTAATGATATTTTAATAATTTTCTCACCTGGCCAAATCTAGCAAGGGTGTGGCGACCCTCGTCTAGAGTTGGCGAGGGGCTTTATGCCCTCACCTAGGGCCGGCGAGGGTCGGTCGACAACCTTGGCCAACCCTAGCTCCAAAAAAATAAAAAATAAAAACCCATTAAAAATTCAAAACATTGTTAAAAATTGCCATATCAGTTGGCCATCCGCATCATCAATTTCCTTTCAAAATTAGTCAAATGGATTCAATTTGCAAGAAGTGAATAGATTTAAGACTGAATTAGTAAAAATGTGAAAATGTTTATGACTGAATTGATAAAATTAAAAAGTTTAGAATTAAATTGGCAAAAATACAATAGGTTTATAACTTTTTTGACAATTTTTCTTGTTAGACTTGGAGGAAGGGAGCAAAAGTGCATGATAAAAGCCCTATCACTCAGACCCGAGTGCACATGGGCCATGCCCGATGACGTGAAACCCACATGGACCCAACATGATCGAAAGGGTCGCATGGACCCAACACAATCAAAGGCTGTGATCACACCCGATTATGATTCTAGGGTCTAGGCAAGAATGTATGCTTGATTAGGAGCTATTTTTCCATTGAAGTTTCATTGGTCCGCCAGATGATCCACACGCCACACACATGATGGGATTCGCCATGTAAACAAAACTCATCCGATATTTTAGTGTAAATAAGTGACTTTGAGCTACTTGAGTGGCATGGTACACGAAGAATAACAGTTGGCTTTAAACTCTAAAAGCATAACGACACAAATGGCCTTTGAATTTTAGTTTAATGTATAACGTAGTCCTTAAACTTTTATTCCATTCAATGTGATTTCTAAACTTCAGCTTAATGTTCGATGTTGTCCATAAAATTTTAATTTATTTAATGTGATTCTTACATTTTTGCTACTTGTTTGAAAAATATTCACTGTAGACTAAAGATTAACTTGAACATATGTTAAAAGTTTAAGGATTATATTGAATAAATTGAAAATTCAAAAATTAAATTGTATATTAAGTTAAAATTTAGAGATTTTATCAAATAAATTAAAAATTTAGAAATTATATTGTATATTAAGTTAAAACTTAGAAATTATTTATGTTATCTTTCCAATAAAAAAGCTGAAGTGATCTCGCTTGTCCTTTTAGTGGCGATCTTGACAGGCGGGTCCCACATCATCGTAATCAAATCAAGATTTGACACGCAGAAATAGTCGACCTACTCCCAGTTCCTGAAAGCTGTCATGAGAGCGCAAACAAAAAAGTACGACGTCATTTTATAGCTGTCCTGACAAAATATGAATGGAGGACGTCTGGTGGCTTTACTTGCCCGTGGTCGCAGAGCCTCGGCAACAGCCCCACCGCAGCCAGCCCATGTTGTACACACGAATCGCCACTCTCGCCTCAGGCAGTGCCTCGTGCTGCCTCGTGCTGCTCGTTGCTCCACTCATGCAAGCCAACTTTCCAAGAATAATATTGAAAAAGGAAAATGACGGTGATACGTGTATTTCGTTCTTTGTTTACGGGATTTATATTTAACTTTTTATCTTATAAATTTAAACTATTTGGAGGACCTAATGTAATATCAAAACCCAGTTCCATGTCAATTTATTTCGAGTGTAGAGTCTTAAAAAAGGATGTCGAATATTTGTTATTGAACAATTTTCACTTCAAACCGAAGCATTCGAATGAGCAAGGAATGGACACGCGACCATGGAGAGATAATAGAAAGACATAGAAGGTTGTGGAAGATGTTGCAACAGCACGATAAGATTCAGACCGACCTTAATTAGTGGCAGAAGACTTGGTTTATTGCAATTGTCATTGTTGTATCCACCGTTCACCTGAGGATCCTTTTCGTAATGGATTTTGTTGTTGTTGCTGCAGACATATACTTGTGATTTTTCTTAGCAAGGCGACGCAGCAAGACGACCATTGGCAATTTGAGGGAGCGGTTCGACCATCTCCATCCTAAGTATATTAAAATTCATGACAATGCCTCAAACAACCATCTTAATGGATCAAATGAAAGTAAACTCAGCTAAAATGTTCATGAATTGGTATATAACCATTTCACCGAAAAGTGTCGACAAAGCACTTTTCAAAATGTGGATCGCTATGGTAATTGGCAAAGGTTTGGAAGGGTCCTATGTAGATTTTGGATAGGAAAGTCAATAATAAGAAATTTAAAGTTACAAAATTCAAAAGCAATTGGGACAAATGATGTAAACTGCAGCAAAGTAAATATAAAAATAAATTTGCACAAGAATGTTGAGTTTTGTGATTGATTGAAAGTGCGCACTAACAAAGAGTACTTATAACCCATAAGCAATTGTTATTAAGACTTCACTACTTGATGGTTACATTAGCTCCACCACTTGATAATTGCATTGACTCAACTACCTTCCTAGTTACCTCTTTGATGTGTTGCATATGATATCATGGACTCCATTACTTGAAGGTAATATCATGGTCTCCATTACTTGAAGGTAATGTCACCTACACTTCCTCGATTGTTTCCTCTTTGTCGGTTGCGTATGATAATGTCAATTGAACACTTGACATTTTTTGGAGTCAACATATGTCAACATATAACCCTTTCAAAAGAATTGAATGCTCCATCAACCATTTTTAAATTAGATGTTCAAGAGTCATTATACGCACTTTGTCATTGGCAAATTTGACGTTTCCTTGCGGAATTTCATCTTGGTCAGCTTTGTCATCTAAGTTGTATCTTTCCATTGAAGCCACGTTTCATATGAAGTCTTTATGTGGCCTTCATCTCTGACTTTAAGCAATTGTTCATACTTAGACGCTCTCGTTGGCAATTAAAATAAATCAGCAGAGCCTCGACCTTCAAATATCTCTCCTAAATCAAATTTCAACCCATGAAAGGCTAAATTTGCAATTTTTTTTTCCGAAGAGAGAAGTAAGGCATCTATTCTTAACTTTCTTAAATTGAGTAATAAGCTAATTTGACAACTCACTATTGCATTGGTAAAGTCTAGTTGTCAGTAATCGATACCTCAACTATCTTTCCATAAAATTGAGAATGGAATTGTATTTTCCATTTATGCCCTGTTATACACCAAAATAGGTGGCAAATTAGTATACTAAGTGAAAATAATTTTCAACAAGGACAAAGGAAATAATCTAAGCCTTAAAAATGCATTCTTTCTTGATGACCAAAGAATCAACCGATGTGTTCAATGGTCGACTATTCACCTTCACTAGTGAAGATGAAAAAGTCAGGAATTTTATAACTTCAAGGCAAAAGTTGATTATCAACCTATTCGAGATAAGGTTTCTTATAAACAGGCCCAACAATTCTCCCGTTTGAACCAAATTCTTGTCAAATTTCTTCGGCAAATTGTGCTAGGATGTTGGCATTTGATGGTGCCGTAAAGATTGTGGACCTAACATTTTTAAATTCAATCCATTGACCAATCTAATTTGTTATTATCAATTAGATTCTTTTGACCATCATTGTATCCATTATAAAAGCATAACAACAGGTAACATACCATGATACCACTAGATTGGCTTAGAATATTGGTAGTGATTGGACAATACTAGTCTTGACAGAGCATCATTTCAAAATTGACGACTATTGGCTTGATCACATATGACTCATGATGTAATTAGCCAAATTTTTACTGTTCTTTGAGCAATCTTCTCATGATCAACATGGGAATTGGTGCAACTTCCCCAGCAGTTTTTCATTGAGGTGCCTTCGAAGATTGGACTTTTCCCATTGACTACCCTCTCCCTCTCTTCTGTCGGCTAAGCTCAGAGTACGCAGCAGCCTCATTACCGGTTTGTGGCAATGGGTTGATGTTACTTGTTGCCAGCAACATTATTGACTCTTGTTGATTTTTATATTCTAGCAATCTTAATCTTTTCGAATCAACAAAATGAGTCCAACCAGACGTGCTAAAAAGATATTTCGCCAAAAAATATTGACAAAGTACCTTTTGAAATGTGGACCAATAAAATTTGCGAAAGGTCATTTGTTGATTTTGCATAGGAAAGTAAATGACAAAAATTAAAGGTATAGACCATGTAAATTGCTAAAAAGCAAAGATAAAGATGAATTTGTGAAAAAAAGTTGAGTTTTGTAATTAATTAATTAAGGGTGGGCCCTTATAAAGAGTACACTTAGCTGCATTGATAGTCTTGATTTGAGTTCGGATTATCTCATCCGTTGTTTGGTGATAATTCGAAATGGATACGCCAGGATAAAATGCCAAATATGAAATTCGGCCTATGAACGGAATAAACTTGGATTGGATATAAAATTAAAAAGAAAAAAAAAACTAAAAATTTCATGTTCTACATTTTAATTGAATTGCTGGCACTGCCCGCCCGAGGATCACCACCAAAATTACCATTCATCATCACTTCTCACCACAGACGATTGCCATCACCTCTAACCACCTTGGTCATCACTGTTGGCCGGCCATCGTGTACCATCGAGTGAGGGTGAAAAAGGAAGTAAAGACAATCATAGATTATCCCTTCCACTCCAATCGTGTACATCCTTCACGTCAAGCCCGTCCTTTCACGCATGACTCTCGATCTAGATCGGCCAGCACCACCGTCAACTTCTTAGTGACCACGCTCTCTCTCGAGCGTCGAGGTCGAGTTCTAGAACGATGCAATGGCAACACGGTGCAAAACCTTCTCTCGTCGCCTCTCTTAGCTGCTTTCCTCGGCATGGAATCCAGCTGTACGACCCACATGAAGTGCCTCCCGCTATTCACGAGGCCGTCCCAAATTAAGTGAACTCGTGTTCGTTTAGAGCTCTCATGCTCCCGAGGTCGACCTCCCAGAGACATGTTCGAGAGGGTTTAAGGCTCAGGTACAGGAGGACCAAAGTCAAAAATGGGATTTTCAAAGTTCTTTTTTTTTTTTTTAAAGATTTTCAAAGATTTTCAATCTCATTTTAAGTTATACGAATTTTTGAAAATTATCAAATATTTTTTTCAAATATTCCAAATCCTATCTTAAGTTGCACCAAACATATGATGGGATATTTTTACAATTTAGAGATATGTGAAGGATTTCAAATATCCTTTTATCCAATCCTATCCCAATTCGAATCCGGACAACTAAACGTAGTTATAGGGTATTCATAACCCGCAAGCAATGGCTACACATAGAGTTACTAATACTCCACTATCTTGACATTTACATGACTCCACTACTCGACAATTACACGACATTCGAGAACGTAGGTTCCATTACCTGATGATTACCTCTCTTCAGTCGCATTCATCTGAACATTTGGACATTTTTGGTGTCTGACATAACCAAATGATTTAGATGAACTTCGTCCCAATTCAAGGCACACGAGGACAACGAACCGCGTCGAATCAAATCTCATTTCAACAAAGAATATGCTCTCCACCAGTAATGGAAGGAAAAGAGGTCACCTCGAATATTTTTTTTTTTGGTACTTTCAAAAACTTCGTCAGCCTTTGGTCCACGTCGACCTCGGTCGCCAATCCGGAGAGCGTTAGCGGCCCGACCGTATTCGGCGAATAAACCCTCTCAGGTGCCGTCGGATATGCTCCCGCAGTCAAGGTGGGAAGTAGGATATCGCTGCCGCATATCCTTTTTCCACTCAATCTAATCATGCCTTTTACAAAAGAGGGGAAGGAAAGTGGGAATTAAAAAAACATTATCTTAGTCCTAACTCTCCTAATTACAAACTTGTGTTTGGTGGCTTTTAAGAATAGAAAAATACAGCGGAAAGATCAGGAAGTTACTTTTAAGTTGTGAGAGAGAAAGAGTGAGGAAATATCCTTACTCTTATGACTAAAATACCCTCCTTTCTCCCCAAGCGACAGTAATTATCCTTCATCATCCAATTGGCAATCAAGCCAGTAAATCCCAAATTTATTCACTTTCTCTTTGTCTAATTTTTACAAGCCTATGTAAAATCTAGTTATCAATTATGAAGATCACCCGTTCTCTTTTTACAGATTTGCATTTTACTTTTGTACATGTTAGCTTTCTCGCTTTCTCGACCGGAGAATTTTCCAACAAACATAATCTTTTTCCATGTTGCCGAGCAAACTTATGAATTACTGGTCGAGTAGGAATTAGAAGATTTTAAACATAGTAACTTTTTAGCGTAGTCATATATTTATGAACTTTTGTTTATTGTTGTGCATATCACCACTAAACATTCTTCTTATCAGTAAGTCCTTTATACGCACATAATTAATAACAGGGTGATGAAATCAAAAAGAAGAAGAAGCTCTCTTTATAGATTTGTCAAAATAAAAAGCACAATCATATTCCCCAATGTGAAAACTTAAAAGATGAAATTAAACAAAATCAAGTCTTTGCATAAATTAAGAAACTATATTAAAAGGATAATAAAATTTCATTAGTTTGAATTAATAGAAAGTAGTATCATCCACGAAATTTTATGATGACATATCAAGGTGCCTCAACGTGCGTGACTTTTTTACGTCATTGTTTTTAGTGTGAAAGCGTCTCATTGATGGTTAAAAGAAAAGTCTCAATTCTTTGATATAGAACTGAGGAGACTTGACGTTTTTTCTTTTCTCCTTTGTGAGACTAACCCAATAAGAAATAATATTTTTTAAACAAATATAAGTTTAACTTTACAGGAAATATATGATAGGAAAAATAACAAAGTTGAAGGACCTACGCAAAAACAGAAGCCAAGGACCATCTTGTCAACCTAGTGGAAATGAGGTGGATGTCAATCGCATAAAATATCTTCACCTCATAAGATAATATAAAGCAACTATAAAGCAACGTACGATGAACTTCAAACGATAATGTTTATGTTTTTCAAAAACTCGAGGTATCCAACCCTAGCCGGAAATGGTTTGATATCATTTTTCACAATTTCTTAATAATAAAAGAAGCATGTGTTTATTTTTCCCGTCAAAATTCAAGATATTATTTTGGATATTATGAAATACGTAAATCAAGATACATGTGGTAACTTAACTGGGCAGGCACTAGATTTTTCATCGAGAAGATTTAGTGTTTGAAGCTCCTGCAACGCCAGCTGCTAATCTAGCTTGAGACTCTTAACAACTTACCCAATGACACGTGTGTGGTGGCTGGGCACGTGTCGCCCTTAGTGATTTACTTCGGCTACTGGTCGCACGAGTTCTCCTAAATCACAAAAAAAATAAAAATAAAAATAAAATAAGTGCAGTCAAATCAACTGGCCTTGAACTTTCTGGCCAAAGAGAGAAAATATTAACTAAAATATTTTACCATCGAATATTCGCAACACATTCTTTTCGAGATCTTGATCTGCATGGACGATCCTCGGCTTCCGCTTCTCTTTATAAACTCCCTTCACTTCGACCCCTCAATACAACTCCACCTGTCCGATCGCGACAAAACCTCAGCTTTAACAGAACCACTTTTTTCAAGAAAGAAAGAAGAAAATATCGAAACCACCACCGTCTTTCCAGCAAACCCTAAACCAAAAGCATTTTGAGATAGCCAGATGAAGGGCTTCTCTCGGGCGAAGCGGATCACCGGCCCTCTCGACGAGTGGGCTCGGGCCCGGCTCCTCGCCGGCCGCCGCCAGCTCAGCTACGTCAGCAGCGGCAGCGAGCACGACGGGGAGGACTGCACTCCCCGCCTCTCCGAGCTCGTCCAGTGCTTCCTCGAGGAGGGCGACGGCGGCTCGGAAGTGCACTCCCCCGGTCGCGACCCCGACTCGGACCCAGCCGACTCGGACTCCGACTCGCTCGAGGACGCCCTGGCGCCGGTTTCCGCCGGAGCCAAGGACCCTTACCGAGATCTGCTTCTGGATCACGTCCTGAGGGCGGTGGAGGCGTTCTCCGGCCTGCGCGCCAGCCAGTCTCTGCTCCGGCGGAGAGTGATGTCGTCCCTGCGGGAGATCGGCCACAATGCGGCGGTCTGCAAGTCGCGGTGGGAGTCCTCGGGCGGCCTGACCGCCGGCAACTACGAGTTCATCGACGTGCTGGGCCCCGCTCCGGCCTCCGCCCCCGCCTCCGCCACCGCCACCGCCACCGCCACCGCCCCCGCCGCGTGGCAGCAGCAGCAGACGCGGTACTTCGTCGATCTGGACTTCGCCGGCGGGTTCGAGATCGCGAGGCCGACGAGCCGGTACGCGAGGCTGCTGCGGTCGCTGCCGGAGGTCTTCGTCGGGACGGGCGACGAGCTGAAGAGGATCGCCAGGGTGATGTGCGACGAGGCCAAGAGGTCGCTCAAGAGCCGAGAGCTGTCCGTGCCCCCGTGGAGGAAGAGCCGCTACGTGACGAACAAGTGGCTCGGCCCGTACCGGCGGACGGTCAATCCCGAGCCGGCGGGCGGCCCCGCCGCCGCCGGCGTGAAGTGCCGGCGCGTCGGCTTCGACGAGTACGCCGTCAACGGCTGCCTCTCCGTTCGCACGAGATGACACCAAAGTGAAAAGTTATTATTTAATAAATAGGGGGAAATATATTCGGGGAAATTTTCTACATTTAAAATAGTAAGGGGAACTTACGCGGGAAATTCCCATCGGGTAGCGGAGGGTGCACGATACATTCTGTGGACACGAGAGCAGTGCAACGTCGCTTGGCCATCGGATCAAGCCTGGACTCGTGTTTGGTACGACGTGCGACGGATGTGATCGTGTCTGGGAGGAGAACGAAGATGGAATCAACGTCGTCCGTCGCTTTGCTTTGCGTTTTGTCTGGGAAGTGGGTCCCCGTGGTGAATGGATAAGACTCTTGACTTTAGTTGATTTGACTCGTGATTTGAGATGGTTGTACGTCTCGGATAGGCTTTTACCTGCTGTCATTGGATAAGATTGACAGTCCTTCTAGAAAGTACTGCTTTAGTAAATCGGGGTGGGCGAACTTCTGCGGACGGCTCGTGATCGATATGATTCGATGTATCATGTAATAATACGTCAAATAAAACCTGAGCAGGTCTTTAAACTACTCTACCTTGAACAGGCTATCTAGGGGTCTTCTCCAATAAATCATTTCCCACTGAGCTCTCCGGTCATAGCGCTTCTAGCGCTGGGATCTCACTTGGAGGGAGGTCATTGTCTTCTCCTAACATATTAGGCGGATAAACCCCTAATGAAAGGTTCGGGAGGAACTTTTGTGGACGGCTTGTGATCGATATGATTCGATGTATCATATAATAACTCGTCAAATGGGTCGGAACAAAAGAAGCGAAGCAACTCTACACAAGTCGAGTAGAGCGAGGACTTGTACAGGACACTGCTATCTGAGCAAGATCACCTTAATTACAATCGACATAGGTATATATTATCATGGCTCATTTGCCTATGGTACTACACCTATGCTCAACCAGTTTTGACCTCGATGGATTGCTAATTAACTCTATTTAATGAGAATGATGAAGTGGACAGTTTAAATCTAAGCCAGCCGTCAAGAGTGATTCCTACAGTAACAATTCTTTCGTTACCTAAGCAAGCGCTTTAAGTGATTGATTTTCAAACTAGTCACATAAAAAGAAATCATTCCACATGACAGGTTAGAACATGAATTGAAACGTTCTGAAAATGTACATAGCTATCAAAGCATTAGCACCACATATGGCATATCTCCAACAGTGTTTTTAATACAAATAAAGGAAACTATCATAATTAATCCTCATATAATCAAATATATGATAACGGTAGAGGAAATCATACAATTTTGGATGTTCAAATAAGGAATTGCAAGATTTCATCAAAAATTATTCGTTTAAAATTTTTCGAGGAGATAATTATACGTTAGTCCCTCCAAACTTGTTGAAGAGATGAAAAAGCTGTTTGACGAGGCTTATACCATATTTCACTTCAAATCCCCCCCATAGAGTTAATCGATAATTTACCAACTCACATTTTGATTCCCACAAGTAAGGTTCAAATATAGGTTGATAAATCATTTGCATTGGGCAACTTCAAATTTTCAAATGTTTACAGCAGACCATATCGCTAGTAAAGGTTGAATATAATTACTAATTGACTTTTGGTATGTTTATATGAGCGCAAGTTAGTAACTGAGCAATATTAGATTTATATCGGTAGATTTCGGAAGACATGAGATGTAATTTGATAACTTACCAGCTCCCCCTAACATTGTCGAAAATCATGGTGTTGTACATGTTTTTTGCATTGTAAATGTTTCTGTTTCCGAAAGCATGGGATGAACTTTTGAATTAGGGATTTTTCACTTTCTACAAGTCTCCGTGTACATGATAGAGAAGAGCAAAGGCATGTATCAGCTATAAAAGGTAACGAGTCGTATTTTCCTTGATCATGAAGAATGGTCGGCTCCGGGCAGGTTAGAGTTGCAACATGGCCGTAAATTAACCAGCTTCACCAAAGTTCCTAATTCAGAACATCTCCAGTAACGAAAGCCGGTCTTTTCTCTGAAGAAATCAATTAAGACAGACACTAGAAGACGAGGAATCTTATGCAGCTCTCTAATTCTGGAATTGGACACGTTCAAAAATGCATAACTTGGGAGACGCGGTGCACAGGATGAAGCGGCCATTCATAGAGCAGAAACATGTTGACATGCTGGCTCTTGACGAGCTCGGAAAAGGTCCAACTTCTTCAAATGCGGCAAAACGGTATGGCCGTCTGTCTTTACTTAAATCTATGAAAAAATCTAGATTTGCTATCTTATATAAGGAACCCTTTTTCTATTCTCTTGCTTATAGACATGGCTCATGGTTAGATATCCAAAACAAATATATATCAGATAAAGAAGATCGATATCCAATAACAAATAGTGCAGGGCTTAGCAGCTTCAACTGCACTGGTGCCCTCTACAATCACTTGGTTATGAATATTTTCCCAACCTTCGTATTTAATCACATTGCAATTGAGTAGACATTGACTCAGCACATTTTGCCAGATAAGTATATTAGCTCATCATCACTACTAAGTCCTGTTCTTGCATAAGCGTTATAAATGTGACTTTGGAGAAGCGTGGATTTGTTTATTATGCTGGTCCCCCTCTTACAAGCAGAAGAGACCTATAATGTATTTCTAGCATTGGCCACCACGTTATCTTATCCTTCTCTGCACCAGGATAAGAGGATGCTTACGTTTCATCATCTTGAAAAGGACAGAATAGAAGAGAATGAACAGTCAAAATCACTGCCACGTCGCATATGAAGCAAACCACCGGTCCAGTTTACGACCCTTCACACCAGATTCACGTGTAATATACCCTTTTGAGTGCGTCTATGCTACAAACGAGGGACTTGGAACAGACTTATGTAAGGGAATAATTTACAAAGCGAATGCACCTTTGAGTCACCTGAAGTACACAAAAGAATGGCCTATATCGTCAAACCTCCTAATCATACACTCTTTCCCGCACATAACGAAAAAGAAGAAAACTGACCCCAATAATGTCATGAGAGAGTAGGTTCTTGACCCTTGCTATCGTTGGACACCTTTGACACGTTTGACATGTTTGACAACTCCTCTTTCACATGGTTGACGAGTCGAGAGGCATCCTGGTTGAAGTTAAGGGGACGCCTTCGCAAGCTCTGCCAGAATTTGAAACAATTGGTATTATATTCACAAGCTTCATTGGCTTTGCATAACAGAAGCATAAAGAAAGAAGCCATACCTCCGAAGTCCACAAACAATCGCGGGCTTTTCGAGGGATTATATGAATGTGGGTCTGCATACAATACGCAGAAATGGCAATATGAGTCTACATTTGATCATACTATGTGCAACGGTAAGTTTGAACTCCCAACTAAGACTGAATGGGTAGGTACGGCATCATAGATATAAATGATACAACTGTTCATCTTTGACAAAGCTATGAAGCGAAGGGGAATGTCTCATATAGATCAGCTTAAAGAAACCAAAATACAATGCTCTGAGATTAGGCAAGAAGCGAAGACAACATCCAGAGGAGACAATCAACTTACGTGGAATATGACTTGTCCAGCAGCAGCACCATTATTAACCAACAAGTTGAAAGAATCTGGATTGGAAAATTATAGACCGTAAGTATTATTGCACTAACAGTTTTAAGTGCTTGTTAAAGTAGAAGGTTGAGGGTATCGCAACATGCTGATACGATACCACCAGAGAAAGCACAAAAGCATTGGCAAATTGACCCAAAGCCCCCAAATTGCCAGCTAATGTTTCTATATGTTCCTAACAGACCCTTTCACCCAGAGAGAAAATTTTCTTGCTTCGATACTTTTAACTCAAAATTCAATTTCTGCCGTTTCTGAGAACTTTTCCTTCTTCTATTTCACCTTTCCTCAGCTTTTAATTTACAAAGAGTTGGATCAGGAGGACTGGAGGTTGCAAGGCCTACAGACAGTTTTTAAAGAAATAAAACTAAAGCGGATCCAGGTTTTGCCTAGAAATGTCCTAGTTGTTTTGCCAGAGAATCATGATACCCAGTACTTAAGTGCTCTTCATCTTTTTCTCCGGTGGAGCTACTTTATTAATGGTTTCTTAAAAAATGTCCACTCAAATCCATAACCGTCATCGATATAAAAGGTCCTGATATAGACACAGGACAAAGGTGGAGTTCTCAGTTTGGCCTGAGTCATTCTAACTGACGAACTTTTGCAGGTTAATATGTAGGATACAACCTTTTCAAGAATTTTAGAATTAAACTGCAAGACGATGAGATGCAAATAAACGAGTTGAGAACCCTGATACATACCACAACCAGCAGCTCTCATAATTGCACTGCCAATGAATGGAACTTTTGAGCACATTGCAGCAACCACCTACACGGTGGAATCTTTTCAGTTCATTAAGCCAGTAGTATAGAAAAATGAACAAAAAATGTGCCACAAGAGTATGAGCATTGCCAATTACTAAGTAAGACAGTTCTGCAAGTTACTTTGGGAATAACAAACAGCACACAGCAGGAAGAAGTAACAACAGAGTCAATTTACTGAAAGCTCATTTTAATTCAACGTGTACCTTGTAAATCAGGTTGGATACATCAAAGGATAAAAACTTCACAAACAAGATATATAGATGCTAGTTAATAAAATCTAATTATAACAGGTTATAGTAAATTCTAGTCAAAATCAAAACAATCTAGTAAAATAGACTAGACTTACATCCGGAGGTGTGGCTTCCAAGGAAGAGTAATGAGATTTTGGAATGATCAGAGAGTGCCTAGAACAAGAAAGGCATGATGACAATTGTCAACAAGTACGACGACCAAGGTAAACTCAGATAAAGATTATTCTAGAAAAGTACAAAAACAAGAACAAAACAGATCTGATGTAATAGCAGTCGAATGAAACTATTAAATTAATCATATTTAATCTAAAAAGACCATTCATTCTCTAACTCCATAAGTATTCATGTCAAAACAGTGAGAATAACAATGCAACAGGAAGTTACTAGAGCGACCAGTTGTCATAAATCAATCAACAAAGGGGCAAATCTAAAGCCCACTTAACCTTTGGTAAACAAAGAAAAGAATGCCAAAAACAGATAGAACCATATTGAGGCAGATAATATTGGGTGTAATTGTCAAAACAATTGGGTTTTAAGTGGAAAGGTAGGAATATATTCTTATAACATCTCATGTAAAGCTTTCTCATAACCACAAAATGTTTTCCAGCCCCTGCGGTGATCTGCATGTAGAGGTCTTTTTAATTATGATATGGGTTCTTCAGGCCATAGAAACAAACGCTAGGATCTAAGCTGACAATAAGAAAGCTGTCATGAGTAAGTGAAACTGTTAATAAGTTCAGACCAACACTTGTCATCTAGGATGCTATACCAAGCACAAAGGTCATTAAGTGAAAACCAGATGGCAGCATCTGCAACTAACAGTGACATAGTTTCATGTGCCAACCATATTTCATCTATGTTCACATGAATTCATCTCAATTATTCTTAATGAAGCAAGGTGACAAAATCTGGAGAGGATAATCAGATGAGACTATATGAAGTACTGGCCAAACAACAGAGGAGTTAATCACGAGTGTAAAACTTATATTTTTGCCTCATCCATTTGTGCTTGCATTCTGATGAACATGCCGATGACAAGTGGATGTAGGAGCCAGAACAATAACTTCGCTTGGTCATCTAAGTGATGTATGAAATATAACCATGCTCATTTTACTGCAGATTGTTGGATGTGTAATACCTTACCCATGACTCAGAGGGTTTGAATCCAATATGCACAGGCACTTTTCATCTTCGTAGAGCTGTAAAAAAACAAAAGTACAAAACAAATAGATCCAATGAATGAAGATACCATTCTTCCAGAACGACAGCTGCCAATTACTCAAACTATTCCAGGAGAAGAAGATAACAATACACAACAGATACATTCATCTTCTAGCATTCTCTAAGAAGTCAAACCTACCTAAGGCAACGTTACATTCTAAACTTTTACAGATGAATGGTCTCTTCTCAGCAATTCGACAATGCTAACAGCACAGAAGTCCCCATGTCAACTTTCCATGAAAAACTCCAATTTGCAAGCCAAGACGAGAGCAGACCATAGAAGGAGAATGAAAAAAAGCCGTAAAAACTGCTACTCGTGTTTGCAATATAATACAAACGCTTCTCTGCCCCTTCCACCATTCCTTCAGCAAATCAACAAATTAATCCCGTCAATGAATCCGACCACTCTAGCCGTCATTCATACTGATATCTTTGTCCACCACAAACCAACATCAGCAATGCTTAATTACGCGGCGAAAAGCGAATACGAAAATGCGAAATCTTCCACGCGCAGTCACCAACCCACGACAGGACATCGGACTCGCATGGTTCGGCAAGAAACAGCCAACCGAGACGAGCTTCGACGCCGAAGAAAACAACTATCCTATTCCTATCCATCCTCGAATCCGGATTCTACCGCGATCAGAAACCCATCGAAATACCTTGAAGGCGGGGGACTCGCCGCGAATGATCCGGCAGAAGACGCAGTCCTCGGCCGAGCTCCGGCGGTCGCCGGGATCGCTAGGCCGCTGCTTCTTCTTCCCGCCGCGATCGTCGTCGCTCGAGCCGAAGGAGCAGCCGGAAGTGGACAGCCTCGCCGAGGCCGAGGCCGAGCCGGAGCTCGAGCCCCGGCCGACGGGGCGGAGGTGGGAGCAGAGGACGGCGAGCCGCCGGTTCTCCATCGCGCTCGCGCGGCGGTCTCAGCGAGCGAGATTCTGTGGAGCCGCCATGGATTCCGAGCTGCGTTCTGTGTGGTGGAGAGGAGATTCGGCTCCGAAGTTGGAAATTTGGAAATTGAGAAATCGGGATTGAAAATTGGAAATGATTTTTGAAAGCACGGAGAGACTGTTGGCGATGTTTTGGCATTTTCTCCGGTGGTGGTGGGGGCGGGCGGGCGGGCGGGCGGGCTGGTCGCCGTCGACGTCGTCGTTCCGGATCGGCTCATCCACATGTGGGCCTTTCGCCCGTGACGTGGCAGGCTTTTCGACTATGATTCGCTCCGTCCGTTCCCCATCACACGAACCGGTCCGATTCATGTGAGCCCGGTGCACCGCCATCGACCACGATGGGTCGCGACCTCACATTTTATCCACCGAAATCAAGGATCATCTGCCTCATTAAATCTGTCACATGGATAGGTCGGATCAAATTTTAGACGATGACACATAATCCAATCTACATGAATCCATTAGCTCATTTACAACTTTTTTTTTTTATTATTGTAAATGTAATAGCCCATATCCATCTTAACTCATACCTAACTCATTCAATATAAGGAAATTCATACCAAAACTAAAGTGAGAATGCAAAATAAGTGAGCACGATATCAAACGAGAGTCAAAGAGAATGAAGATAGACTCATAAAATTAAATTGGATTTATAAGTAAGTTGTAAACCTATTTATAATCCACTTATAATGCTTCAATCCATTTATGACCCATTTACTTAATATAATTAATTTATATAATTACTTAGCTCATCGTATATAAATTAATAAATGAGTTTATAACCTATATTAACATGTCTATGCTTCACATAATATCGAATGCATCCTTGCATATGCACAAACTTATAAGTTCGTGTCTTACGTAAATAAATCATCTCCTAAGGATGGCCAATAATCTTTATGATCAATAAACCAGTCTTGCTCTATTGTCCAAAAAAAAAAAAAAAAAACCAGTCTTGCTCTTGTTCTTCTTTTCTTTTCTTCTTCTTTTTTTCTTAATCTTTTGTGCGTGTCTATACTTGAGGTTTTTAGTCTTTCTCGTGCTCAATAGTTTGCAACACATCGCGATCTGATTAATACTTGTCCAAATGTGCCGTTCCCCACCCGATAAACATGGAGAAACACACTTATAACACAGAGCAATTTGATTGATTGATTTAGGATGATTTATATGACTTCAGCTATATGATTTCATTTACATGTAAATGTCGAAGAAAGCTTTCTCTAATTGAAAACGACTTATTCGAACGAACACAGGGTAGATCATTCGGTCAAGCTCATGAGAGCACTTGATCTTTGAGGTACTTGATCTTTCGTTCGATCTAAAATGTATATGTAGGGATAAATACGTACAAGTTGTCTGTAAAAATGCAAAATAGAGAAAATGGGGAATTTTCAATATATTTTAATATAAACGATAAATAGGCCAAGTCCTATTTATCGCCTAAATTGGATAATTACTCGAGGTAACGAGATGAACATAATATCGAATCTAAAGGTATGCACTATCGAGAAAATATATAACATAATTTCGAGAGATACGTAGAATCAAGTAAATATCTAATATCGCTAACGGTACATTTATGTATACACTAATGTTGGCATAGCAATCTAGATGTTTGGTAAAATCCACTAAAACTGGGCTTGAGGTGGGCTAGGGTTTGTGTTGGCCACCAATTTAAGTCGCTGCACTAGAGGGCCTGCACAATTTATTATTTAGAGATCAACCCCCCGTGATTTCCACTTTCCTTTTCATTTAGGCCCAGCAGACCACCTGCTAGACTTTCGAACATCGAGATTCGTTTATGCAAACTGATTTTTGGGACCTGGGCCACGTCCGTAGCATTAGCAATACCAGCCCACAACGTATGCACAAATGGATGGACAAACCCAATCGTGGAATATTCACCCCGGTTTTTTTGCTCGGCTAAACCTCTTTCGCATGAGAATTTTAGGGAAAATCAGTTTCAATCGAACATTGGATCCAATACCCTTTTTATCTTGCACGTTTTGAAAAAAAAAAATTCCCCCAAATAATTATTCTTATCACTTTGAATAATTAGTCAACAAAAAATACATTTGTCATTGATTATAATTTATGTCTAAATATTTTCGTGAACGATAAAAAAAAGAATTTCATTTATTCATTTTTGTAAGCGAAACAAGTAATCATTTTTATGAAATTATTTTTTAAATTACTCATATTCTACGGAACAAACGGGTCATATGTTGACAATATCAAAGGTTTGGATCCACAGCGGTGAAGGGGGAAAACTTGGACTTGCGTGGCGCTTCCCGAACAAAAAGGGAATGAAGAGCTTGTTGTGATCTATCAAGTTAATCAGATGTTCTAGGAGAATGAAGTATACTGGCATCATTAAAGGAAAAGTTACGTGCCGATTGAATTCTAAGGAAAATAACAAGATCAAGACTCGAAACGAATAAGATTTTACAGCTCAACACCATCCTATTGCCAACCTAGTAAAGAATAAGTCCCTATTCGATGAGCTCATTAGGGCATGCATTCAATAAGAAATCTTTGGGATATTCCTTCGAAACAATAATTCCCCATCCATCCAATACAATCACTACACATTATTCTAGGTTTTCATACAAGACAACAGATGAGAGCTCTGGATCAAACATGAAGTTTACCATCTAATCGATGACCATTTATATGACGTGGTGAGGCGTAGCATCGGCAAATAAAAAGTAGGCAAGTCGGCTCAAAAGTTGGATCGCAACCCTTCAATCGGCATCCCCATGCCACGTGGCCCGTCTCTAGAGCACAGGAATGAAGACTTTTAGTGGACAAAGTTCCACTAGGAATTGCATCACCATTTTTGGCCGACCATAATTGAAACCAACAGCCCCATAACGGAAATCATCATATTGGCCTTTCTAAGTCGTGGCATGCGATCGTCACCGTTCATTAATAGATCCTCCGGTTTTCAACTCCCAACTATCTTTCCAATTCCCGATTGGCGTGTAAAGTCGTGCGACGAATAATGCCCCACCACACGAAATGTCATCCGAATCAATTTTCCACGGAACGTCATTTTTTTTTTTAATTTCAAATTTCTTTTCATGAAGAGCTACCCATAGATTATCGCTTTCCCTAACTACTCGATTTCATGTTTCCTACAATACTGATTTGCAAAGAGTCCTTTCCGACGAATTAACTTAGCTCATATTAAACATCTATTCATTTGGATCGACTTTCATTCAATCGAAATTCGAGACACAAATGCTTTGGTTTTTTAATAGAAAAAAAAAATACTAGAAACCTTCACAGCATGTGCATAATTATGTACATAAACATATTTATATAATTGTTTTTGAGATTTAAATGGTGATTTAGATGTTTTGTGGGAAAGCGGAAAAGCACCGGTCTACTTATATTTAATTAAAATCAAACTCGAATGGAGTGAATTTTGACTCGGGGCGCATAACTTGGCATGGAAGTAACTCAAAATTAATTTTCTTTTTCCTAACGCTCCCGTCAAATTTGAAGCTGAAAATTCTCTCGGTACTTTAAAAAAGGATTTGACCGATTGGGCGTTTGACCTACCCCCAACCTGAATTAAAAAACGACGGCGTCCGGATCTCCTTCTAGAAGCGGACCTATTAAACGCGCGTGATAGGTAATAAACCCCCTTCCCCCGGGCCTGTGACGTCTATGCTGGCGTCGCAGCTAATGTTGCCTCCCACGGCGCGTCCACGGGGCCAAACGCTCCGGATGCGGCCACGTCGTCAAGCCTCGAGGCTGCCCGACACGTGTCGTAGGGATCGACCGTCCGACGGCGGGACCTGGGTGGCTTGGGACTCCTGCGTTTCGCTCTCGCCCTAACTTCCTCACCACGGAAGGAGAAAATCAACGCAAAAAAAGAAAAAAATAATTTAAAAAAGGAAATCGGGGGAAAATGCCACTCGCTGTGCTCTGAGAAAGTGAGAGAGAGAGAGAGAGAGAGTTTCTCTCCCCTATATAAGCGGAGCCGCCCCAGGAGGGAGCGAGCAGTTTTCCTACCGACTCTCCAGGATCCACCTGAGACTGACCGACCCGACCCGACCCGACCCGGGCAGGCCGAAGAATCGAGAGCTGAGGACTATTGACCGGAGCCTCCCGCCGGCGAGTTCTGTCATGGGCGGCGACACGGCGGCGGCGGAGGTGGGGGGCCGCCAGGTGCCCGCGGTGAGCCTGGAGGGCCTGGAGGTGGTCTCCGCCCTGGGGCGCGGGGCCAAGGGGGTGGTGTTCCTGGTCCGGGACGAGGACCTGGACCAGGCCTGGGCGCTGAAGGTGATACTGAGGGACAACCTCGAGAAGAAGAGCGACAAGGCGGCGGCGAAGGCCGGCGGCGGCCGCGGGGGCAGCGGCGGCAGCGAGGGCGGCGACGAGTACCGGCGGATCGCTTTCGAGCAGGAGGTCCTGGGGCAGTTCGATCACCCGCTGCTCCCGAAGCTCCGCGCCGTCGTGTCGGAGGAGACGGAGAAGATCCTCGGCTACGCCATCGATTACTGCCCCGGCCGCGACCTCAACTCTCTCCGGAAGAAGCAGACCGAGAAGATGTTCTCCGATGAAATCATCAGGTGATTGATTATTCCGCAATTCTTTTTCCGACAGATTCCCGAGTTCCGACAGGGCATTCTCGCTCCGAGAGATTCGGGTTTCTCGATTTCCTAACGTTTCGTTAAATCTCGATTTCCGGCATCGCCAATGTCGTGTTCCGCAAGCACCAATCGTCGCGATTCGTTGCTCAGATTTTAATGCCTGTTGCGCGTTCTGCAGGTTCTACGCGGCGGAATTGGTTCTGGCGCTCGAGTACTTGCACGGCCTGGGGATCGTGTACAGGGACCTGAAGCCAGAGAACGTGATGATCCAGGAGGACGGCCACATAATGCTCGTCGACTTCGACCTCTCCACTAAGCTATCTTCCGAATCCGCTCAATGCTCTCCGATCGTCCCCGACCCAGCGCCCAAGCCCAAGCCGCAGGCGGCGAAGCCCAGGAGGCGATTCTCTCCGTTCCCGGGATGCTGCGGCTCGGGGATCTCGCCGGAATACTCCTCGTCCCGCTCGAGCAGGCCCGGCCCAAACTCCATTTTCCCGGCCGCGCCGGGGCCCCTGCCTGCGGCGGGGTCGGGGTCGGGGGGGAAGTCCAACTCGTTCGTCGGGACGGAGGAGTACGTGGCGCCGGAGATCATCCTGGGCGACGGCCACGATTTCGCCGTGGACTGGTGGTCGCTGGGGATCTTCCTCCACGAGATGCTGTACGGGACCACCCCGTTCCGCGGGTCGAACCGGAAGGAGACCTTCTACCGGGTCCTGACCAAGGAGCCCGAGCTGGTGGGCGAGGCCACGCCGCTGCGGGACCTGATCAGGAGGCTGCTCGAGAAGGACCCGAGGCAGCGGATCGGGCCGGAGGGGATCAAGGCCCACGAGTTCTTCCGCGGGGTGAGGTGGGACACGGTGCTGCGGATCCAGCGGCCGCCGTACGTCCCGCCGCCAGCGGAGGAGCTCGAGGCGGCGAGGAGGAGGGACGGCGGCGGCGGCAGGAAGAAGGTCCCGTTCGACGTGGTGGCGTTCGTGGAGGGAATATTCAGGAGCGGAGGAGAGGGCGAGAGGAATAAAGAAGGCGGCGAGGATAAGGGAAAGGACGGCGACGACGGAGGGAATAAGGATGATCATGCGAACAAGCGGGCTTGGGTGGAGGAGCTGAACGAGCATCCCTCCAAGCCTAATGATTTCTTGGATTTCTAACTTTAGGACATATTCTTTTCTTTTTTCTTTTTTTGAATTATATGGGCAATGTGTATATATCATGTTGATCCACAGGACGATTTTGAGTTCAATTTTTTATTTGCCGAATTGGAATCGGTGTCTTTTTTTATAAACAAGATTCTCCAATCTATAATGTCTTTGAAAGTAGTCAGTAATAATAGCGATTGACTCAAATTGCATGCTTTATGAATGCATTAAAGTGGTTGGGTACACTCCGTGGTGGTGTTGGATGAAATTTCTCGAAAGTATTAAAAACATGATTTTGGCAACGAATCAAATCGAAATCATGATGAGCTTGGCTGTATAGTGCCAAAGCTGCTTATTCTTTAAGTTTCAGTAAGTGTAGAATCGGATTTGCTAAAGGGTTGGGAGAGGAGATGCGCATCAAAGCATATCACGACACAAAGGCATCGCGCCAACCGCGGGAGGGAAGAACGATTCCTCCCGACGGCAACGGCAATTCAAGAGAAAACATGAAGGTTTTGCACTTGGTGGGGCCCGGTCTGCCGACCGTCCGACCGCATGACACCATTGTCTCTCTCTTTATCTGTTCTTCGTCGACCTCGTCTCCTCCTCACTTAACAGTAGCAAATTCCAAGTTCGTCGTTTGGTTGGAAGGGAATTTTCAAATTTTACCCGGATCATCGCGCGCTGTGCGCGGTGCCCATTTTCGAGGACAATGCATTGTACGTGGAAAAGAATCCAACAAAGATTTGGGGGGAAGGTGCTTGGCAATTTACCAAATATAAAAGCAAAGAAAGAACGAGTCTCGGCTTTTGACCAAAACCCAGATCTTGGGTCGAAACGCGTGCCGCACCTCGCCGCCTTAATCCCCAAGTAATCTTTAAAAAGTAAGCTTTGACGTCGCACTGCTGGTTTCGCAAAACTTCCTGACCCGGAAATGGTCGTTTTCACGGCCTGCGAAATTACGTTCTCGGGAGGTTCCAAAGAGTCCGTCGCAGTCGATTTTATAGATCGGTGTTTCGAATCTGTCTTACAGTCTATATATCCACTCGAATTTATCCGCAGAATTTGTGTAGGGGGTGAGGGTGTCGCATCGCATGTTATTACCCGATTGTAAAGCGTGACGCATTTTTTATTCGGTCCTGTCCTCGTTTACCTGACTTTACTACAGAAGTTGCTTCTTCACGACGTGAAATCTTGAGTGGATCCGGGCCCGAAAATGGAAATGATCTACGTCGCTTCTTCGATGGTGTAATGGGGTCACGTCGATTTAACGTCCTCCATCTTTGTTTTCACCTTAAAGATCGATGGGGGACCAGCCGTGCTCCCCCGAAGAAGACCCGTGCAACACGTTCCTGTACGCACCGAGATCGAACTGGCGTGGACCCTAAGTCGTCCCGCGTGCTCCGATTAATTTCCAATTTCATCTATTTTGACGGGATAAGTGACGAAGAGAAAGTTATACTTGGAAAGGATTCCAAAAGGTAATATTTATTTTGAATAATAAAGTATATATTACAATATCTTAGGCGTCTATTTATAGAGAGTTCGTCATCTAGAATATAACAAAATAACTGAAATCAAATAACAAAATTAAGGAAAATATATCGATAAAAAGGAAAGTTATTAAAACACGACTAGAAAATCTGCAAAACGAATCTGAAATTGTGACATCTCAGAAATTAAGGAAAATGCGTGAATCAAATATTATAACCAATTTGTAATCTTGAAAATTATGCAATCCTCTTTGATTTGTAGGATCGTTTACTCTTATGACGCTCCAATGCATTTGCATGTTATTCTACATCAAAATAAATTCTAAATCTATTTGATGATGATTAGTGTAATTATAAACCTTTCAACCATTTAATAATATAGTCTTTCGATTCAATTTTAGCTTATTGCTAATGTGAATATTGATCATGCCATGTCGTATGGTTGACAATGACATGAATAGTTTTTATAATTTTTTAACATTTCTGAATTTTTTACTTCTATTTTGTTTTTTTCACTATTCATCTTCTTGGAAGGCTAGATGGAGGTTGCCAGCTGTAAGCGAAGCCCGCAAAGTTGGACACGGCCCTTGCATTGCCGTGCCCAGCTTCGCAAGGCAAGGACCGAATGGCCCTTGCACTTGTCTAGGCCATGATAGCCTTTGCACCTCACTAAATGAGGGGCGGCCCTCGCACAAATTTGGTGAGGACCACAATACCCTCATCTATGGCTAGTGACCAATCAATCTCATTTTTTTGGGGAAAACAATAAAAAAAAAATAAAAATATAAGGAAATTGTTTTATTATTTTTATAAAAATTATTTGCATAAAAACCGATTATATCACGCGAATTATTGGCGTTGATTATATTATCAAGTTAGCGATTCTCAATCAAAATCATCGAAATGGTTATATTAGTAAATTTATTAAAATTTATTTAATTATATTGATCAAAGTAAAAAGTTTAAAATTTGAATTGCCGTTGTAGGAGAGGAACATAAGATATTGTCTTCTCTGACGGTTTTCCTCTACATTCGCTAGATCTCCCTCTGCACAGGCTTCAAGCAATGTCAGTTATTTTGATCAATATATAAATTTTATTATATTGATCAAAGTAAAAAGTTTAAATTTTAAATTTGATCGATCGTTGTATCAGCTGTAATGTACAGGTGCGGGTGTCTTCTCTTTTTCGGTGGCCACTATACGCAGCTGTACCATTCAAGAAGGCACACCCCCATTAACTCACGACTTACACATGCTGGGGCCATATATGTTGTACCGGCAACATAACGATCGAAAGATGCACACGGCCTAACCCCGGCATCGCACAGACTTCCCGAGCCGATACAACGCCAATCGACCGAGTGACCTATGCTCGCCGGCGTGAAATGCCCTCCCCGCCGAGTGTGCGTTCGACCTGATATTGGGGAAGAAATCCGATTGGCGATGACCATAAATGTCGAAGTCGCACGGATTGTTTGGACCGCTCCTCCTATGTGCAGCCATAGAATCTCGAGATGGATATTTTTCTAACATTTAATTTCACGTGCCGGCCTACAGACCTACAGAACCGTCTCCATCGGCATCAATTGCATGTCCGTAAGGAAAGTGTAATTATTCACCAACCCATTTAAGTTACGATCACGAGAGATGCCAAAGCTCGTTGCGCATATTCGGAGTTAGGTCCTTCCTCACGTGCTAGTGGAAAAGCGTCACTTCTGGCGACTGTGCACTATTCTATAATCCCTGCTTAATTTAATTAACCTCGTGTTTGGTGCAATAATAGCCGCTTTTGGTTGGTTGGGTAGACTTCAAAGTGACTGATTAAGTCGATTTTGCCACGCTTTTCAGCAGTGATCTCACCTTGATTAGGGTATGTCTTTATCATCTTGTGCCTAATTACCTAACCTGAGTGGCCAGACTTCTTGATTAGGACAGCGTCTGTTGTGTGAAAAATCATCGATTTGAAATCATCTTTATAAACACGATCGCTTGTGTAATTTATTGATATGAGCTAACGATAAATATTTCATATTAATTTTAATTTTTGTGTGAGGTAAAATGTTTTAAGTGTTTGATTTCTGCATTCACTCGACGTGGCTCTACCAAATGATTAGTCATAGACTTTGTGGAGGTTGATGAGAAGCACGTGACCAAGGCTGTATTTGTTTTGCGAAGAATAAATGATTTCGGAAAATATTTTTTTAAAAATGATTATTTATGTTGCTTGAAGTAATTAATCAATAAAAAATATTTCCATTATTGAAAATAGTTTATGTTTAAATATTTTTGTGAATGATGAAATTTTGTTCATTCATTTTCGTAAGCTAGACAAGTAATCACTTTTAGGAAAATATTTTCCACATAATTCATTTTTCTGCAAAGTTATCAAAGCCTTTAATCAATAAGAAAAATTACAAAAAAAAATCTTAAATTTTATGATTGTACCGATTTAGTCGCAAACTTTTTTATTTGTCAATTAAGTCAGTTCCGTCAATTTTGACCGAAAATATTAATGTAGATAGCGACTATCCTACATAGCATGGTTGGCACTTATATGGACTTTTTTAATGAATTTTTTTTTCCCTTTTTTTTTTTTTTTTTAGATTGAGGGGTCGGCAACCTTTGCCAACCAACCCCTTTACCAAAAAAAAAACCCTTTGCCAACCAACCCTTGCTAACCACAAGCAAGACCATTTAGTGAGGGCATCATAGCAACGCCTTTAGTTGCATGCCCTCGCTTAGTGACTAGCGAGGGCGTTACAACCCTCACTAGTGCCCAACGAGGGTTGTTGACGACCCTTGCTAGCCCTTAGTACCCTATAAAAAGTAAATAAAAAAAAAGAAAAAAGAATAAATTATAAAAAAATTATTAAAAAATATTTAAGCTACATCAACTATGTTACATAGGATGGTTGCCGTCCAAATAAGTAATTTTGATAAAAATTGATTAAGTGGACTCACTCAACACAAAGTGAAGAGATATACGACTAATTTGATACAATTGAAAGATTTAGTAATTGTATATATAGAGAGTACAACAATGTATGCTATTAAAAGAGAATAGACCTCTTTCAATTGCCACTATTCATGGCATTAATATGTGAACAACCAACCGAACCATTGGCCTTTTTTTTTTTCCCTATCGTGTCACGTGTAGAACAATGACTGGTGAAGTGAATGACTTTATCAAGCAAATCGTCTTTGAAAGATTTGGACAAAAGATATGTAGAGTATGGTACATGCCCAACTTGTGATGCCGGACTTCTCGATTAGGATAGCCTTCGTTTTGCCAAAAAAATCAACGTTTGGGAGAACATCTTTTTAAACGTGATCGCTCGAATAGTTTATTAAAATTAGTTAGCGAGAAATACTTTTGTATTGATTTTAGTTTTTGTGCAAGGTAAAATTTGATTTCTAATTCACTCGACTCGACTCCGCCAAATGATTAGTCATAGTCTTAGTGGAGGTCGATGAGAATTACATGATTTAGGCTCCATTTGTTTCACTGAAAATAAATGAATATTTTTCTCTTAAAATGATTCTTTATATTGCTTGAAGTAATAAATCATGAAAAATGCTTTCATTATTGACAAAAATTTATATTTAGACAATTTTGCGGATAATGAAAGTATTTTTCATTCATTCATTTTCGTAAATGATATGAGTAATCACTTTTAGGAAAATATTTTTAATTTATCAATTTTTCCACAAAATAAATAGAGCCTTATATCAATATAAGGAAAATTATGAGAAAAATACTAAATTTTTTGATTGTGCAAATTTGGTTATAAACTTTTTTACGTTTTGGTAATTGAATCTATCTAATTAATTTTAGCTAAAACTGTTAACATAAACACCAATTGTCCTATGCGAGACAAATTGTGCTCATGTGGATATTTTAAATAATAATATTACAATTTTTTTCGTTTTCTTTTTTTCTTTTTCCTTTTTCTTTCCTTTACTTTTGTTTGTTTTTTTTTTTTTTTGGACTAAGGGTCAACATGGGTCGTTGGCCAACCCTTGCCAGCCAACCATAAGCAAGACCTCGCTTGGCCAAATCTAATGAGATTGTCGCGGTTATTGCTTTAGTGAGCCCTCGCCTAGTGACTAGCGAGGGCATTGCGATTCCCTCACTTATGGCCAGCAAGGTTTAATTGACAACCCTTGCTGGCCCTCAATGCAAACAAAAGTTTTTTTTTAAAAAAAAACTTAAAGTTTTTTATATAAAAATATCTATAATGTAAGATGTCCATCGTCTACATTAGTGATATTTAGCTAAATTGACCGGATTGACTCACTTAACAAAATATGAAAATGCTTATGGTTAAATTAACACAATCGAAACGTTTAATACTAAATTGACACGAATATAATAGGTCTAATTATTCTTTTATATGCTACTAAAAGAGAATAGACCTCTTTTAATTGTCACTGTTCATGACATTAATTTTTTTTTTTTTTTTGGTAAAAGGGAAGAATCTGTTCATGACATTAATTCGTGAATGACCAACCAACCAATTTGCCTTTTTTCCCCACTCTCGTGTCACATATGTGTCAAAAATACTACAGGACAATGACGATGTGAAGTGAATGGCTTTATCAAGCAAATCGTCCTTGAAAGATTTGGAAAAAGGTTATGTAGAGTAGGGTACGTGCCTAACTAAATTAAGAGCAATATTAATTGCAGTTGGGAAAGCAAAAATTGACCAAATTGCGAGGCGACTTCCCTCCCTCCCAAGTAATAAAAATTATAGGGTACGTGCCTAACTAAATTAAGAGCAATATTAATTGCAGTTGGGAAAGCAAAAATTGACCAAATTGCGAGGCGACTTCCCTCCCTCCCAAGTAATAAAAATTATAGTGGATACTCCCACAAGTTCAAGCATAGCTTTTCAACCCCATCTAGTCATAATTTTGCTTATTTTTCCTCCCAAAAATAGATAAATAATTGTAGAGAGCACTCAAATTATTAATTTTTTTTTTATTTTCTTCGGTTTTTTAATAGAAAAAATTGGACCTAGGGGGGTTTGACGTGTACTGCTAACTCCCGTTTTGTCTTCCAAATCATTTGATGTAGTTTTTTTTTTTTTTTTTTTTTTTTTGGTCTAAATCATTTGATGTAGTTCACGTGCTAAGCCTAAGTACATTGACGTGGTCCATGATAATTGATCTCTCAAGGTTGCTCTCGAGTGTCTATGACATTATTTCCCACTTTACAACTAATAATTAGACAACTTAGAAACTGAATTAGATGAACTCACCCCTTTTTTTCTCTCTTTAGGATGCTGCCCACTTGATTACAGCTCATGGAGAAGTTGTCCATTGGAATTTTGGGTCAAATTTCATCCATAAGTTGCCCGAAATATTCTATTCCAAATTTGACAAATTGGATGAATCATAGACGTACAGACAAGCACGATGAAGACTTCTACGGGCATTATAAAATGAGTCAAATGTAAACCATACTGAAGAAAAAATGGGTAATCATCTATCAGAACCTCATGTACATTGATTTTATTATTTGCGGGTCGTTGTCGTCCAGCCATGAAATAGGTGCGTTGAGATATCAGTTAGGTTCTAGGACGAGGATATTCCCCCCGCGAGTCCTGGCTCCTTAAATGGTCTAAGATTTCATGCCCCAGGAGTCGTCCTTGACTGTTGACTTGACGAAAACACAGGACGGTCCATGACGTGAGGATGAAATGGTCGCCAAACGTAGACGGGCAATTTCTTTCCTTCGAAGCTTCGACCATCTCTTCTCTCAATTTCAATCCGAGCTCTCGCCCGCTCACTTAATTAGCTATTCCCACCTCTTGTTTCATAGATTTTCCCACGTTACACGAGTCCTTCTAGATATGTATCAAGCGACGAATATGAGTCGGAGCGTGAATCAGACCTTGAAGAAGGGGAATGAGGAGGAGTCCTCGGCTCGAAATAATTGTCTTGACTATGCTGTACCCGCCTTAACGTGGTCTTCGAGGCTGTGCTCACCAATCATGCTCGCATGGATTCCCTCGAGACGGTGGAATAGTGTTTGGCATCTTACCGAGTCATTCATTGTTCTTAGGTGCTTGTCACGTCATTAATTTTCCAAAAAAAGGCGAAAATTAGAGGCCGATAAAAGTCGCCCTTTCGGGATGAATTTTCTTTGGGTCTGTTCGAGTGAAAATGACCCCGAAGGTGACGGGCACGAGTGAAGCTCGATGAACCTCCTTAAGTCTTAAGTCGAATGCTCCATTGCCAAACTGTGTCGACAAGATGGCACCCGAGCCGAACTCCTCGTGGGATGTCGAAAAAGTGATGTAGAAAATTATCGGCGCCATGTTTTCTTTAACCCTCAGTGTTGCACCAACAGGTCATGTCGAACGACATAAATCACGCGTCGATGCGTGCTACTTTCCCATCTACTTGTTTGAAATTCAGTGACATGTTAAAAAGTCAGGACACCTCATTTGAAAATTGCCATTCAAACTGCCATCTTTTAAGGTGTCGGTAAAATTTTCAACAAAGCGTGTAAAGACTTAAAGAAGCTCTTAGTTTGTACGGGCTTTCGAACCCGTGTCAAAGGCCCAAACATCATAATCTCATCGTACTCCTTAACATAACTAGAACTTCCCTAGGAAAAAGCAAACCTAGGGACTATTGAGGGCATTGGGAAAAAATTTAGTTTAATGCATCAGATAATGGTTTGGAGTTTTGATGACCCCTTTACCTTATTGTCCGCAAATTCTGTATCCGTCATTGCCTCAGTCGCTGCTCCTCCAATAAATTTTGATGGGATTCACGAAACCCGTTCCTGGATCTCTCTCTACTTCGTAGAAATCATATTGTCTCTAAAGCCATTAGTTCTATTTCTGCAGCTATGGGTCTGCATCTCTATCGAAAATTTTGATCGAGTGCAAGACCTGGAACTTCAAACATCCATATCAAAACAAGGCAGGATTACACTCGCTCAAGCTCTCTAACCCGTAACAACAGTGTAAAGACGTCAAAAGCACGACAAATTTGGAACACTTCTCTTCTGCCGAGCGCTCCAAGCTATCAGATGTTAAAAGTCTCCACATGATACGAAGTGTACCACATTGAAATAGCCAAAGTCATACGATATGCGAAATGTTGGTGATACTGGGGGCAACCATACACCTCCAAACAACAGTCTCAAGCCTCTCTAACCAGCAACAGCAGTAAAGACATCCAAAGCACGAGTCAACAATTCAGAACAAAACTATCAAATGTAACAAGTCTTCGGCGTAACACCAAGTGTAATGTTGGTGATACTTGGGGCAACCATACACCCCCAAACGACAGTCGAGTACGCCTCTCCGTAACTGAACAATATGGGGGAATGAAAACAAGAGGCAGATAAGATTTAACGCCTCTACATCAAATAAAGTATTAGATATAGCCAGCCAGTGCAAGATGTTCAACAACTGCATTGATCAATGAAAAACCTAAATGTTTACTTTCAAAACCAAAACAAAATCATGAGGAAAATTCCCATCCAAGGATAACGACAATAAGAACTAATACACTGCCATTTGAAAACATAGAGACGTGACTCGAGCTCATTCGTCCTCCTGGCTACGCACCCTGGCCAACTTGTTGGTAACAACAACGTCAAGTTGTGCTGCCCGATCAACTATCTCCTTTCTCTTCCTGGTTGACACATTGTGCGCTATTTCGGCACAGTATGTCCTGAAATCCAGTAAAGAGGCTGTGAGCGAGCAATCACAACTAACATAGTGCAAACCTCAAATAGTTAACAACCACAGTGTGGCTCTGTTGAAGAGCATTTTCTAAATGTAAGGACAAAAAGGAGACACCAGCAATATACCTGTTGTGCATCATCAAAAGTTCCAGCTCACTGACATTGTGCACCACAAACTTCTTAAATCCGTTAGGAAGATAATGGCGGGTCTTCTTGTCTGACCCATAGCCAATGTTGGGCATCAAAGTGCATCCTTTAAACTTTCTCCTTACACGTGAATCAATACCCTTAGGCCTCCGCCAGTTTGTCTGCATATGAGAATTGATTCATCATAGAGATGGACTTATTCACCCAGTACATCTATTCGGGGATTAAAAAATTGATGACAGATTGACCCAATAATCCTCATCTCAGCAATTAGGGCAGCGACATTCATATTCAAAATCAGTCGCAAAATATCTTAGGGCAGGGACATTCATATTAAAAAATCAGTTGCAAAATATCTTTCAGCAACCAGACGAAACCAAGATAACCAAACAAATGAAGAAGATCAATTTAATCCTTCCCACGAGTTATTTTCAAAGGAAAAGAGAAAAAAGCTGGCATTTACAAAAACAGCACTCTGTATAAAGAAACATAGTTTATCTGCTAGTATTTCCATGATAAATATAGAGAAGACTCTTATAACAGAATCCTGTCAATAAAAATCGAATGATCAGCCCTATTTGCCCAGAGTTCTCCCCAGGCTTCCAACGAGTGTATAAATCATGACAGATTTCACTACCCAAATTCTACGGTTCAGAACCTCTCAGAGTGTGTTGTCAACTATAAAGAGACATTCATGATAATGAACCTTGTAAAACATCGACTAATCCCACCAGACACAACAAAATTCAAAACCCATCAAAGAATCCAATGCTCCAATACTATATTGCCATCCAACATCCTTCAAGCATTAGAGCTTTAGACAAAACTAACAGATTCCTAAACCCTGGATACGAAGACAAACTAAACAAGACGACTCCACATCAAAATGATTTGGCGTGCTCCCATATAAACAAGACACTAACAGATCCCTGGAGGGTTAGAAAATACAAAAATGCGTGTTCTTTCACCATTTTCATACCTTGACGGAAATCTTCCGGTCGCTCTGAGGCCTCTTGAACTGCTTCACGCGCTTCTTCACGATCTTCTTGGTTAGCAGAGGGACGGCCATTGCTTCTGCATCATTTAAACGCCAAAAAGAGAAAAAAAGAAACAAGACATTCAGTACGCATAATCACCCCAAGACAACGCAACAACCGCCTACGCCATATAAACCACAGCAGCGCAACACCACTTAAAAAGTCACTAGCTCAAAAATCGATCGAATCAGCGACGGCGCATCGCGATGCAGATTCCAAACGGAGATCTCGGTCCAGCGAGAACGACTCGACTCGGCACAACCTAATCGCACGCTCCGCCGACCGAGCACATCCTTATTCGTCACAGAGAATCGCACGCTCGACAACAGCAACAGCAGCGGCAGCAACTACAACCTAGCGCGCGCGCGCGCGCCGAAACGAAACTAGACGGAACGCCAGAACCGAACCGGGAGATCGGAGAACGCGGAACCGACATTTCACGGAACAGTAGAGCGGAACGCAATCGAGCGTCGACGAGGCAGAGGTACGAACTCCGGAGAGAGAGAGAGGGAGAGAGCTACCGACCTGAGGGAGACGGCGCCGAGCTTCTTCCGCTGCGAAACTCCGAAAGACGGGAACGAGGAGGCAGCTAGGGTTTAGCGACCGCCTTATATACGTTGGAGCGATGAGGTGGCTGAGATTCCGTCTCGATGATGGGCCTAAGGATGGGCCAGGCCCAATCACATCGGCCGCCGAGGCCCATTCGCGTTCGATGATTTTGGATGTTCGTGTCTTTTGGGGCTCTTGATAAAAAGCCCACCCGTGAGAACAAATCTCGAATTTTTGATTGAGAGGTTTATTTATTTCCTTAAATATATGTGGCTATAATTTTGTCATTAAAATTCAATATCCTCAAGGAATCTCATATTGTAAAGCAGTAATAATTTCATATTTTTTCGTGAAAAAACAAAATATAAAGAGAATTCCTTGTTGATCTTATTATTACTTTACGTTGTTTTATTCATTTCCACTCATAAAAGCCGCGTAAAAAATCTCTTCACATGAAACTAAACAGAAAAATACCGTACTGATAGCCGGCATTTAGCTAAATATGATGCAAAAAAAATGGGAAAAACTTTTAAATATGGATAGTTTCACCTGCATGTTTAATCAGGCATCATGCTAACAAAATTTAAATGAAGCAAGACACGGTTTGCAATGATTTTACTTAGTAAGGGAATGATCAACGCGGCTCGTTCTTGTTGTCCGGTAGCTTTCTTTCTTTTCTTTTTTTTCGAAATGTCCGGTAGCTTTCAACTGGCAAGGATATAGATGTGAAATCAAGTGTCATCGAGCAAATTACATGACTAATGAATGACCAATACATATTTAGCAAATTTAAGATGACATAATAATATAAACGGCTAACGCTCATCGAGAAAACAAGATGGAAAAGAAAATATTTTCAATCAAAAAATGAAAATTATTTGATCATGTAGAGTCTAAACGCTTCACACCATTTGACTAGAGCCTAAATTACAAAAATCCATTTGACACAAATTTCTGAAATTCTTACAATTAAATCCTTTCATTTTCTATCTTTTCTTGTTAATTTTTTGTTTGACACATAATTAATACTTAACAAATTATTTTTTAATTTATATAATATTTTCATTTTCTTAGGTTTAATTTGAATTATTTTTAATTTCGGTGTTTTTTCTTTTCTTTGTTTCTCATCTTCTTTTAGATGTGAAATTGGCAAATTAATAATGAATCGGTCGAAAATCCAGAAAATATTTTTGCCACGCGCCTAAATTACAAATCCTCACTTTCTCTTCTCCTTTCATTTTCCTTTTTTTTTGTTTAAATTATTTTTTAATTTCCTTTTTCTCTTTTAATTTGAATTATTTTAATTTCCTTTTTCTTTTCGATCTCAAGCTCGCACCTCGAGCTGTCAATCTCACTCTTGCTTATCATTTTCTTTATTTATTCTACCTTATAGTTGTATATTACTCAAGTAAAGGACTTTACATGCTTTGCTTTTTTTTCTCTTTGGTTTATTAGAAGACACGGGGAGAGAACATGCTACTTAACTGGAAGATTCTCATGAGAGTTGTACATACTTTGCTTCTTTTCTCCGCTGCTTCTTTTTAAAATCCATACGAACATTTTTTAGAATAGATGAGCGTTTGGCGATAATGAGAAAACAAAGATATAAAGTAAGAGCGTTTGGCGATAATGAGAAAACAAAGATATAAAGTAAGTTTGCCTAAATTTAAAAGCAAATTCATATTTGATGGAGGGTTTATATGGAGGGTAGGGACGCGTAAGTTTAAGTGGGTTGATACATGCCAAAAAAAAAAAAAAGTGATGCATGCCTAAGTGGTGAAGTCTTAGAAAATATTTTCTTTACCGAATACCAAAAAATATTTTATGAAATATTTTCAAGTTTTAGCCGAACATTAGAAAATATTGTTATTTTTCTGGAAAATGACTTATGGGAAAATATATTTAAGAAATGGCTCATTTTCCGCGAAATGAACGGGCCCTTACTCTAATTGCATTCTCTCCCTCTTTTATTAGGGGTCTTGCGTTCTTCATCGGGTAATGTGCAAAACATTATGCTTTTCTCTCTTTCCATCACAACTCTCGACTTGATTGAGGATTATTATGAAGCGGAAGCGCACACTTTGGTACTGCTTTTTACACGAAACGAAGAAGATATAGAGGAATCGAGAAGTATGTAAAAAAGTGTATTACTTTCTGATAGAAACCTTGCATGTGTAGGGCTCTAATTGAAATACAATGTACGTACACTATAAAGAAATAAAATATACAGAAAATACTTTCCTAAAGGTACATGATTATTTTCTAAAAAATCTAAAACAAACGGTGACTATGAACTTGCTTTACTTCAATTTGGACATCGCCTAAATGAGTGAAAAAATTATTACATGATCGAGCATTTCGTACATTTTTTTGATGTTCTCTCAAATGGCCTCCACATCCTCCAACACAGGGAGCCTAGCCGCGATCTCCAAAGTGATGCAGTTTTCAATCCAAGTCTAAACAGGCTGGTTGCATTTCCTCCGGTGTGCACAAGCCTTTTATTGGATAGAAATGAGAGGCTTCCGTCAAGAAAACCATCTTTATTTTGGTAACGAGGGTTGCCGGAACTCTTGAGACTAAATCGAGTAATATTCTGATCCAAAGAGCTATTGGGAGATGAGACGTAGCTCCGTAGCTGTAGACATGTGCACTGGGTCGCCAGCTTCAGACGACCATTGACTGCAGAAAACAGGTAAGGAACATTCCTAGATTGAAGAGACAGGCATGGATTTCCTCCAGAATCCGATGAAACCAATTCGGGCATCTAACCCGGGAAGAACCAACCTGGCCCAGGGTTCATGTTGAATGGACCTCCTCTGGACAAGGCTTGAACAGGTAACCACCGAATGGGTTGGGTCTAACAAACTGCTCCTGCCTAACCCAGGAACTGGTTTGTCGAGTTGGGTCTTGTTCTTCTTGGGACTAGTCAACATGCTCCCATTTGAAAGCGAGTCAAGCGCATCTTTCAGAATCGGTGCATCTAGATCCTGACTCTTCCTAGATGTTGAGATTTGATTTTTCGGCATGGTATTGGTAAGAAAGGAGGGAAGGAAGCTTTTTCTGATTTGCTAATTCATTCACCAGAGTGCTAACTTTGTTTTGTAATTAGTGTGATTCCACTACAACAAAGTGAAAGAAAGAAAAAAAAAAACAGTAGGCAATCAGAAAGGGTTGTGGAAGCTAGGCTAGATATCGTGACACGAAAAAGTCAAGAAACAACAGATTTGGGAAATCCGTTAAAAAAGAAAAGAAAAGAAAAAAAAGGTGATATATAGAAGATACTCTCCTGAAGGTACTTTCCTAAAGGTACATAATTTAATTCCCTACTAAAATCTCGTTTGGTTCAATTTTCTCAAGACGTTTTGAGTCCCCAAAACAAAATCTCTTGAGAAAATATAAAGTGTTTGACAAACCAAATGCCAGCATTAGAAATGCTGAAAGTCCAAAGGAGGTTCTTCCCTGCTTTGGGCTCACTAATAATTATGTTTTCCTCAAAAAATCACTATTCATCTTCTTTGTTGGGCTTGTTGGCTCGTTGTTGAGGTGAGGTCCAGGTCAAGGTCATCATCATTGAGGTCAAGGTCGAGGGTCACACATGTCGTCGAGCCACTCACTGGAGCTGTTGTCTTTGCCGAAGTTGCTATGGTTTGAGGTCGAGGTTGAGGGTTGAGTGACTCAGCTTTGGCTTTCAACCTCAACCCTCGACCACGGTCGTGCAACCTCGATGTAGTGCGTCTTTGCCGTTGGCATCATTGACGATCGTCGCTTGAGTTGCGGACGGTCAAAGTGCTCGAATGGGCTGTGGGATTGGTCACTAGTGAAGCTCTGACATTCCAATGTCCAAATCAGAAACCCTAGAATTAACGAAATTGGTCGTTGGTGAAGCCTTTGCAACTTGTTGGGTCGCGCGACCCCAAGGGTCACCTTGCCTGGGTTCACGAGACCTTGGCGGGCGATTGCCCCTGGTCGCCGTCAATGCTCACTTGAAGTCGACGCTGGCAAAGCTCGCCTAATCCCAGCCTTTGCCTATGCTTGCCCCTCTCTGTTTTTCTCTTCTTCTTCTTCTATTTTTCTTCTTTCTTTTTTCATCTTAAAGTTGTTTCACAAAATATATACCAAAATGAATATCCAAACACTATTGCTTTCGCCAGATACCTTTTCATTCAAAATATTTTCTTTGCATTTCCCCAAAGTTGAATTAAATGGGGCCTAAATCAAATTACTCAATCACTTCAAGAAAAAGAAATCTTATCTCTAATAGCTTCTACTCCTCTCATTAAGGTACATGCATCGACGACCCTGAAGTTTCCTCAACAGAGATATCCAGAACTAGAAGCAAAATAAATAAATATATCAGACCAATAATAGCCGACAATTAGCTAAATACAATGAGAGTTTATGGCATGCACATTAAAAAATCATGCCCACAAAATTCATATAAATAAGGCATGGTTCGATTACCCTGGAATGAAGTCAGCAAGGACATTAATGCAGGGGCCAGGATGGAAAAAGGCTAAGTCAAATCTGGGCATCACGTTGTAACGAACGCAGGTCATTCAATGCCCATCCTGATTAAGGCACGTTTCTCGCTACCTAATCCAACCGGGTTGGTCACCCCGGAAAAACACCAAATGGATTCGGAATTCCTTGGGATTGTAAGTTCAATTGGTTCGAGCATCCATTTAATTTGCAAGGCAATCAATGCGGCGCCTCGGCATTTCGGATGCACCAGCTAAGACGCCCGTCTTGGCCTCGCGCAATGTCCTCATCCGGGCTCTTCTCGTGCATGTATTTTTGCCTTGGAGCCACCTTTGATCCCTCTGCAAGAAGCAGCAGTTCTGTACTGGCGAGAGGGGCTTGAGTTTCGGTGGATTTCTTCTTCATGGTAAGCTTCGTTTCTTCTCGTTTTTGCTCTCTCTGCTTGTTTCGTTGTGTTCTCGGGGACGACCCGCCAAGAACCTGTAAGTTCGTTCGCCGATGTTTGTACCGAATTGCTCTGTTGTTGGCGGGTCTTCGGGTCCTGATCGCTTCCTGTCCAGCTTTTTTTGTGTGCTGAGTTGATGACGAAGTCGATCTTTCGGTCAATGATCTTGCTGTGGAGTGCAGGATACCGAAATGAGAGCAGATGAGAGGGATGAATTCGTGGATTGGAAAGGAAGGAAAGCCAAATCTGAGGAGCACGGCGGCATAAGACCCGCGTCGCTGACTTGCGGTAATTTATTTTGATTCTCACTAGACCCTGCTTATTTCATATATGCATGAGGGCGATGAATCATTTCTATGGTAACCGCCGGACCGGATCATTTGTTCCGATGCTACGAATTTTGAATACTATAAGAAATTGCAAAGCTCGAGATTGTGTTCCCGAATATCTGTTGTAATTTTGATCCTCTGAATTCCTAAAAGATTTATCCTTTGAAAGTACATTATAAGGCCTCTCTTCGTGCATGCATCAGTTCAAATTGATGTTGCAAAATTCATGTAATTTTGCGATGCTGCATGTACTTCAGAACCAGTTCTTGCTAAGCACTTTGATTTTTGGGGCATATGTCTAGGGGTGGAAGTGCTGGAGAACATGGTGTTTCTGTCGAACGCCACGAACTTCGTGGCCTACTTCATAGGGACAATGCATTACCCGACCGCCGTCGCCGCGAACATGGTCACCAACTTCATGGGCACCTCCTTCCTCCTCACCATCTTCGCGGGCTTCATCAGCGACTCCTTCCTCACCAGATTCACGACCTTTGTTGTCTCCTGCGCTGTCGAATTGCTGGTACGGTTAGACGGTTGCTAATTCAATTGAAGCCGAAAGCTCTGATTTAACTTGATTGTTTGCCCAAAATGTGCATGTAAGATGTGCAATTCTTGCTCTAATAGGGACTGATCATACTGACAATTCAAGCTCACTCCAAATCGCTCCAACCTCCAATCCACAGAACACCCAGCAAGTCCCAAGCTGCCGTCCTCTATTTCGGCCTCTATGCGATGGCCACGGGAGTTGGCGGGATCAAGGCATCCCTGCCGACGCACGGTGCCGACCAGCTTGACCATCGCAATCAGAGGCTTATCTCCACCTTCTTCAACTGGTTCTTCTTCTCCTTGTGCACCGGCGGCCTCGTGTCGGCGACCGTCATGGTCTGGGTGGCGGAGAACTTGGGCTGGCGCTGGAGCTTCAAGATATCGGTCGTGGCGTTGTTTTTGGCTCTCGCCATTTTCGTGTCCGGGCTTCGTCTCTACCGGTACAAGCTTCCCCAGGGAAGCGCATTCGCTAGAATTTTCAAGGTGATGATGAGCATGGAGGTTTCGTCATCGCTATGCATCTGATTAACGATTCTTACCAAACGAAAGCGTAGAGTCAATGCTCATGTTTGCTTTTTGTTAAACTGATGCCGCTTTTATTCCTCTGTGTAAGGTACTTGCATCGGCAGCCCGGAATCGAAAAGCTTCCTTGGCAGAGGAAGACAGAAGAATTGGTGTGAATTCAGAAGTCAATAATACACTTGCAGCTAATGGAAGGCATCCTGAAAAGTTCAGGTAAGATCGGGTTCTTATTTTTCGGTCGACGAGGCTCGATCAATGCTGCTTTATACAGAGATCGAGCAAATACTAGTCGGCATTCCTCGTTATTCCCTAATCGAAATGGCAAAGATCAGATCTTTGCTCTTGGTAAGCACTCAAAGCTGCCTCATTTCACCAACTGATCTCATAACAAAGTCGTGCTGCGTGAATGATTTGCAGGTTCCTAGACAAAGCACTAGCCGATGGCACGGTAAGCGCGAGCGAGGTCGAAGAGACGAGGGCCTTCATCGGACTAATCCCAATTTTCGCGAGCACGATCCTGATGAACTGCTGCCTAGCTCAGCTCCAGACCTTCTCGGTCGAGCAAGGCGCCATGATGGACAGAAGAATCCGCAACTTCCAAATCCCAACTCAGTCCCTCACGGTCCTCCCGCTGATCATCATGCTCGCCTCGATCCCCATCTACGAGCGCTTCCGCGGCACGGTCGGGGACAAACCCCGCGCGAGGTTGGGCAGGATCTTCGAGCCCCTGCCGAGGATCGGGCTCGGCCTGGCCCTCGCGTCCGGCTCCATGGCCATCGCCGCGGCCGTGGAGGTCAAGAGGCGCAGGGCCGCCGTGGACGGGGCGGTCCTGTCCGTGTTCTGGCTCTCGTGGCAGTACCTGCTGCTCGGGGTCTCGGACATGTTCACGCTCGGGGGGATGCTCGAGTTCTTCTACTCCCGGGCCCCCGGGAGCATGAAGAGCGTGTGCACCGCGCTCGCATGGTGCTCGACCTCGATGGGGTTCTTCCTGAGCTCGGCACTGGTGTCGGCGATCAACTCGGCCACCGGGAGGTACGGGAGGGAGTGGCTCGGCGGGAGCGACTTGAATCGGGCACGCCTGGATCTTTACTACGCCGTCCTCTGCGTTCTTAATTTCCTTAATTTCCTGAATTACATTTTCTGGGCCAAGAGGTATTGAGATCCAAAAATCCGTTTTGGATGTATAAGTTTGTAATTAAATAAACTTATGATCTTATCCTTATACTTGGCCAAATAATAAACTATTAAAAGATCTCTTACATTTATACCGTCGTCATTACAAAATTTATCATGTTTCCTGGAAAATGAATGACTGACGATTTTATTGATGAATTTTTATTTTTTTTTTTTTTGGCGATAGTAGAATTTTGAAAGAACTAGTGGCAATTCAAAACTAATTGGTAATTCAATGGGGTAAAAATTAGTGAATCATTCTAATTGAGGTTAGCAATCTATAATAAGAGCTATAAGTATAAGGGTTGCTAATTGGAGATAGCTAAATACTAAATAGCAATTAAAAGTTGGTAATATCTCAGATATAATTTGGTAGTCATAAATTAGTTGGTAATTTAGGCCATGTTTGGTAACCATTCCAATAGTGATCGATTTTGATTTTTTGTTCTTGGGAGCAGTTTGGGAATATAATTGCATTTAGTAAAATTTTTGTTCCTAGGAACAAATTTGAGAATCAAGTCTTTTCCATTTTCTCTTCTTATTCTTCTTCTATTTTCTTCATTTTCATCTACCGCCATCCTTCGTTTTCGTCCGCCATCCCACGCCGCCATTCGCCCGCTGCCGTCGCCAGCAACCAATCAAGCGAGCTCACTGGAGTCAAGCCCAGCCACCGGCGAGGCTTGCTCGATGGCCAGGTGGGCCTCGCCCAGCCCCATCGAGGCTCACCTGGCCATCAACAAGGCTGGGCTAGCCTCGCCAGTGGCCAGGTGGGCCTCGCCCAGCCCCGCCAAGGCTTGGCCGACGAGGGCTGGCGACGCTCTGGTGAGGTTGTTGGCCCTCGTCTGGCCGGTCGTCCCCCGCGATCGGCTGAAGAAGAAGAAGAATAGGGAAAAAAGAAAAAAAAAAAAAAAAAGGAAAAAAGTATAAAAATTATTTTAAAATTAAAAGAAATTGATTTGGAATAGAATCAATGAGCACAGTACCAAACACAATTCTATTTCCAAAATCAGAAATTTTGGACAGGTTACCAAACGGCTTAAAATGCTTAGAATCTATTCTCGGAAACAGAATTAAAAAAAAAAATCATTTCTTATCAAAATTTACCCCCGGGAACATAATTGTTACCATACGCGCCTTAATCTAACAAAAGTTGGTAAGTTGCTCTTATGTAGGATCGTTCACATGAGAGTTCGTGAGTTCCAAATTTTACTTAATTGTGCAAATAAGCATCGATACTTTACAAACCACAAAAACTCGATAATTTCATAAAACTATGAATAAATTATCAGTAAGTTTTATGGAAAAAATGGTTATGGGCCATCTCATTTTTAACAATTCTTTTATACTTATCAATACTTATTTAAATTTATGAGGAAGAGAAAAAAAAATTCCACATTTTTGGACACAAAACAATACATTTCTACACGCCGATCATTTCAAGTTTAAATTAAGCCAAGAACATGTCTGCTCGCATGTTTAAAGGTACAAGATCGAGCTCTCTATTTTAAGAACATAAGTTTTGCAAATTGCTGCTATTCAAATTTGTTTGTCTATTCTGTTTTTAAATAAACTCTCAATTTCGGATCATTGTTGCAAGCACGTGCCGACTTTTCGTGCTATTGGAATCATGCACAATCGGCCCTAATTTTATACAATTTGGGATATTAGACTAACAAGTCCGTTGAAAGACATTATGCGAAGCACAAGTTAGCCTAATAGGAGGGCTTTTGCCTTCCTCTCCCACCTTCACTGACGCGGGCAGCTATTATGCAAGTATACCAATTTCTCAAACAACTTTCGAAGAAGTTACAGTGGAATTTACCCTTATTACCTGAAAGAGCCCCTTAATTCCTAGGTATATCTTTATTTTCCCTACCTAGGAGGGAATACTCCTAAGTTTTACGTCCCAAAATTTAGATGAAGTGGTTTAAGGGCATATTCAAGTCCAAATTGGACCTAATCATCTATATTTTCTATAATCCGTCTTCTAATAATTTTTAAAAAATAAAACATCTTGAAGTTCATTAGGAATGATCCATAAGCTTTGGTACAATATGTAGTATCGTGCTTGAATAATGTGGCCTTAAAACTTTTGTCCAATATGCTACCCCAGTAGGTCCAAATGGAAAAATGAAGCAAATGATCCATAAACTTTGTTACAATATGTAGTATTGCACTTAAACATTTAATTTGTTTAATATGGTCCCAAAACTTTAGTCCAATATACAATATCACCACTAAACTTTTAATTTGTTCAGTGCAATCCCTAAACTTTAATCTAATATTCAACGTGGTCTAATAGTTGAGAGATTGCATCGAATATATTGTTGGGATATTATCCAATTCTAAATTTCAGGTTCAACATTACACAAAATAAAAATTTGTAGACAACATTAAAGTTTGGGCATCATTCGTGCTGTTATCCCAATCCCAATTTACGGAAAAGTCCATTTTCTTGGGATATGCATATTTAGATATCACTGTGAACGTGCTTAATCCGCCTTAAAACGTCATTATAATCACTCACTAATGAAAGCTAATCCTTTGCATCCAAAGCTGCTATCTTTGCTCCACATTGCATTATTCCTCTGACTCTAGATCGAGAATCAGAAGGGCTGCCCTGCTTGATTAATCATGTGGGCCTGGCTAATTATTTCGACATGGCCAAATAAAATAGTTATTAGTAGATTAACGCGTTTTAATAAGAAATTTTTTTAGTTCATCTAACTACTACTTGAGTCACTCTTAATCTCCACCATAACCCCATCTAGCAAAAATTTCAAAATAAATTTTCTATATAAGTCAACAATTGAGATGATCGAGATACCAAATTGGAATATGGAAAGATGTAGGAAATTCAATTTGATTTGCATATCAATGTTGTTAGTTTAATTAGATATTAAATCACATATTCATCTAACAGTTTAAGTTTTTAGAATAGCCGGCAGAGTTTCCACCACACCTTCAAATAATATAAGAGTAGGAGTTCTTAAGTTCAAATCTTTCAAAGTCCCTATTTACCTTCCCAATTATATATTTCCACTCTTTAGATTATGCAATAATCCACGTTTTAGGCTTAAGCCAAAGTCTAGTAACATGAGGGGGAGTGTTAGTTTAATTAAATTTTAAATTATGTATTTATCTAATAACTTAAGCTTTTCGAACGGTTGGCAAAAGTCCGAAGATATTATGCAATAATTCACGCTTTAGGTTTAGGTCAAAGTCCAACACATGTAGGGGGGCGTTAGTTTAATTAAATATTAAATAAGATTTTATTTAACAGCTTAAACTTTTAAAACAGTTGGTATAGGTCCCATCAAATCTTCACGGATATTATGCAATAATTCTTCAAAATTAAAGTGATCAATCGGCCGATTTCTCCGGATAGAAACCAAAACCTGATTAACTTTTCGCGGTATGAGCTTATGAGCTTCCGCCCGACTATGTGTGGTTGAGATTAAAGACCTCTTAAAATTAGATAATCAACGAGTTCATATCCACATTTATATGTAATTAAAAAACATTACTTCCACCTAAATCTCTCCAACGAATATACCACGCCTGAAAACACACCCCCCAAGCGTTTGTTTTCACTATATATTCGTGCTCTCCCCCCACCTCCCCATGCATTCAAAACCAACCCAAAATACACAGCCACCTTCCCCTAAAAAAATGGCTGCCGATGCTGCCAGCGCCACTTTTCTCTCCATTCTCCTCTCGCTCACCATCACGCTCTCTCTCGTCTCCCCCTCTCTCGCCATGTACTGCCACTCCCAAATCGTACACGGTATCCCATTCCCATACCCGACTAAGTACTCGAACTGTACAGAGTACCTCCACCATAAAGCCGCCCTCCACTACACCTTCGACCCCGCCAACTCCTCCCTCTCCCTCGCCTTCGCCGCCACCCCGCCCTCCTCCGGCGGATGGGTCGCCTGGGCCATCAACCCCACCTCCACCGGCATGGTCGGGGCGCAGGCGCTGATGGCGCTCAAGACCTCCACCGGCTCCGTCGTCGCCAAGACCTTCAACATCTCCTCACACCACTCCGTTGTCGAGTCCGAGCTGTCGTTCGACGTGTGGGACCTGAGCGCGCATGAGGCCAGCGACGGGACCATGTGGCTGTTCGCGACGGTGAAGTTGTGCAGGAGGAGCCTGAATCTGGTGTGGCAAGTCGGCGGTGTGGTCAACGGAACGAGGCCGGGGATCCATCAAATGGCGTTTGCCAACAAGAACGCCAAGGCGACGCTTGAGCTGGGGGCATAGAGCGGCACTGGTCGTTCTCCGGCGGTTTCTCCGACGCCGGCGCCAGCCCGGGCCAGTGGGGTTTCGAGGATTGGTGAGGGTTGTAATGGTGCTTTCAATAAAAATGTGCCCAACTCGATTGGGCTGTGTGAAGATGAAGATGAAAATGAAGAAATGAATCAAGATACAGAGGAATCAGCCAAGGAAATACTTCGAATCACTCTATTTTAATATGATTGTAGTACAAAGCTTCCGTATATCAATGACAGCTTATGAATACAAATCCTCTGTTTTACATCCCCTGTTTTCTGTCTCTCTATCACAGCACGTATCAGCTATACAATGCAGAGCATCCATTGATGATTGCTCTCTAAGCTCTATCTCTCTATTTTGCTTCTATCTTCGCTTCCTTCTTCATTGAAGAAGAAGAAGAATACTACTTATATCAGAATAGAACAACAAACTGAATACAACTTGGCGGTCTACATCTTCTTAATTTGTTTCACCACTCTAAACCGAATAACAGCACGTGTGTCAGTTGAGATCTACACGACTTGGCAATCCACATCTTCTTTATTTCAGGCTTTCTTAATCATTGATAACAATCCATGTCTGCCTTCATCACGAGCTCTTCACCGTTGATCATCAGCTCATTGTTACTTTCCCGTTTTTGTTTTTCCCACGTGTTCTTTGCTTCGCTTTGCTGCTCCGTATAACTCTTTCTCTTCATAGTTCTTTCTCTTCCAGCATCAGTGTTATCTGCTGAATTTATAGTGGCTGAGTGAGACTCTGTTCCTATATGCTTAACAGGCTAGACTTGATTGGCCAATCGATTTTAGTTTAATCTCGAGTTTAGTTAAGTTCGAACTTGACCTCAGCTCAAATTTGCATAGCAAGATTGCGTTAAAATCAAAAAGCAATACTGCCTATCTTTCTACATAATCATAACAAGAGTTTACACATAATTAAAATATGTAAAGTACAAGTGTTCCATTAACCTTTGCAAGCTATTCGAGCAAAAGTATTTCCAAGTTCGACTTGACCAACGTACATGGAGCTGCTTTGAACTTGGCTTGGTCTAAAAAAGAATCTAACTTCAATCTCAAATAATTCATGAATAGCTTAATTTGCTGGCATCCCTACCAAACAAATATGCATAATTAGTCTCTCACATGGATGAGATGAATATGCATGAATAGTTTAATTCATTAAATTGATCAAATTGAAAATATCGAAATTGAATTGATATCCGTAGCATATATTTAAGGTTTTTTTAAATAATTATCTTGAAAAAATGCTAATACGTGGCATAACCCTATGTGATTTATTGGTTTTAACTTGAGCTAATCATCGATCACGATCACGTGAAGGACCTAATTAAAAAGAAGAAGAAGAAGATAATAGAGGCAAAATATGACAAAGCAGGAGAGCCGAGGGAAAAAGGCGAATCTTTCCGATTTCTACTTTCCTCGCGCTCAAGGAGAGATACCATGTATATAGTCCAAAGGTAGGGTCAATATCAACAAATGAGCTAAATTCTTTTTTCACGAAAATGATTTGCCGTGATAAATAGAAAGTTTTTGAATTTTTTACCAAAAAGAGATATAATACTGTGCAATTTATTGGTTTTGACTTGGAAAGTAGAGTTCTTCTCCTTCTAGAGGTTTTGAAAGACATTATAACATTGGTCTACATCTTCGCCTAATGAACCTAACGTCTAGTTAACCAATGGGGTTTGCCCCATTGGCCACCCTTTCAACATGGAAGGGGGAGTGGAGGGTTTGAATCCCCACATATTCAGGAGGGTTGGGGTGAGGACGAATTAATTTTAAGAGTGAGTTTCAACTCCCACGCCCTGCAAAGAGGCCGGGCAAAAGTCTGAGAGTGAGGGTTAGAATAGGAATAGAGTAGGATCAAAGAACCAAATGAGAGTTAGAATAGGAATAGAGTAGGACCAAAAAAAAAAAAAAAAAACCCGACGTCTAGTTACGATTCATCATAATTAATCGGACATGAATTTCAACAAAAAGAACTGGAAAATAATTTGAGAGTGTGTCATGACCTATCCTTCGATAGGGAGGAAAATAGATTTTGAGATATTGCCTGAAAAACGAGCCTACAATACATGACTAGGTGTGGGCTCTCCAAAATCCATACCTAGTGTGATATTTGACGAGTTCATAAATAAATTTTAATGAAAAATCGCTACCAGACTATTGGAGTTGACCAAAAATCAAGTGAGGCATGGGAACTTATCTCATTTCCTACTCAATTAGAGAATATAAGGTGGGGACTTGATTGTACTAATTAATCAATTAATGCATTTTCGGTACCTAATCTTGATCATTTTAAGAAAATGTTTGCCAAGTAGCTTGGATTGATTTTAAACCTATCCACTAATATTTAAGATGATAATGTGAGTACACAATCATTAATATAACAATCAACAATCAAAATTACATCAAATAAATTGCATTGGGAGGATAAGAATCTAGCATTATCAAATAAGAAGCATCCATCTCTAACTATGCCAAAGGGATTTGACCAAAAAAAAAAAAAAAACTATGCCAAAGGGAAACCATAATCAACATATAGAAAGTCTGCAATCAAGAGCGCTCATCTCCAATGACAATTGAAACCATAAGGTAGATCCCTAAAAGCTTGTTCAATTTTGAGCATAATCTTAGATTGAAAGGCTTTCACTTTTTAAGAGAAAATTTCCCAAAAAGTAGTTTTAAGCTTTTTTCGAGGGGCTCTAATTTTTGGGATTCTTTTTAGGAGTTTTCTATATCTTTTATGAATATTTGAATTTTTCAGAAATTTTTTAATTAATATTTTATGCATTTTCAGGATTGTTTAAATTTATTAATTTTTTTGAATTTTTTAATATTTTTATGATTTAGTGTTTAAAGATTTTTTTGAATTTTTTTATTAAAGTTAATACCATGAAAGACCCAAATTAATACACTTATGATAAATTTACTCCAAACTAATCTTTGGATCACGACAAACCCCAAATTGATGCACTTGTAATAAATTTATCTCAAATGACAATAAAAAATCCAAATTGATACATTTGCGACAAATTTATCTCAAACTAATTTATTTGACCGCCAAAAATCCTAAACTAGTATATTTGTGACAAATATATCATCCGTTAAATTAAAATCACAAAAATAGTACCATTGTGACAAACAAAGAATAAAATCCTTAACTAATATATTAGTCAACTCTTACATGTCATCCAACTTAACAATTTAATAATAAAATTTAATGGAAACTGACATAGAGTAAACTTATCACAAATATATTAGTTTTGGATAAATTTGTCAAAAGTATATCAGTTTAGAATGGGATTTTTAGTGGTCCAAAAATGAATTTGGGATAAATTTGTCACAATTGATTAATTTGAGATTTTTGGAGGTATTAACTTTTTTTTTATTTATTATTTTTTTTTAATATTCTTTTATCATTTTCTTTTTATTAAAAAATGTATTATTATATTTGGAAAAGGGGTTCGAATTGGGTTTCCGATCCAACCCTCTAACCCGATTTGCCTACCCAAATTCGACCCGCTTCAAATTAAAAGTTATTTTTAATTTTTTTATTATTATTATTAATCACAGTCCGGTGCCATGTGAAGTCTATTGGGATACCACATCAAATCATGGGGGAGGCAGGAGGTAGTGACATATCTATTGATCTAAAAGACAAGTCAACCACAAGTGAGTGTAAAACTTAACAAGTAAAAGTCAACTAGACTATACTATGTAAATCCACCACTAAGCAAATGGAAATTTGAGAAACTTCAATATTTATATATAGCTTAAGTTCAGCTAGCACCATCTTTCGAAGAGAACCGTGTTACACCTCTCTAGGCATCATGAGGACTCCAGAATACCCTTGTTACATTTCCAATCATCTGGAGGGCACCGTGTTATACCTCTCTAAGCATCTCGCACCCCACTTAACATTGCAAGGACCTCCGAGAGACCCCTGTTACATACCTGAGGCATCTAGAGGGCACCGTGTTACGCTCCTCTAGACATCTTGACACTCAAGGCATCGTCATCATGAGGACCAACGGCTTCCATCACATCCATACCATAGCGCAGCAATTCACTAATTCAATTTGAAATATCTTTCAAATTGTCAATGCAAAATAAAACACTTCCGGTTCCAAAGTCCAGAGTCGTAGTATAATGTAAAACCAGGTGTAAATAAAGCCCCAAAATTAGCGACACCAAAATCAGCAGCATTTGAACTGACAATACTTAAAAACCGAGAGACAATTTCAAGTCACGTTTATTATGAATCCCCCAAGTCAAAATAACCAGTTTCTCATTGAAAACGGAAAGGAAAGGGGAAAAGGAGGAGGCCCTAAATCGATTCAAAAAGAAAAAGATGAGAACGCGGAAAGATTCGAACCCGAGTCATGAACAAAAGCAAAGAAATCGAGGGTGTATACTTGTATAGATAGATACCGAGTTTGCCGCATAGAGAGTCGACAACGTTTCAAAGTAAGCGACGGAACCCCAGTAAGTTCTTGAGCAAATAGTACCAATTTGCATGGTAACAATAATAATTTGCAGAAATCCAAAGGAATACATCTCGTCGAGCAATAATAGAATTCACATAATATCGAATGGTAGACATCTACTTGCCTTGAACTTTTTGGAGTGGCTGGTTGCTCGGCCATTCTGCAGCGAGTTGATGGAGCGGCTAGACGACGGCTGGGTGGTGCGACCGAATGGCTAGACGCATCGCCGGCGACCGAACGACGTGAGGCCGTGGCAAAATGAGGGGAACGGAGACGGAACCAAGAGGAAGAAGGTGGTGTTGAAGTTGAAGGCTGAGGGGAAGTCAGCGCTGGTCGCTGCTTAGATTCTCATCCTCCACCGCCTTGCATGGACCAGATTAAGATTAAAACGCCACATTAGTTTAATCTGGCCATCTAAGGAGGACGCCAGCTGGGACACGGGTGGTGAGTGAGCTGGGCCCACCGCCTTTGAACTGTCGTGGTCAAAGTCTTCCCCTTGTGGCATCCTAAGGAGGGGACTGTTGGAGGCAGACGTGGGTCTTGGTGAGTAAATTTTATTTACTTTTCCGACAGCTTTAAGGAGCGTTGGTAAACCTTTTCATAGCCACGTTACGAGGCTCGTGGCAACACAAGGTGAAACGGCTGATGGGCTTGGGTCGTGGTGAGGCAGCGTTGGCCCGCTCGGTGTGTTGAGCGGCAGGTAGGGCAGTGGATTAGGTGGCGCGGCTCGACGGAGACACAGGACGGTGAGGCAGTGCCGTGGAGGCGCGATGAGACACCACGTCGTGCAGCGAGTTGGCGCAACGGTGGCGCGGCAATGATAGGCTTAGTACTCGAGTGTACATGATTATATTGAGCGATGACCTGAATATCACACTTTTTTATGGATTGGGAAGGACTTAATTGGAAAAAAAGAAGAAGAAGAAAATAAAAGAGATAAAAAATAATGAAGCAAGAGAGCCTAATTGGGAAGGACCTAATTTGCAGTGAGGCCCGACGATGTCATCGGATACTGGTGGATTGTGTGAATCCGAATAGCGTAAGCGAAAGGGAATTCCGACGGTTCCTCAGTATCAAAAAAAAAAAAAAAAAAAGAGGAAAAAGGTAAATTTTTCTATTTCAGCTCTCCCTTGTGCTCGAGGAGAGATACAATGTATGCGGTCCAAGGTAGGGTCAACGTCGACAAATGAGCTAATTATTTGTCACAAAAATGATTTGTCATAATAAATAAGAAAGTAAGTTTTTGAATTTTTGAGCAAAAAGCGGTATAACACTGTGCGATTTATTGGTTTTGACCTGAAAGTGGAGTTATTCTCATTCAAGTGTCGCTTCTTTGTGGACCACGGGCATGCGAAGGACCTAATTGAAAAATATAAAAGATAAAAGAGGCAAAAATAATAAAGCAAGAGAGCCAAAGGAAAAGGGCGAATCTTTCCAATTTCAACTCTACCTCACGATCAAGGAGAGTTACAATGTATATAATCTTAAGGTAGGGTCAACATCGACAAACGAGTTAATTATTTTCTCATAAAAATGATTTGCCATAATAAATAAGAAAGTAAGTTTTTGAATTTTTGAGCAAAAAGCGGTATAACATCGTGCAATTTATTGATTTTGACCTAAAATTGAAGTTCTTCTCCATCAAGAGTCGTATCGGATCACGGGCATGCAGAGGACCTAATTAAAAAAATATATAAAAGATAAAAGAGGAAAAAAATAATAAAGCAAGAGAACCGAAGGAAAAAGGCAAATCTTTCCGATTTCAACTCTAACTCACTCTCGAGGAGAGTTAAAATGTATGTAGTCCTAAGATAGGGTCAACATCGACAAATGAGTTAATTATTTTCTCATGAAAATGATGTGCCGTAATAAATAAGAAAGTAAGTTTTTGAATTTTTTAGCAAAAAGTGGTATAACACCGTGCAATTTATTGATTTTGACTTGAAAGTGAAGTTCTCCTCCGTTAAGAGTCGCATCTTTATGGATCAACAAGTATTCGACAAGACCTGAGTGAGTAAAAAAATTCTAGCTTGATCTAATTTCCCGCACATCTCTTTGATGTTGTCTCATAATGCCTTGGGGTCTTCAGTTGGAGAGAGCCCAGTAATGACTTCAGGAGCGATATAATCCCGATACAAGTACAAACGAGTTGGTTGCATTTGCACCAATGTCGTTGAAACCGATCATTGGTCGAAAATGGGACAACTCCATCGAGGAAACCGTCTTTGTCCTTCGTCAGCAAAGCTTGCCGAAGATTGCAAGCCCAAGCGATGTAATTATCCAGTCCGATAAGCTACAAAGCTATGAGTTGGAGCTTTGGTCTGTCGGCCACGAAGGGTAAAGGGGGTTGCCTGGCTCCGAGCAGCTGCCATTGGCCAAGATTACATGGGGCAGCAATCTGGGTTGGGAACCGGGTGGAAAAAGCAAGTAGGGTTTTGTCCCATAACTTGTTTGAGTGGATTTAGATCTAGGATCCAGACCCGTCCAACCCAGTCCTCCATCTCCAGATGGGCCTTACTGTGCCATGCTTGGTTTGGTCCAATGTCCTATTGGCCATTGGACTGGGCTCGAAAATTGGGCTGGAGTTGGGGCAAAAGGGTTCTCCCCTTCAATCAAATCAATTTGAGAGTGTTAAACAGAAGGGGTCTCCCATTCGATCAGATCAGTTTGATTCGAACTTTGATTTTGAGGTGAGTTGTTCTCCTCCTTGCTTGAATGTTGATCTTTTGTCATGGTGTCGAGAATGAATTCCTACTTGTTTTACATAATAGAAATTGCAACAACATGATAGAAATGAGACAGAGGCAATTTGAAAAAAATGCAAAAACTAGGTTAGGATCAAAGACTCTGATACCATGACAGAAATTTGAGAAGTTTTGAGGAATTCTATCATATCTTTCATTCTTATACATCAAAAAATATATAATACAAAAGTGTATAATGTAGGAAACATTATGTAAAGTACTGTTTTCCTATTTGAAAAGAATGAATCAATTAATCTTTCAATCTCCGATTTGTACAATCATCTGCGGAACCATATCTCCAATATTCAAATCAAACCATATCTTCAACAAAACCCCCTCGAGCCAATGTTCCTCTCTCCATTTGAGATCTCATGCCAGCTGTGCTGCCAGCCTACCTCTGGCCGGTCCTTGTCCTTCCTCGTGTTGTCGCTGAGCTATCGTCCATGGGCAGGGGAGAGAAGGAATGGAGAAGAAGGAGAGAGCTGGGCCAGGGAAAAGGGAAGAAGAAATGGGCTGGGCTACCCTAGGCGGGAAAAAGAAAAGGGGAAAGGAGGGGCTGAGCTAAGGCTGGCCCGAGCCCGGCCCAGTTACAGTTTTTTCAATTGAACATCACTTTATAAAATAATTTCTAATACTAGTAATACAAATATTCCCAGGGTCTATATGCGATGCATTTTAATGAAAGTTTGTTTGCTAGGGATTAACAAATAATCCCTAATTTTCTATGCAGTTAAGGCCTAAATAAATAAACAAACAAAATTTAGGATACCGCTCTTACTCCTCTTATTAAAGTACTCGCATCAGCAGCTCGGAATCGACAAACTTCCTCGACAAAGACGTATAAGAATAATCGGGGTAAGTTGAGAGGTCAATATGCTTGCAACTAGGTTCAAGAAAGATTGAGTTCTTAATTTTCCAATTGATGAGGCTCGATCAATGCCACTCTTATATAGAGATCGAGCAAATACTAATCGGCATTCCTAGTTGTTGCCTAATCAAATTGGCAAAGATCATATCTTTCTCTTGACAACACTAAAGGTGCCCCATTTCTCCAATTGATCTATATAAAGAAGTCATGCCGCGTGAATGATTTGCAGATTCTTAGACAAAATGCTGGCCGACAGCACGGTAAGCGCAAGCGAGGTCCGAGGTCGAAGAGACGAAGGCCTTCATCGGATTAATCCCGATTTTCGCGAGCACGACTCAGCTCCAAACCTTCTCGGTTGAACAAGGCGCCATGATGGACAGAAGAATCCGCAACTTCCAAATCCCAACTCAGTCCCTCACGGTCCTCCCGCTGATCATCATGCTCGCCTCGATCCCCATCTACGAGCGCTTCCGTGGCGCGGTCGGGAACAAACCTCGCGTGAAGCCGCACAGGATCTTCGAGCCACCGGTCAGCCTGGCCCTCGCGTCCGGGTCCATGGCCATCGCCATGGTCGTTAAGGTCAAGAGTCGCAGCACGGCCGCCGATGGGGCCGTCCTGTCCGTGTTCTGGCTCGCGTGGCAGTACTTGCTGCTTGGGGTCTCGGACATGTTCATGCTGGGCGAGATGCTCAAGTCCTCCTACTCCCCCGCCCCTGGGGAGCATGAGGAGCGTGTGCACTATTTTCCTGAATTACATTTTTGGGCCCAAGAGGTATTGAGATCCAAAAATCCGTTTTGGATGTATAAGTTTGTAATCAAATGAACTTACGATCTTATCCTTATACTTAGCCAAATAATAAAATATTAAAAGATTTCTTGCATCTTTAGCATCACCATTCCAAAATTTGTCATGTTTATCGCGTAAATACATGACAAATGATTTTGTTGTTCTATTTCCAGTTTTTTTTTTTTTTTTTTTGTGTGTTAGTAGAATTCTTAAAGAGTTAGTAGTAATTCAAAGTGTTAATATTAAAAAAACCCTCAAAATTGATACGCCCATAACAAATTTAGTTTCATTAGTTTCATTAAATTTTACTGTTAAATTGTTGAGTTGAATAATATGTGATGGTTGATGGATATGTCAGTTTGAGATTTTAAATTCCGTATGTCACTGGTGTATTAGTTTGTAAGTTTTCGTTAAGCTAACACAAAGTAAATTTCTTACAAATATATCAATTTAACGTTTTTGTGGATTAAAAAATTAATTTAAGGTAACAATTTAAGGTTTTTCATTGTGTTAACCCTAATTCAAAACTAATTAATAATTTAATCAGGTAAAAATTGATAAATTATTCTAACTAACCTTTGTAATCGATAAATAAAGTTATAAATATGGGGGTTATTAATTATAGATAGTTAAATACTAAATAGCAATTAAAAGTGGGTAATAACTCATATCTAATTTGGTAGCCACAAATTAGTTCCTAATTTAGTCTGACAAAAATTGGTAAGTCACTCTTATTTAAGTTGGTGCATATGAGAGTTTGCGAGTTCAAATTATTACTTCATTATGCAAATAAGAACTGGTAATTTACAAAACATGAAAAAAATTTGATGATTTCATAAAGATATTATTAAATTATCATCAAGTTTTTTTTTTGGAAAAAAAATGGTTATTGGCCATTTCATTTATCAAATTTATTTATACTTATCAATGCTTATTTAAATTTAAGAGGAAGAGAAAAAGAATTCCTTATTATCTGCCATGAATTAATACAATTCTACACGCGGGAGACTGCGAGTTTACATTGAGCCGAGAACGTGTCCGCTGGCGTGTTTTAAGGTACGAGGCCGAGCTGTCTGTTTTAAGAACATGAGTTCTGCAAATTACCGGTGTTCAAGTTTGTCTGTTCTGTGTTTTAATAAAACTCTCGATTCCTGTCCAGGGAACATCATCGCTGCAAGCACGTGCCGTCTTTTCCTGTTGTCCAAATCCGATCTTTGGATCTTTTTCTCTTCGCTTCATGGCATGCAGCCATCTCCGACATATTACTGTGCACGTGCTTAGTCTTTGCCTTAAAAACATAATTATAATCAATCGCTAAATGAAAGCTAATCCTTTTACGTCCAAAGCTGCCATCTTTTCGCCTTTTCGTTTGGGCCCCACATTGCATTATTCCAGCGACACTAATCGAGGATCGGGAGGGATGCCGTCCTCGATCAATCACTTGGGTCCCACTAATTATTTCGACGTGGCCAATAGAAGAATAATTAGTAAACTTAACGCGTTTTGATGAGAAATTTTTTTAGTACATCTAGCATGATTTGAGTTGCTGTCAGTCTCCCCCGTGACTCCATCGAGCAATAAATTTCGAATATATATAATTAAGAAAGGTAAAAACCACCGAAAATTCTAAATCATGTTTATTATAAATACATTTATCCCAAACCTTTTTTTTTTTGTATAAAAACACCCAAACTTTTACTTACATGACACATTTACTCTAAATTTGCGTAGCGTGACATATTTATTCTTAATTTTTGTTTTGTGAAATAAAAAATCCCAAACTTTTTTATGACATTAAAAATCACAATTATTTTCTATGACATCAATTTTTTTAGGGTAAACCTATCATGTGAATAAAAACTCGGGATTTTTATGTTACAAAACAAAAGTTTAGAATTTTTTATATCACACAAATATAAGTTTAGGTTTTGTGATGTCACCAAAAAGAAAGTTTGGGATAAATATATTATATGAATACAAGTTTAGCGTTTTTTTATGTCATAAAAAAAATTTAAGGTAAATGAGTCATAATTAGTAAAGTTTGGAATTTGTTACGACTTTTTCCCCTTAAAAACCAATACTTTACCTAAAAGTCTCCAACGATTGAACCATGCGTGAAGCACATCCCCAGCATTTCTTTTCACTATATATTCATCCTCCCCACCTTCCACATGCATCTAAAACCAACCCTAAACACACTACCAGTTCACCGCCATCGATCGCCTTCACCAAATCTTCCGCTGAAAAATGGCCGCCGATGCCGCCGCCGGCGCTGCCGCCACCACCACTTTTCTTTCCATTCTCCTTTCCCTCGCCACCGCCCTCTCTCTCCTCTCCCCCTCTCTCGCTCTAACCTGTAGCCCCCAACCGTCCTTCCCCAACAAGAAGAATTACTCCAGCTGCACCCCCCTCCCCTACCTCAACGCCACCCTCCACTTCACCTTCGACCACGCCAACTCCTCCCTCTCCCTCGCCTTCTCCGCCGCCCGGCCCTCCTCAGGCGGATGGGTCGCCTGGGCCATCAACCCCACCTCCACCGGCATGGTCGGGGCGCAGGCGCTGATGGCGCTCAAGACCTCCACCGGCTCCGTCGTCGCCAAGACCTTCAACATCTCCTCGTACCACTCCATTGTCGAGTCCAAGCTGTCGTTCGACGTGTGGGACCTGAGCGCCGACGAGGCCGCCGGCGGGACCATGAGGCTGTTCGCGTCGGTGAAGGTGCCGGCGGGGACGACTAGCCTGAATCAGGTGTGGCAAGTGGGCAGTGCGGTCGACGGAACGAGGCCGAAGATCCATGACATGACGGATGCCAACAAGAACTCCAAGGAGGGGCTTCAGCTACTGGGGGCAGAGAGCGGCCCTGCTCCGGCGCCGGCGCCGGCGCCGGCGCTGGTCCAAGCCCCAGCGCCGGCCAGTGGTGTTTCGAGGATTGGGGAGGGCAGTAACGGTGCTTTCTTGGTCTTGAGCTTGGCTTTTCTCGTTAGTAGTTTCTTTGGGTTTTACTAAATGTGCTTTTCCTGAGGATGTTGATGTTCTTCCATTAAATTTGAGAGTTTCTTTTTTTGTGGTTGCCATAATAGTTTCTTGACGTCATCTCCATGTTTTTTCCTTTGTAAGAAAAAACAAATAAATTCGGTTCAATACTGCCTATCTACATAATTATAATAAAAGTTTACAGACAATTAAAATACGTAAAATGCAAGTGCTCCCTTAATCTTGCAAGCTATTCGAGTAAAGTGTTTCCAAGTTCGACTTGACCAAGTTACTTGGAGCCACCTTGAACTTGGCTTGACTCGATCTTGAAAAGAATTGAGTTCGAGCTCGAATGATTCATGAATAGCTTAATTCGCTCGCGTCCTTACCGAATTAAAATGCATAATTAGTCTATGTTCATGTTAAATAACAACTCACATGGATAAGCTAAATATTCATGCATATCTTAATTCATTAAATTATAATTAAATTGACATATGTATAATAGATTTAAAAAAAAATTAGATAATTATCTCGAAAAAGTGCAAATACATTTGGTGATTTTTTTATTCCGAAAGAGAAACAGACTCCAACAATAATGGAGCACTCCCTCGTGACGCGCGTCAAAAGGGAAAATGCATGGTGTTTGCGTGAAAGCTTGTGGGGGCGTTGGATTCATGATTTGTTGGCGCTGGATCATTTACCCAGGCTCCGCCTGCTTTGCTCGGTGGTCCAACCCACGTCTCTTTGTCGCTATTTATGTGCATACCATTCGAACGTGCTTGATGGGCGGGCTCGGACGGGCCGGGCCTAAAAACCCTTGCCCGGGCTCGGGGTGGTACCGGGTGCTCATAAGGGGAATCGCTTGCTCAGATCCATCCACATCGCCTCTCTGAGTTACCGTTCGGCTCACAAAATTTGTGGCGGTTTTAGTGAGCTTTCCACCCCGTGTGGTCCAAGCAATTAGGAGCCTTAAGCATGACCATCGACAACTTCTCCTTAAGAGTAGAATCTAAAAAGCACCGACACTCTCCGGAAGTCTTCATGTCGTGTCCGACACTTCAACACATGGTCAATGAGTGTCTCTTCTCAACACGCTTCGACACGAGAGTCCGAAATTCTAACACATGGTTTCGATACGCACGGGGTCAATTTTAAAAACTTTCAATACTAGAAGGGTCAAAATGTAAATATATGAAAAAATAATGAAAATAACAAAAATAAAGAGGAATTTACTCTCAAGTTTCTCACTTATAAGTTTTGATCTTTCTGTAAGTGATGATGGAACGCCCATTTTCTCATCGGCGTCGTTTCGTTGCCCCCACATACTTAGAGTTATAATTTTTTTTTCTTATTTCCGCCTCTCACCACAAGCATCGGTTGCGAGTTATCTCTTTTGGTCTATGTTATTGGCTTGTGAGTTATCTCTCACATTTTCCAAGGTGAATTTAGTGATTTCATTTTCTTTTGTTCATACTTCGAGAGTTCTTGTCCTGAATTTTCATTCTTCTCGAACCTTGTTTTGCAGAGGAGCTCCAGGCTAGTCTATGTCAAGAACTTCGAACTTTGTCTAGGACTATAAGAAATCTCACTAATCTTCGACTAGTATAAGAAAACAGGACATGTTCCTTCAAGTTTACTCTTTCATGTTTGCAATTTTTGAATTTCTCGTTCAATTTATGTCAAATTAAAATAATGAATGATAATAACAAATGTTGGATTAATATTTTTAGTATAAATTAATTCTATGTTCTTTTTATTATTATTTATTTATTTTTGCATTTATATATATAAATATATATTTAATATATAGTCGAAACGTTATCTATTTTTGAGAAATAACGTGTAGACGTGTCGTGTGTTGTCGCATATCCGTGTCAGTGCTACATAGAGTAGAACACGTTACTCTCTCTAGTAGATAGTTTGGCTTTCTCAATTCAAAGTTTAATCGGAATTGATAAGCTATACCTATCTTCATAACTGTGCACGAGATACGACCCCAAACGAGTTGTAAACTCGAGCGACACGGGCATTTCCATTAGGTCATGTCTCACACGTCAAGATAAGAGCATATCATCTATTTCGGGCTATTCAACTTGCGAAAATGCATGGTATTTGCTATATATCCTTATTATCCGGCCACTGTTAACACGTTTGGAGCGTGTTAAAATAGAGTCATACAAAATGTACGGGTTTATTCATTGGCTTTAATTATTACATTTACTCCAATTTCCAAACCTACATCAATTTGATATGGACACGACACAGGGTCGCTGAACTTGCTTTTCATGTCTTGTCTTCGGCAGATGGTGCTTTCCCCAGTAGCGCTCAACTGACCACCATCATGAAAACTCACGGCAATGGCTTCCTATATTTCCTATGATTGCCTCAAGTCGCTGCAGTCTTACCAAATAAAAATCAAGGTAGTCATACTACTCTTAGAAAAAAGATATATATGTATGTCTATATATATTAACATGGAGAGAAAATGATGAGATCAAGATACCGAGGCTTCGTTCGTTTCGCGAAAAATATAGCGTTTTTAGAAAATATTTTTAGGAAATCATTTTTCGGGGGAAAATGTAATTATTTTCGATGTTTGGATGAAACTTAAAAATGAAGTGGAAATTTTTTCGTTATTCAATAAGGAAAATCTTTTCCTCCATATTCTCTTTTTCATTTATTTTATTTTTAAATGGATTTTATTATTTTTAATTTTTAAAATATATTATTAATTTTTTTTCTTTTTTCTTTGTTTTCCATCTCCTTCTTTCTTGGCTGGTCACCAACCATAGTGATGACTTGCGACCAGCCATTGGCAAGCCTCGAGCTCAGCGACGAGCACGAGGCTCGCTAGATCGACGGCCGACGACTAGTCAAAAAAAGAAGAATATGGGAAACAAAGAAAAAATTAAAAATTAAAATGATTAAAAATAATTTGAATTAAAAAATAAAATTTAAATTAAATAATAATTCGAATAAAAAAGAAAAGAAGAAGAAGAAATGAGAAAAGGAAGTAAGGATTTGTAGAAATGTGAGATAAGAGAGATTAAATGAGGAAAATATTTTCCACTTTTGAAAAGTGGAAAACATTTTCTCATAATTTATAAAACGTTTTTCCCAATGAATTCATTTTTTCGTGAAATGAACACTGAAAAATTCGAAAAACATTTTCTCAACAATTATTTCTCGCAAAGCGAATGGAGCTTGAAAAAAAAAAAAAAAAAGATTCTAAGCAAGAAAACGAAAAAATGATGACCATTAATCGATTGGCTACATATTTACTTCCACGTATTGGTGTTTTGGGGGGGATGTTCATTTCTCGCTTGGTGCGCGCCGGGTATTTTGGCGACAATTTCTGCTGGAACATGTTTGACTTTTTACTTTAATATAAAATAACTGACAAAAAAAGAAAGCCCTTTACACAAGTTCCAAATCGCTCTGGAATTGAAAATTTATGGAAATGTACATGCAAACTGACATGCTAGTGTCACAGGTAGGTTGTTTTTGAGCAATCACACACTCGTTCATTTCTCGCTCGGTGCACGCCGGGTATTTTGGCGACAATTTCTGCTAGAACATGTTTGACTTTTTACTTTAATATAAAATAATTGACAAAAAAAGAAAGCCCTTTACACAAGTTCCGAATCGCTCTGGAATTGAAAATTTATGGAAATGTACATGCAAACTGACATGCTAGTGTCACGGGTCGATCTTTTTCGGTCGATCAAACACCGCGCGGCCTTAGGATCAGTGATCCCAAGTCAGCCTTAGACACACACTCGCTCGAACACAAGAACCGAATGGGCAAAGAGAGTGTAAATTGCTTGTGAACGAACTGTTTACAAAGTGGGAGAGGGATCCCTATTTATACATGAGCGGGTCGCATCTCAACCGTGGATCGTCCCTCCGATCCAACGGTTCATTTTGAATCCGTATCATCATTATAAGCTATACAATAGGCTACTCGAAGGCTACTCGATGGTCTGCACACGGCAGGTTCTTGGGAAGTCCATGGGTCGCACGGGAGCCTAGGGGTCACGCGCGCCAGGACTTGGGCAGACCATGGGCGTGTGTCAGAAGCGAAGATCAGTGTTGCAGGTCCGTCTGACACGCGACCAGCCGAACCGTCACGAGCTACTCGAACATAGTTCATGGGTCGCTCATGGGCTGTGCATGGGCCTTTTGCTTGTTCTGCTCATGGGTCGATCGTGGGCTGCTCTCGGGCAACCCCTTGTGCGTGACACGGCCCGTCACGGATGATCTTGGATTATGCTTTGTCCGTGGGCCGTGTCATTCTCCCCCACCTAATCAGTCGATGCCCTCGTCGCGTCCGTCGCATGGAAGGCTTCGATGTGCTTCTTGAATTGCCACAGAGCCTCGAAGGGTTCCCAGCTTGCTTCACTCTCGGGAAGGCCTCTCCACCGGACAAGGTATTCCTTCCTTGGTGCCCGATACTTCTTTCGTATGATCCGATTAGCCATGATACACTCAACTTCCCGATCATAGGAGGTCTTCACTCCAAGGGGCGCTCGTTGTGATGTGCTCCGATCTGGATCATCCTCATCCACATGAAATGGTTTCAACATGCTCACGTGGAACTCGGGGTGTATCCTGAACTTGGGCGGTAAGTCTAGCTTGTACGCCACTTTTCCAACCCGTTGTATCACTCGGAAAGGGCCTTCATAGCGACGGATCAGCCATTTATTCACATTTCGGTACCGAAGGACGAGGTGCAATTTGGCTAGCACTAAGTCCCCGACCTGAAACTCCACATGCCGCCGCTTTTTGTCAGCCCATTTCTTCGTGCGTTTCGCAGCCCTATTCAAACAGGCCCGGGCCAAATCCGCGTGTTCACCCCATTCCTTAGTGAGCTTATATGTGGACGGGCTGCTTCCCCGATACCCTGAAGCGAGTGCGCTTGGTGTGAGTGGCTGCTGTCTGGTCACAATCTCGAACAGGCTTTGGTTCGTGGACTCGCTCCGCTGCAAGTTGTAGGAAAATTGGGCCACGTCGATCAGCCGTGCCCAGTTCACTTGCGTGTTGCTCACATAGTGCCAAAGGTAGAGTTCCAGCAACCCATTCACCCGCTCGGTCTGACCGTCGGTCTGTGGATGCATGCTGGTGGAAATGTTGAGACTCGTCCCCAGCAATTTGAAGAGCTCGGTCCAAAATCGCCCAGTGAACCGAGGGTCGCGATCACTCACGATCGTGCGTGGAACGCCCCAATATTTGACGATGTGCTTGAGGAACAGCTTGGCGGCTTCCTCGGCTGGGCATTCCTTTGTTGTGGGCACGAACGTCGCATATTTGGAGAGGTGATCTACCACGACCATGAGAACCCGACACCCTTCGGACTTTGGTAGATTCACAATGAAGTCCATGGAGACACTCTCCCATGGACGTTTCGGGATAGGCAACGGTTCAAGGAGTCCCGCGGGGGACCATTGCTCTATCTTGTCTTGCTGGCAGACAAGACATGTCCGCACATATGTCTCCACATCATTCCTCATGTGCGGCCAATAATATTGATCCTCAACGAGCGCCATGGTGCAGTGGATTTCCGGATGTCCCGCCCATTTGGAGTCGTGGCACTCTTTTAGGATCTCCTTTTGAAGTTTCCCATGGAGCGGCACATAGAGTCGCCGTCCTTTGGTGTAGAGGAGGTCATCCTCAAGCCAAAATCTCCTCATCAAGCCCTCTTGGGCGTATCGAAGGAGAGCTTGAGCTGTTTGATCATGTCTCAACCCCTCCTTGATACGATCAACCCACGGACAATCGGGCCTACTCACCACATTGGCTAATTCAAACTTCCTACTTAAGGCTTCGGCCACGGAATTGGACTTTTCGGGCTTATATTCCAGTGCATAATCAAACTCGGCTAGGAAGTCTTGCCACCAAGCTTGTTTCGGGCTAAGCTTTTTCTGAGTTTGGAAGTAGCTCGTAACCACATTGTCGGTCCTCACAATGAACCGGGATCCCAAGAGATAGTGCCTCCATGTGCGAAGGCAATGCACCACTACGGTCATTTCCTTCTTTTGGACCATGTATCGTCGCTCCGCATCATTCAACTTTTGGGACTTGAAGGCCACCGGATGGCCTTCCTGCATTAAGACACCACCGATGGCAAAATCAGAAGCATCGGTCTCTACTTCATATGGCTTGGTGAAGTCAGGCAGCATAAGAACCGGCTCCTCGGTCATGGCTCGTTTCAACAGCTCGAACGCCTCTTGACACCGATCCGTCCACTCCCACGGCCTTTCTTTCTTCAGCATGTCCGTGAGTGGCATGGTGAGGCGCGAATATTCCCGAATGAAGCGCTGATAATAGTTTGTGAGACCGAGAAAGAATCTCAACTCAGTCACCTTGGATGGTGGCTCCCAATCAACAATGGCACGGATCTTGGTCGTGTCCATCCGCACACGTCCGCCCCCGACGATGTGCCCAAGGAACGGGATCTCTTTTTGTGCGAAGGCACATTTCTCTCGTTTCACATACAAGTCATTTTCTCGGAGGGTCCGAAAAACTCGACCCGAATGCTCAACATGCTCATCAAGCGTCCGGCTATATATCAATATATTATCAAGATAGACTACAACGAACCGATCAAGGAACGGATGCAGTACCTTGTTCATGAGTGTGCAAAACGTAGCTGGCGCATTAGTCAAGCCAAATGGCATGACGAGGAACTCGAATGATCCATAGCGGGTTACAAATGCTGTCTTCGACTCATCCCCCTCGACAATTCGCACTTGATAGTATCCCAATCGAAGATCGAGCTTAGAGAACCATCGGGCTTCTCCGAGCTGATCGAACAAGTCAGCAATAAGGGGAATCGGGTACTTATTCTTGACGGTCAACTTGTTCAATGCTCGGTAATCAATACACATACGAAGGGATCCGTCATGCTTCTTTTGGAACAACACCGGGGCACCGAACGGGGCCTTAAATGGCCGAACATACCCAGCATCGAGCAGCTCTTTGAGCTGTTTCCTCAATTCCTCCAACTCGGGCGGGGCCATGCGATAGGGAGCCATGGCCGGTGGTCGAGCATCGGGCACTAGCTCAATCCGATGGTCGACCTCTCTCCGAGGAGGCAGCTTCTTGGGCAGCTCGGGCGGCATCACGTCTTGGAAGGCATCAAGGACTCGGGATACTTCTTCCGGTATCGTGTTTTCTTCCGCGCCCTCCTCCTTTAATGCCGCCAAGAAGGTCACCTCGCCTTTCTTCAGCCCTTTGGATAACTGCATGGCTGATAGCTTTTTTCAATCGCGTCTCGATTCGAGGTAGATTGGGACCATGCATTGGCACCGCTTGTCCAGGATACATATGCAATCCGCGAAGGGCATGACACCCACATTTATCCGGTCGAGAAATCCCAATCCAAGTATGAAATCATAGTCATCGAGGGGAATTACCTCGATATCTTCCTTGCTGGTCCAAGGACCTAGGTGGAACTCCACGCCCCTGGCCATGCCGTTGGTCGGGACTTCTCTAGAATCCACCGTCTTGAGCCAACTGGACTCATTTGCCTCGACCGGGAGATGCAGCTTCTTCGCGGCCTCTTTGGATATGAACAGATCGGACACCCCGGTATCCACGAGTGCGCTCATCGTGGTACCTTCGATCTTCACATCTACGAACATCATCCCCTTTGGTTCTTTGGCCTTTTTGGCCTTGATCGTTCCAAGGATCCGCAATGATCCCAACCGCGCCTCCTCTCGCGGCTTGTCCTCCTTGCACAAGGCCGCCAACTTTCCCCTCTTCGGGCAATCACGAGCCATATGGGGACCATCACAAAAGAAGCACTTGTATGTGCGTACCTTGCGCTGGTATCCTCCATGAGTGGACTCGGGTTGATTCCTATGAGGGGTCGGAGGCGGTCTGTTAGCATTTCGTCGAGGGAACCGGCCTCGATCTCTCCCACCAGTGGCCTTTTCTCTCGGTCGAGAGTCGGGCTTGGCCACATTTGCCAGCCTATATTCCACAAGGGACTCGGCCACCGAAGTGGCTGTAGTGAGATCCGTTGCATTACACCATTTGAGCTCTTGCTTGACCCAAGGTTTGAGTCCGCCCATGAACTGGTGGAACGCCTCCGTCTCGGTCATGGACGGAATTTGGAGCAACAGCTCCGAGAACCGCTTCACATAGTCACGAACTCCGCCCTTTTGCTCGAAGCGTTTGCGTTCCCCTCGGGCTTCCTCCTCCGCATAGGCGGGATAATAGGTCCGCCGAAACTCCTCGGCGAACCGAGCCCATGTCACAATAGGATCGCCATTCCTACCATTCAACCGACGTCTCCACCATAGCAGCGCATCATCAGCTAAATACATGGCTGCGGTGTTCACCGGGATCACGTCGTCGGTTGTTCCCATGGTCTGGAAGTATCGTTCCATATACTATAGGAAGTTATCCACGTCCTTTGCCACCCGGGAGCCCTTGAACTCCTTTGGTTTCAGTGCATCGGCACGGGACTGCACGGTGATCACCCCGCTCACGCGTGCTGCTTCAAGCTCTGCGAGCTTGCCCTTCATCACCGCCATTTCCGCCCGCATGGCCGCCATCGCGGCTTCCCAAGTCTCATCTCGCTGCTGCAGCTCATGCATGAAGGATCCTTGCACCTCGACACGAAGCTCTCCCATGCCGGCTTGGAGCTCCTGCACTTCGGCCAAGAACTCCTCCCTTCCGGCTTCCGCTCCTTCGACGGCCTGGTGTAGGTCGTCCATCAACGCCTGGACATCCGTGACGGTCTCCTCTAATGCCGTCAAACGGTTGTCCAGATCCCCCTTCGAATCCCTCGCACACAAGGCAGCACGGGCCTTCTTTGACCGGGTAGCCCTCTCGACTGGACGCCCACGATCTTCACGCTCATCGCCTTGAACGACTGGAGCATCAGCACGAGGATCAGCCATTTCGTTGGGGAATGATGGCTCTGATACCACTTGTCACGGGTCGATCTTTTTCGGTCGATCAAACACTGCGCGGCCTTAGGATCGATGATCCCAAGTCAGCCTTAGACACACACTCGCTCGAACACAAGAACCGAATGGGCAAAGAGAGTGTATATTGCTTGTGAACGAACTGTTTACAAAGTGGGAGAGGGATCCCTATTTATACATGAGCGGGTCGCATCTTAGCCGTGGATCGTCCCTCCGATCCAACGGTTCATTTTGAATCCGTATCATCATTACAAGCTATACAACAGGCTACTCGAAGACTACTCGATGGTTTGTACACGGCAGGTTCTTGGGAAGTCCATGGGTCGCACGGGAGCCCAGGGGTCGCGCGCGCCAAGCCTTGGGCAGACCATGAGCGTGTGTCAAAAGCGAAGATCAATGTTGCAGGTCTGTCTGACACGCGACTAGCCGAACCGTCACGGGCTGCTCGAACATAGTTCATGGGTCACTCATGGGCTGCGCATGGGCCTTTTGCTCGTTTTGCTCATGGGTCAATCGTGGGCTGCTCTCGGGCAACCCCTTATGCGTGACATGGCCTGTCACGGACGATCTTGGATCATGCTTTGTCCGTGGGCCGTGTCACTAGTGTCACAGGTAGGTTGTTTTTGAGCAATCACACACCCATGCGGCTTTAAGATAATCCCAAGTCAGCCTTACACACACTCGACTCGTAAGAACAAAATATGGGAGTGAAGCTTGGTTGTATTGCTTATGAACTAGTGCGTACAACTGAAGGGAGAGGGTCCCCTATTTATATATGGACGAGTCCAATCTCAGCCATGGATCTCTTCTCCGATCTAACAGTTATAGTTGAATCTATACCATCATTACAAGTCTGCACATGTAGGCTACTTGATGGCCCTAGGCCCGAGGAAGGCTCAAGGGGCGTGTGTTAGAAGCAAGGGCAGGACCGCCTGACATGGGTAGGTGGACGGTCACGGGCTTGTCCCTGAATTGCACATGGGCCTCCTCGCATATATCGTGGGTCGATCCTTGTAATGTTCGTGGGTCGTTCGCAGATCAATTTCTGGGCAGCACGTGGGCTAGCCCTTAGGTCGGACACGGCCCCAACATTTTGGACGCGATCATGCTCGTCTGTTGGCCTTGTCACTAGTCTCTATACATTTCCAAGTGTTTCGGCATTCCTAAAAATCAGATCACGACAACTGCAAAATTTAAAAGAAAAAATCGGTTAAAAAGTATAACATAGCTCTTCAATTTGTTCGGGATTTGAAGGGACGAGTTTCAAAAATTTCGCATCGGGCTTGACTCAGCTACAACGCATTTTGGCAAGCAAAAAACAAGGGGGGCTTTGCTCCCACATAAATCGCAACGACAGCATCTTCGCACACTGCTGGTCTGGTAGCGCCACCCAAAATCCGGTCCTCGATATGGGAGGCGTCTTGATTTAACAAATCCGCAATTAAATTTTCAAATTTCATGAAAAACTCAAAATACTATATCTTAATACGTATTATCGGGCCTTTTAGGTAAAACAGGGTGGCCTTCATATATACTTCTAAAGCTATAAGGCTACGTTTGATGATCAAAATAAAATTCACGATAGAATAAAATTTATCATATCTTACGTTTGATGCCTACTTAAGATAGGATAAATTTGGATATAAGAATAAATAAACCGAGTAAAATTATCCCATGGAAAGGTAGGATAAAGGTGAATAAAATTTCTGATATTTATAAAAAAAAATTATTTTTTATCAAATAACAAACTTCTTAAATTAACAAATTTAATATATTTCTTGATTAGAAATCATGACGACCAAACATAATAATAATGTATTTCCGAGATTTATTTAGGGTGCGTTTGGTTCAGTATTCCCAATGAGCTTTCGGCCTCCAAAACTTTTAGAGAAATGCTAAATCATTTGCCAACCATTTTGAAATAGTTTTTAAGTTAAAGCCAGCATTAGAAAGGCTGAAAACCTAATGCTAATGGGGACTAACATTGAGCTTTTAGCATTTGACCAAAGGCTAAAACTCATTTCTTTTCCAAAACTACCTTTACTCATTCTTCAAATTTCTGATTTTACCCTTATTATTTTTTTAAATGCTAAAAAAGCTTAAAAAAATCAAATATATATAAATGCTAAAAAAATCAAATGCTTATATATATATATATATATATATATATATATTAAAAAGACCAACCCTTCACCGGCCTAGCGAAGGACTATGGCTGCCGGCGAGCTAGATCTAGCATCAGAGGTTGCCAATCGAGGTTGCACGACCTCGGGCAACCCATGCGACTGCCGCCTAAGTCTTGCGACCTTAAGTGGCTCTCACCTGGGTCCCACAAGGGTCGCGAGACGGCAGCCATTGGTCATCATCACTTGCTTGATAAAATTGGACTATATAAAGACACAAATAACATTAAAACTTTTAAAGCAAACATTTAAGTATCATATCTTTAAAAATTAAATCGCTTAAGTTGCATAGGTTTTTTTTTTTTTTACTGAGAATACATGTGTGGCATTGATTCTTGGCAAATCACATTGGTGATTTAATATTAAATTAATGTCACGATTGTTTTTCGAGTAAGGGCAATTATCGATGTAATTTTAGGAATTTCTTTTTTAGAAGTTATGCCACCAATTTTGGAGCAAACATGGTAACCTCTAATTTCGCAATTTTATGATTCAATTAGAATTTAGATAAGCATATTCGCCGAAAGAAAATGATTTAAACCATGTAAGGATGGATCTTGCACACATCCATCGAAAGGTCAAGATCTTTTGGGTTTCATGTGTGTTGATTTTTGAATCAGTACATGGTCAATGGTACATTGGAAGTCGTGACCTTTATGAGTCAGTCATGTTTGGCTCTAAAAATTTCTAACCCATCTTAAGGGAAAGGTCATGGACCGACTTTTCATCATTTTCTTCTTTGACTAACAAGCCCGCAACTTGTTTTCTTGGAAATGACAAGCCTTCGACTAATAAAGAGACAGGTTCTTGCACACGGCGTGTAAAAAGGGTTGCGCATTGGAAATTGGAAATGATTGAAACCCTAGTGGCATCAACTCTCAAAACACCAGTTGCACTCCCTTTCCATCATGTACTCATAAATCAAAAGCATCCGACGTATGTGTAAGTAAAAATCATGGAGTTTAATTATTATTATTATTATTTTTATATCGAACACCTGCCGCCTTGGTCTTTTTTATAATCAAATATATTTAATTTTTTAGCATTTATATGTACATTTAAAAAATTAATATTACTTATCCAAATGACTTTTTAAATGTATTTTTTATCAAACAATATTTTTCTTAAGGTTGTTTTTCATTTATTAAACAGCCTTTGTATTTACTCAAAAAAATTTAGACTAAATTATTTTATATTATTTTAATGAACTTTCAAAATACCGAATCAAATGCCATGTTATTTCCTCGTCCCCGTTCCGGCAAGGCTATCTCCACTCATAATTTCGCTTCTAGTCCCCGAAAGTTACTCCGAAATTTCCCATCTCTCTCTCAACTTCCTCGAGTAGGTCCGGTCCCACCGACCCAAAAAAAAAAAAAAAAAAAAAAAAAAAAAAACCGGAAGTTACGTCCCCTTGTCCACCGGCACCGCAATTTGCATGTCATCTCCATGTTCGTCCTCCTATAAAACCTCTCTCTCCCCATCTCTCTGCCTCCCTGTCCAGTCTGAACCGTCGGTTGGCACTCAGAGTCGGAGCCCCTCTGTCTATCTCTCATCAATGGCTTCCTCCTCTCCTCCGCAGCCCTCCCCCCGCGGCCTCCCCGCGGCGGCCCTCCTCCTCCTCCTCCTCCTCCTCGTCCTCGCCCCCGCCGCCGACGCCTTGGCCTGCTCCTCCCAGAATATCACCAACAGCACCCTCTACTCCACCTGCCTCGACCTCCCCACCCTCTCCGCCTCCCTCCACTTCTCCTACGACCGCGCCAACTCCTCCGCCGCCGTCGCCTTCGTCGCCGCCCCGCCCAAGGGCGAGGACGGCTGGGTCGCCTGGGCCCTCAACCCCACCGCCACCGGCATGTTCGGCGCCCAGGCCCTCATCGCCTTCCGCGACGCCGGCGTCATGACCGTGAAGACCTACAACATCACTAACACCACAGTCAGGGAGTCGCCGATCTCGTTCGAGACGTGGGACCGGGCCGCCGAGTACCACTCGGCCGACGGCACGATGAGGATCTACGCGAAGATCAAGGTGCCCGCCGGCGACCCGGCGAAGCTGAACCAGGTGTGGCAGGTGGGGTCGAGCGTGACGAACAGCGTGCCGGACGCTCACGCGTTGGCGGCGGAAAATCGCGGAGCGAAGGGGACGCTCGATTTGGTCGCCGGGACTGGTCGTTCTCCTGCGCCGGCGCCGACACGGGTCACAGACCCGGCCAGTGGGGTTTCGAGGATTGGGGAGGGCAGTAACGGTGCTTTCTTGGTCTTGACCTTTGCTTTTCTCGTTAGTAGTTTCTTTGGGTTTTACTAAATGTGTTTTTCCTGAGGATGTTGACGTTCTTCAATTAAATTCGAGAGACTGTTTTGTTTTTTTTTTTTTGGTTTTGCCATAATAGTTTTTTGACGTCATCTCCATATTTTTCCTCTTCAAGGAAAAACAACTAAATCTGGTTCACTGCTAGAACTAGACCCACGCTAGCAAAGTATGAAACTCAATTCAATCTTGATTGAGCTGAACTTCTTAAGCTCAGACAACTCGATTATGCTTTTAATTAGTACATGTTCATGTGAAATAACAACTCACATGGATAAGTTAAATATTCATGAATAGCCTAATTCGTTAAGTTAGAATTAAACTGATATATGTCCAATAGATTTAAAATAAATAATAGATAATTATCTCCAAAAAGTGCAAATACATTTGGTGATTTTTTTCATCCCAAAAGGGAACAGACTCCAAAGATAATGGAGCGCTCCCTCGTGACGCTCGTCAAGAGGGAAAATACATGGTTTTCGCGTGAAAGCTTGTGGGGGCGTTGGACTCATGATACGTTGGCGCTGGATAATTTACCCATGCTCCGCCTGCTTTGCTCGGTGGTCCAACCCATGTCTCGTTGTTGACCGCGTTTTGAAACTTGGAAGGTCGCTATTCATGTGCATACCATTCGAACGTGCTCGACGGGCAGGGCTCGGACGGGGCGGGCCTAAAAACCCTTGCCCGAGCTCAGGCGGTACCGGGAGATCATGGGGGGAATCGCTTGCTCAGATCCATCTACATTGCCTCTGAGTTACCGTTCGGCTCACAAAATTTGTGGCGATTTTAGTGAGCTTTCTACCCCGTGGTCCAAGCAATTAGGAGCCTTAAGCATGACCATCGACAACTTCTCATTGGTGTAGAACGCGTTACTCTCTCTAATTAATAGTTTGGCTTTCTCAGTTCAAAGTTTAATCGGAATTGATAAGCTATACCTATCTTCGTAACTGTTCACGAGATACGAGCCCAGACAAGTCATAAACTCGAGCGACACGAGCATCTTCATTAGGTCACGTCTCACATGTCAAGATAAGAGCGTATCATCTATTTCGGGCTATTCAACTTGCGAAAATACATGGTATTTGCTATATATCCTTATTATCCGGCCACTGTTAACACGAGCGTGTTAAAATAGAGTCAAACAAAATGTACGAGTTTCTTTCTAAGTACCTAATTATTCGTTGGCTTTAAGTAGCGCTCAATTGACCACTATCATGAAAACTCACGGCAATGGCTTCCTAAATTTCCTATGATTGCCTCAAGTCCTTGCAGTCTTACCAAATAAAATTCAAGGTAGTCATACTACTCTTAGAAAAAAGATATATATGTATGTCTATATATATTAACATGGAGAGAAAATGATGAGGTCAAGATGCCAAGGCTCCGTTCGTTTCGTGAAAATGTAGCATTTCTGGAAAATATTTTTCGGAAGTCATTTTTCAGGAAAATGTAATTATTTTCCAATGTTCAGATAAAACTTGAAAATGAAGGGAAAAACATTTTATGTTGTTTGATAAGGAAAATCTTTTCCTCCATATACTCTTTTTCATTTATTTTAATTTTTAAAATCTATTATTAATTTTTTTCATTTTTCATTTTTCTTTTCTTTTCTTTTTTCTTTGTTTTCCATCTCCTTCTTTCTTGGCTGGTCATCACCATAGCAACGACTCGCGACCAGCCATCGGTGAGCCTCGAGCTCGCCAACTAGCATGAGGCTCGCCGGATCGACAAGCGCGAGCTTGAGATCAACAAGCTTGCGGTTGCCTTGCGATGGCCGACAACTAGCCAAGAAAGAAGAAAATGGGAAACAAATAAAAAAATAGAAAAGAAAAAGAAAAATTAAAAATAATTCGAATAAAAAAAGAAAAGAAGAAGAAGAAAGGGGGGGAGGAAGTGAGGATTTGTAGAATTGTGAGATAAGAGAGATCAAGTGAGGAAAAAAAAGTGAAAAATATTTTCCCTAATTTATAATGTTTTTTTCTTATATAAAAACGTTTTCCCGATGAATTCATTTTTCGTAAAACGAACGTCGAAAAATCAGGAAAAAAATTTTTAAAAATTATTTTTCGTGAAACAAATAGAGCCCAAAGAAAAATAAAAGATTCTAAGCAAGAAAAAGAGAAAATGATAACCATTAATCGATTCGCTACATATTACTTTTGCGTTAGGGGGGCTAGCGAAGACCACATTCATTTCTCGCTCGGTGCGCGCCGCGTATTTTAGCGACAATTTCTGCTGGGACATGTTTGACTTTTTACTTTAGTATAAAATAATTGAAAAAATAAATAAAAGCCCTTTACACAAGTTCCGAATCTCTCTACTTCAGAGAGCGCGAGCAGAGCGATTCGGTTTGGAAATTTTTTGAAAAATCATGGAAATGTACATGCAACCCGACATGCTAGTGTCATGGGTAGGTTGTTTTCGAGTAATCACACACCCGTGCGGTCTTAGGATTTCCGATCTCAAGTCAGTCTTACACACACTCGGCTCACAAGAACGAAATATAGTAGTGAAGCTCGGTTGTATTGCTTATGAACTAGTGTGTACAACTGAAGGGGGAGCGTCCTCTATTTATATATGGATGAGTCAAATCTCAGCCGTTGATCATTTCTCCAATCTAACAGTGATATTTGAATCTATAACATCATTACAAGTCTATACATGTAGGCTACTTGATGGCCCGAGGCCTGGGGAAGGCCCAAGGGCGTGTGTCAGAAGCAAGGGCAGGGCCGCCTGACATGGGTAGGTGGACGGTCACGAGCTTGTCCCTAAATTGTGCATGGGCCGCCTCACATAGATCGTGGATCAATCATTGTATTGTTTGCGGGTCGCTCGCAGATCAACTTTTGGGTAGCACGTGGGTTGGCCCTTAGGTCGGACACAGCCCCAACATTTTGGACGTCTTGGATCATGCTCATCCGAGGGCCGTGTCACTAGTCTCTACAAATTTCCATGTGTTTAGGCATTCCTAAAACTCAGATCACGACAACTGCAAAATTTAAAAGAAAAAATCGGTAAAAAGTATAACATAGCTCTTCAATTTGTTCGGGCTTTGAAGGGACGAGTTTCAAAAATTTCATGTCGAGTTCGACTCAGCTACAACGCATTTTGGCAAGCAAAAAACATGGGGGGCTTTGCTCCCACATAAATCACAATGACAGCATCTTCGCACACGGCTAGTCTGGTCGCGCCACCCCAAATCCGATCCTCGATATAGGAGGCGTCTTGATTTAACAAATCCGCAATCAATTTTTCAAATTTCACGAAAAACTCAAAATATTGTATCTTAATACGTATTATCGCGCCTTTTAGGTAAAACAGGGTAGCCTTTATACATACTTCTAAAGCTATAAGGCTACGTTTGGTGGTCAAAATAAAACTTATAATAGGATAAAATTTATCATATCTCACGTTTGGTGCCTACTTGAGATAGGATAAAATCGAATATAAGAAGAAATAAACCGGATAAAATTATCCCATCGGGAGATAGGATAAATGTGGATAGGATTTCTAATATTCATAATAAAAAAGTTATTTTTTCGAATAATTAATTTAACAAATTTCTTAAATTAACAAATTTAATATATTTCCTTATTAGAAATCCAGATAACAATAGTTGTCGCGAATTCAAGTTAATTATGTTTCGTCTCTTACTCAGAGAAAGACGACATAACCTTAATGTATTTCTGAGATTCATTTAGGGTGCATTTGATTCAGCATTCACAATGGGCTTTCGGCCTCCAAAACCCTTTAAGAAAATGCTGGATCATTTGGCAACCATTTTGAAATAATTTTTAAGTTAAAGCCAACATTGGAAATACTGAAAACTCAATGCCAATAGGGATTAGCATTGAGCTTTTAGCATTTAGCCAAATGCTAAAACTCATTTTTTTTCCAAAACTACCCTCACCCATTCTTCAAATTTATGATTTTACCCATATTATTTTTTAAATGCTAAAAAAGCTTAAAAAATCAAATGTTTTATATATATATATATATAAATTATTTTAAAAAGACCAACCCTTCGCCAAGGCGGCGAGGGCTATGGTCGCTGACGAGCTAGATCTAGCATCAGCGGCCATCAGTTGAGATTGCATGACCTCAGGCGACCCAGGCGACCGCCGCCTGGGTCTCGCGACCTTAAGTGACCCTCACCTAGGTCCCACAAGGGTCGCACGACGGCAGTCATTGGTCACCATCGCTTGCTTGATAAAATTGGACTATATAAAGACATGAATAATGTTAAAACTTTTAAAGCAAACATTTAAGTATTGTATCTTTAAAAATTAAATCGCTTAAGTTGCGTCGTTTTTTTTTTTTTTTTTACCAAGAATACCTATGTGGCATTGATTCTTGGCAAATCACATTGGTGGTTTAATATTAAATTAAATCACTTAAGTTATGCCACCAATTTTGGAGCAAACATGGTAACCTCTAATTTCGCAATTTTATGATTCAATTAGAATTTAGACAAGCATCCATCAAAAGGTCGAGATCTTTTGGAGTTTCATGTGTATTGACTTTGGGATCAGTACATGGTCAATGGTACATTGGAAGTTGTGATCTTTATGACACTTTTACTTGGTCTTGGCTCTAAAATTTTTTAACCCATCGTAAGGGAAAGGGTTATGGACTGATTTTTCACCATTTTCTTCTTTGATTAACAAGCCTTCAACTTTTTTTCTTGAAAATTACAAGCCTTCGACTTATAAAGAGACAAGTTATTGTAATACTAATCACACGGCATGTAAAGCAGGTTGCACATCGGAAACGATAGAAACCCTAGTGGCATCAACTCTCAAAACACCAATTGCACTCCCCTTTCCATCATGTACTCATAAACCAAAAACATCCAACGTTTGTGTAAGCAAAAATCATGGAGTTTAATTTTCTTTTTATTTATCGAACACTTGCCGCCTTGGTCTTTTTTTTTTTCAATTATATATATTTGATTTTTTAGCATTTATATATACATTTAAAAAATTAATATTACTTATTCAAATGACTTTTTAAATGTATTTTTTATCGAATGACATTATTCTTAAAGTCGTTTCTCATTTATTAAACGGTATTTATATTTACCCAAAGTCTTTTAGACTAAACTATTTTATATTTTTTTAATGAGCTTTCAAAATGTTCTGCACCTTTATTTACTCGTCTCCTTTTCGGCAAGGCTATCTCCACTCATAATTTCGCTTCTAGTCCCCGAAAGTTACTCAGAAATTTCCAATCTCCCCCTTCCCCATCTCTCTCTCTCTCTCTCTCTTAGCTTTCAACTTCCTCAAATAGGTCCGGTCCCACCGACCCCCCAAAAAAAGAAAAAAAAAGACCGGAAGTCACGTCCCCTTCTCCCTCTCCACCGCATTTTGCATGTCATCTCCCATGTTCGTCCTCCTATAAAACCTCTCTCTCCCTATCTATCTCTCTGCCTCCCTCTCCAGTCTGAACCGTCGGTTGGCACTCAGAGTCGGAGCCCCTCTGTCTGTCTCTCATCAATGGCTTCCTCCTCTCCTCCGCAGCCCCTCCCCCGCGGCCTCCCCGCGGCCGCCCTCCTCCTCCTCCTCCTCCTCCTCGTCCTCGCCCCCGCCACCGACGCCCTGGCCTGCTCCTCCCAGAAGCTCACCAACAGCACCCTCTACTCCACCTGCCTCGACCTCCCCACCCTCTCCGCCTCCCTCCACTTCTCCTACGACCCCGCCAACTCCTCCGCCGCCGTCGCCTTCGTCGCCGCCCCGCCCAAGGGCGAGGACGGCTGGGTCGCCTGGGCCCTCAACCCCACCGCCACCGGCATGTTCGGAGCCCAAGCCCTCATCGCCTTCCGCGACGCCGGCACCATGACCGTGAAGACCTACAACATCATGTCCACCAAAGTCAGGGAGTCACCGATCTCGTTCGAGACGTGGGACCGGTCCGCCGACTACAACGCGGCCGACGGCACTATGAGGATTTACGCAAAGATTAAGGTGCCCGCCGGCGACCCGGCAAAGCTGAACCAGGTGTGGCAGGTGGGGTCGAGCGTGACGAACGGCGTGCCGGCCCCTCACGCGATGACGGCGGAAAATCTCGGAGCGAAGGGGACGCTCGATTTGGTCTCCGGGACGAGCACGAGCGGCGGCACTGGTCGTTCTCCTGCGCTGGCGCCAACACTGGTCCCAGACCCGGTCAGTGGGGTTTCGAGGATTGGGGAGGGCAGTAACGGTGCTTTCTTGGTCTTGAGCTTGGCTTTTCTCGTTAGTAGTTTCTTTGGGTTTTACTAAATGCGCTTTTCCTGAGGATGTTGACGTTCTTCAATTAAATTTGAGATACTGTTTTTTTTTTTTTTTTTTTTTGCCATAGTTTTTTGACGTCATCTCCATATTTTTCCTTTGCAAGGAAAAACAACTAAATCTGGTTCAATACTAGAACTAGACCCGCGCTAACAAAGTATGAAACTCAATTCAATCTTGATTGAGCTGAACTTCTTAAGCTCAGACAACTCGATTATACTTTTAATTAGTCCACGTTCATCTGAAATAACAACTCACATGGATAAGTTAAATATTCATGAATAGCCTAATTCATTAAATTAGAATTAAATTGATATATGTACGATAGATTTAAAATAAATAAATAATTATCTCCAAAAAGTGCAAATACATTTGGTGATTATTTTCATCCCAAAAGGGAACGGACTCCAAAGATAATGGAGCGCTCCCTCATGACGCTCGTCAAAAGGGAAAATACATGGTTTTCGCGTGAAAGCTTGTGGGGGCGTTGGACTCATGATCTGTTGGCGCTGGATAATTTACCCTCGGTGGTCCAACCCATTTCTCGTTGTTGACCGCGTTTTGAAACTTGGAAGGTCGCTATTCATGTGCATACCATTCGAACGTGCTCGACGGACAGGGCTCGGACGGGGCGGGCCTAAAAACCCTTGCCCGAGCTCAGGCGGTACCAGGAGATCATGGGGGGAATCGCTTGCTCAGATCCATCTACATCGCCTCTAAGTTACCGTTCGGCTCACAAAATTTGTGGTGATTTTAGTGAGCTTTCTACCCCGTGGTCCAAGCAATTAGGAGCCTTAACTATGACCATCGACAAATTCTCATTAAAGTAGAACGTGTTACTCTCTCTAGTTGATAGTTTGACTTTCTCAGTTCAAAGTTTAATCGGAATTGATAAGCTATACTTATCTTCGTAATTGTGCACAATATACGCGCCCAGACAAGTCATAAACTCGAGCAACATGAGCATTTCCATTAGGTCACATCTCACACGTCAAGATAAGAGCATATCATCTATTTCGGGCTATTCAACTTGCGAAAATGCATGGTATTTGTTATGTATCCTTATTATCCGGCCATTGTTAACACGTCAAGAGTGTGTTAAAATAGTCAAACAAAATGTACGAGTTTCTTTCTAAGTACCAAATTATTCATTGGCTTTAAGTAGCGCTCAACTGACCACTATCATGAAAACTCATGGCAATGGCTTCCTAAATTTCCTACGGTTGCCTCAAGTCCTTGCAGTCTTACCAAATAAAAATCAAGGTAGTCATACAACTCTTATAAAAAAGATATATATATGTATATCTATATATATTAACGTGGAGAGAAAATGATGAGGCCAAGATACCGAGGCTTTATTCATTTCACGAAAAATGTAGCGTTTTTGGAAAATATTTTCCAAAAAGTCATTTTCCGGGGAAAATGTAGTTATTTTCCGATGTTCGGATGAAACTTGAAAATGAAGTGGAAAATATTTTTCATTGTTCAATAAGGAAAATCTTTTCCTCCATGTACTCTTTTTCATTTATTTTATTTTTAAATACATTTAATTATTTTTAATTTTAAAATCTATTATTAATTTTTTAATTTTCTTTTAATTTTATTTTTCTTTATTTTCCATCTCCTTCTTTCTTGGCTGGTCGCCGGCCATAATGACGACTTGCGACCGGCCATTGGCAAGCCTTGAGCTCACCGATGAGCACGAGGCTCACCAGATCGACAAGCTCGAGGTTTGCCTTGCGACGACCAACGAATAGTCAAGAAATAAGATGGGAAACAAAGAAAAGAAATAGAAAAGAAAAAGGAAATTAAAAATAATTCGAATTAAAAAGAAAAGAATAAGCATAAAGGAGAGGAGGAAGTGAGAATTTGTAAAAGTATGAGATAAGAAAGATCAAATGAGGAAAATGTTTTCCACTTTTGAAAAGTGAAAAACATTTCCCCCTAATTTAGAATACTTTTTAAACGTTTTCCCCAATTAATTCATTTTCCGTGAAATGAACAGCAAAAAATTCAGAAAATGTTTTCTCAAAAATTATTTTCCGCAAAACAAATAGAGCCTACCTAAATTTTGGTAACCCATTTAATCATTTATCGCATTAAAAATTAGGGTTAATTTTATTCCTGAAAAAAAAATATTAATTGCATAACATATAAATTTATGTGCATTTATTTTTAATTTACATTTTTTGCATTTATTTATTGAACCGATGGCGGATGGGTTCGAATTAGTGGTTCGAGCTTTTAATTTGGCAAGCCACACTAAGCCCACGAAGCGAGCAAATTGGTCTAAGCCTTTTTTTTTAATGACTGAAAAATTAATTAGAGATTTAATATGATATTATGATGGATTTTTGGAATTTGAAAAAATTGCATTGCAATCTTGTCTTTAGCAATAGGCGATGAAATCAGTGGAGAATATTTAGGAGATGAGGAAAATAAAGAGATTTTTGTTATAGAAAGGTTATACGTAAACTTCATGTATATTGAAAAAGAGATGAAATTTTCTACGAAGATATTGTTTTTTTTTTTCCTATAAAAGGAGCCGGGAGGCTTTTCTCTCGATAGGGGAGGAAAAAGAAAAATTCAACGGGCTTCTCCGTTCGTTCCTTAACAAGAAGGGAAAAGCTTTTTGGGGAAGAGGGGAAAAGTCAACAGAAGCTTTTGCTTCTGCAGAGAGGGTACAGAGAGACGCGAGGGAGGGGACGTGAAGAGAGAGAGAGAGAGAGAAACAAAAAGAAGACCACTTCTTCTTTTTCGCGGTCGTGCCGTTTGACCTCCTGGGTACGCAGATACCTCCACCGCCGCTGTTCGTTCGTCCCGCACCGGCGACCACACCAGCACCGCCGCTTGTAGCTCAGCGTCAGTCGTCGCCCGCGACCTGCAGCTGTCGGGTCATCTTCCGCCGTCGCCGGCCTCCGAGCAGCAACGCCGCCCCTGCCCTCGTCGCGACCCGCCTCTGCCAGGCCAGTGCCCGAGCTCCTCTGCTGCTGCAACCTACTCTTCCGGCGCTGCTCCTGCCTGCACTCGCGCGCCTCCGCCTCTGCTCCGACGACCCGGCGCTGCTCCTGCCTTGTTCTTTGCTGCCGAGACCACCCGAGCTGCTTCCACCGCTCCAGATCCGGACGCCGAGCCACCGTACGTCCATCCGACGCCCCGCCTTCGCCGGTGATCCGCCTCAGCCAGCCCAGCGCCTCTGCTCCGCCCGACGAAGCCGCCGCTGGGCCGATCCGAGTCTTCCCCCCGAGCGACTCCCCTGTTTTGCTGTCTCTGCTGCCCGTGTGTCCCCTTCTCCGGAGCTTCCCTCTGCCAGACCTCCGACCAGCTGCCCTTGGATGAGCACCCACGAGCTGCCAAGCCCTATTTTAAAAAAAAAAGAAAATCAAATTAGGTAGTTTCTTTATTTACTTTAGTTTATTTATTTATTTTGTTTTCTTTAGTAGAATTATTGAGATTCCGACATGAAATAGCCTCTCATATTAGGAATTGACAGTTCGATTTTCGCATCCAAAATCCGACTCGCAATCGCCTAGAAAATTGTTGATCCAACCTCACACTCGAGATTCAATTCGCGATTTTATTTAAAAATTGACTAATCTAATATCGCCAATTTATGGATATCAATCTTATTTTGTCTGATTTGCCATTTGGTTGAATCAATTTTATTTTCGTAAAAAAAAATCCAAAAGATATTTTAGTTAGGATTAGATTTGTTTTAGAATATTTCTTGTTATTTTGCATATTTAGAATAGGGATTTTATTTCGAATTTTTAAAAATAAAAATCCAAAAAAGAAGCATTCATTTAGGATGTTAGTTTTTTTCTTTTTAAATTTAAGTTGCATGTTTAATTACATGGCAATTTTAATTTCAAATTTCATAGAAAATAAAAAGGAAAAAACTAAAATTAGAGTATTATTTGCACGTCGCATATTAGGATATATTGTATGCTCTTTAGGAGAATAGAAAAATCATGCGCACGTCATATAGAATTAGGTTCATGAAATGCAAGTTATTTAGTGATTGTTATTAGGTACATTTAATTAGAAATTGCCCGTTATTAAAATTAAGTCATTAGGTTAATTTAGATTGCACATTTAATTATTGCATTCCTTTAAAAATCATTTTACTCATGTCATATAGTTTAGGCTATACTGTTATGTCATATCATTTCATGTTAGATTAGTAACATTGCGAATTCCGATCTAACAACGCAGATACTTTCATTGCTATGAGGGAAGTCCTGCGTTTTATTTGTTTGTTTTTTGAGTGTTAATTTGGTGGTTTGCGCATCCGCATGATCACCTCACATGTTAGGGAAGTGAATTGAAATTAATTCAAGCTGCCTGCAAAATATTTTTTCGAAATAAAAAGAGAAAGGTACCAAAATGGCATTAGAAAAGTCTAGTGTAATGAAGTCCCCATACCCAAAATCCTTGGTTTGTAGGAGCGAATTATTTTACTTAAGGCGACTCTAAATCGCGAATTAGTATTGGTTTAGGAGAGCCAGAACTAAGTCAGGCTTAGTAGTCCATTAGCCTAATTTTAGGTAGTTTACCCGAAATTTTGGTCGTGACACCTTTTACACAAGTTCCGAATCTCTCTAATTCAAAGAGTGCAATTTTTGAAAAATTATGGAAATGTACATGCGACCTGACATGCTAACGTCACGGGTGGGTTGTTTTTGAGCAATCACACACCCATGCGGTCTTAGGATTTCCGATCCCAAGTCAACTTTACACACACTCGGCTCATAAGAATGAAATATGGGAGTAAAACTCAGTTGTATTGCTTATGAACTAGTGTGTACAACTGAAGGAGGATCCCATATTTATACATGGACAAGTCCAATCTCAGCTGTTGATCCCTTCTCCGATCTAACAGTGATATTTGAATCTTTACAAGTCTATACATGTAGGCTACTTGATGGCCCTAGGCTTGGGGAAGGCCCAAGGGGCGTGTGTCGGAAGCAAGGGCAGGGCCACCTGACATGCGTAGGTGGACGGTCACGGGCTTGTCCCTGAATTGCGCATGGGCCGCCTCGCATAGATTGTGCATCAATCCTTGTATTATTCGTGGCTTGCTCGCGGATCAATTTCTAGGCAGCACGTGGGCTGGCCCTTAGGTCAGACACGGCCCCAACATTTTGGACGTCTTGGATCATGCTCGTCCGTGGGCCGTGTCACTAGTCTCTATACATTTCCAAGTGTTTCGGCATTCCTAAAAATCATATCACGACAACCACAAAATTTAAAAGAAAAAAATGATTAAAAAGTATAACATAGCTCTTCAATTTGTTCAGGCTTTGAAGGGACGAGTTTCAAAAATTTCGCATCGAGCTTGACTCAACTACCACGTATTTTGGCAAGCAAAAAACATGGGGGGCTTTGCTCCCACATAAATCACAGCGACAGCATCTTGTGCTAGTCCGGTCGCGCCACCCTAAATCCGGTCCTCGATATGGGAGGCGTCTTGATTTAACAAATCCATAATTAAATTTTCAAATTTCACAAAAAACTCAAAATACTATATCTTAATACGTATTATCGTGCCTTTTAGGTAAAATAGGGTGGCCTTCATATAAACTTCTAAAGTTATAAGGCTACGTTTGGTGGTCGGAATAAAATTCAGAATAAGATAAAATTTATCATATCCTATATTTAGTGCCTACTTGAGATAGAATAAAGTCAAATATAAAAATAAATAAACTGAGTAAAATTATCTCATGGGGGATAGAATAAAGGTTGATAGAATTTCTAATATTCATAATAAAAAAATTATTTTTCTCAAATAACAAACTTTTTAAATTAACAAATTTAATATATTTCTTGATTATAAATCAAGATGACCAAACATAAGCTTAATGTATTTCCGAGATTCATTTAAAGTGCATTTGGTTCAAAATTCCCAATGAGCTTTGGGTCTCCAAAACCCCTTAGGGAAACGCTTGATCATTTGGCAATTATTTTGAAGTAGTTTTTAAGTTAAAGCTAGCATTGGAAAGGCTGAAAAGCCTAATGCTAATAAGGATATTAATATTTATCTTTTTAGCATTTGACCAAATGCTAAACCTCTTTTTTTTTCCAAAACTATCCTTACTCATTTTTTTTCTGATTTTACCCTTATTATTTTTTTAAATGCTAAAAAAGCTTTAAAAATCAAATATATATAAATACTAAAAAAATCAAATAATTATAATTAAAAAAAAAACCAATCCTTTGCCGATCTGGCGAAGGGCTACGGTTGCCGGCGAGTTAGATCTAGCATCAACAGCTGTCGGTCGAGATCGCACGACCTCGAGCGACCTAGGCAACCGCCGCCTAGGTCTCACGACCTTAAGTGGCCCTCACATGGGTCCCACACGGGTCGTAGGACAGCGACCGTTGGTCACCATCGCTTGCTTGATAAAATTGGACTATATAAAGACATGAATAATGTTAAAACTTTTGAAGCAAACATTTAAGTATCATATCTTTAAAAATTAAATTGCTTAAGTTGCATAGTTTTTTTTTTTTTTTTTTTACCGAGAATACCTATGTGGCATTGATTATTGGCAAATCACATTGGTAATTTAATATTAAATTAATGTCACAATTGTTTTTCAAGTAAGGACAATCATCGATGTAATTTTAGGAATTTCTTTTTTAGAAGTTATGCCACCAATTTTGGAGCAAACATGGTAACCTCTAATTTCGCAATTTTATGATTCAATTAGAATATAGACAAGCATACTAGCCGAAAGAAAAGGATTTAAACCATGTAAGGATGGATCTTGCACACATACATCAAAAGATCTTTCGGGGTTTCATGTGTGTTGACTTTTGGATCAGTACATGGTCAATGGTTCATTGGAAGTGACGATCTTTATGACACTTTTACTCGGTCATGGACTGATTTTTCACCATTTTATTCTTTGACTAACAAGCCTTCAACTTTTTTCCTTGAAAATGACAAGGCTTCCACTTATAAAGAGACGGGTTCTTGTAATTCTAATCACACGGTGTGTAAAGCGGGTTGTGCATTGGAAACGATAGAAACCCTAGTGGCATCAACTCTCAAAACACCAATTGCACTCCCCTTTCCATCATGTATTCATAAACCAAAAACATATGCCTTGGTCTTTTTTTTTAATTATATATATTTGGTTTTTTAGCATTTATATATATATATATATATATATATATATATTTAGCATTATTATCAAAAATTATATTTAAAAAGTTGCATATGTTATCTTTTTTAATTTTAAACAGAAAAATTAAAAAATTTAATATTACTCATTCAAAGAACTTTTTAAATATGTTTTCTATCAAACAGTATTTTTTTTTTAAAGTTATTTCTCATTTATTAAACGGCCTTTGTATTTACTCAAAAAAATTAAACTAAACTATTTTATATTTTTTAATGAACTTTCAAAATGCTGAATCAAATGCATCTTTATTTCCTAGTCCCTGTTTCGGCAAGGCTATTTCCACTCATAATTTCGCTTCTAGTCCCCGAAAGTTACACAGAAATTTCCAATCTCCCCTTCCCCATCCCCCTCTCTCTCTCTCTCTCTAGCTTTCAACTTCCTCATATAGGACCGACCCCCAAAAAGAACAAAAAGAAAAGAAAAAAGAGAAAAACCGGAAGTTACGTTCCCTTGTCCACCGGCACCGCATTTTGCATGTCATCTCCCATGTTCGTCCTCCTATAAAACCTCTCTCCCTATCCATCTCTCTGCCTCCCTCTCCAGTCTGAACCGTCGGTTGGCACTCAGAGTCGGAGCCCCTCTGTCTGTCTCTCATCAATGGCTTCCTCCTGTCCTCCGCAGCCCCTCCTCCGCGGCCTCCCCGCGGCGGCCCTCCTCCTCCTCCTCCTCGTCCTCGCCCCCGCCGCCGACGCCTTGGCCTGCTCCTCCCAGAATATCACCAACAGCACCCTCTACTCCACCTGCCTCGACCTCCCCACCCTCTCCGCCTCCCTCCACTTCTCCTACGACCGCGCCAACTCCTCCGCCGCCGTCGCCTTCGTCGCCGCCCCGCCCAAGGGCGAGGACGGCTGGGTCGCCTGGGCCCTCAACCCCACCTCCACCGGCATGTTCGGCGCCCAGGCCCTCATCGCCTTCCGCGACGCCGGCGTCATGACCGTGAAGACCTACAACATCACTAACACCACAGTCAGGGAGTCGCCGATCTCGTTCGAGACGTGGGACCGGGCCGCGGAGTACAAGTCGGCCGACGGCACGATGAGGATCTACGCGAAGATCAAGGTGCCCGCCGGCGACCCGGCGAAGCTGAACCAGGTGTGGCAGGTGGGGTCGAGCGTGACGAACGGCGTGCCGGACCAGCACGCGATGGCGGCGGAAAATCTCGGATCGAAGGGGACGCTCGATTTGGTCGCCGGGACTGGTCGTTCTCCTGCGCCGGCGCCGACACTGGTCCCAACCACGGCGCCGACACTGGTCGCACCCCCGCCCAGTGGGGTTTCGAGGATTGGGGAGGGCAGTAACGGTGCTTTCTTGGTCTTGAGCTTGGCTTTTCTCGTTAGTAGTTTCTTTGGGTTTTAGTAACTGTGTTTTTCCTGAGGATGTTGACGTTCCTCAATTGAATTTGAGAGACTGTTTTTTTTTTTTTTGCCATAATAATTTTGACGTCATCTCCAGTAATACATGAATAACTCAATTCGCTTGCATGCCTACCAAACAAATATGCATAATTAGTCCATGTTCATGTGAAATAACAACTTACATTGATAAGTTAAATATTCATGAATTGCCTAATTCATTAAGTTGGAATTAAACTGATATCGTACAGTAGATTTAGAAAAAGATTGGATAATTATCTCGAAAAAGTGCAGATATATTTGGTGATTTTTTTCATCCCAAAAGAGAACAGACTCCAAAGATGATGGAGCGCTCCCTCGTGACGCTCGTCGAAAGGGAAAACGCATTGTTTTCGCGTGAAAGCTTGTAGGGGCGTTGGACTCATGATATGTTGGCGCTGGATAATTTATCCATGCTCCGCCTGCTTTGCTCGGTTGTCCAACCCACGTCTCGTTGTTGACCGCGTTTTGAAACTTGGAAGGTCGCTATTCATGTGTATACCATTCGAGCGTGCTCGACGGGCAGGGCACGGACGTGGCGGGCCTAAAAACCCTCGCCCGAGCTCAGGCGGTACCGGGAGATCATACGGGGAATCACTTGCTCAAATCCATCTACATCACCTCTAAGTTACTATTCGGCTCACAAAAATTTATGAATTTTTTTAATATTCTTCTCTTTTTCTTTTTATTTTCTTTAATTCTTCCCCCTTCTCCTAAAGCCCAGCAACCCTCGCCCGCACAGGCAAGGGCATCCTAGCCCTTGCTAGATCTAGGCGAGGGGCCAAATGCCACACTTCAGCCGAGGAGGGCAACACAAGGCATGGGTGCGAGGCAACACCCTCACTAGATTTGGCCAAGCAAGGGCCAGGATGCCCTCGCCCAGAGCCAATGAGGGCCGCGACTCCCTCGTCGACTCTAAGGGAAAAGGGAAAGGAAAATGAGAAAAAATTAAATAAAAGAAAAAAGAATAAAAATAATAAGTTATTAAAATGTTATTTTAAAAATGCTACATCAAAGCATCGGCGTATCACAACAACACCAACAAATTAAAATTGATCGGATAAACTCAGCTTACACAAATTCAAAAAGTTTAAGAATAAATTAGCAAAAAGAATTAATATTGAATTGACACAATTACGATAAATTTATAATTTTTTTGATAATTCTCCTCACTTGTAAATACACGTTACTTTCTCTAGTTGTTATTTCAGTTTTCTCAGTTCAAAGTTTAATTGGAATAAATCAGCTATACCTCTCCACAGCCGTGCAGGGAATACTAGCCCAGACCAGTTGTAAACTGGAGTAACACGGGCATTTCCATCAAGTCACATCTCACATGTCGAGACAAGAGCATACCATATCATATTTTTAGGTCATTTGCGAAAATGCATGGCATTTGCCATCCGGCCACATGTTAAACTGTTAACATGTCTAGAACGCGCTAAAATCGAGTCAAACAAAATGCACGAGTTTCTTTCGAAGTACCTAATTATTCATTGCCTTTAATTACTTCATTGACTCCAATTTCCAAACCCACATCAATTTTGATATGGACACGACACGGTCGCTGAACCTGCTTTTCGTGTCTTGTCTTCAGCCGACGGTGCTTTCCCCGTCGCGCTCAACTGACCAGTATCATCAAAACTCACGGCACGTATTAACTGCCGTAGCTGACCATCACATCGGTCCCTTCTTCATGGATCGCAGGCATGAGACCTAATTAAAAAAATAAAAGACAAGATAGGGAAAATAATAATAAAACAAGAGAGCAGAAGGAAAAAGACATATAATGTATCTAGCTCGAAGGTAGGGTCAACCTCGACAGATGAGCTGATTAGCTTCTACTGAAAGATGATTTTCCGTAATAAATAAGAAAGCAAGTTTTTGAATTTTTTAGCAAAAAGCGGTATAACACTGCGATTTATTGGTTTTGACCCGAAAGTGGAGTTATCCTCCTTTAAAAATCGCTTCTTCATGGATCACGGGAATAATAGGGACCTAATTGAAATAACCAAAAGATAAAATAGGCAAAAAAATTATAAAGTAAGAGAGCCCAAGGAACGAGGCGAATCTTTCTGATTTCAACTCTCCCTCGCTTTTAGGGAGAGATAAAATGTATCTAGTCAGGGTCAACATCAACAAATGAGCTGATTACTTTTTCACTAAAATGATGATTTGCCGTGATGAATAAGAAAGCAAGTTTTTTTAATTTTCAAGCAAAAGGTGTTATAACACCGTGTGATTTATTAGTTTTGACCTGGAGTTCTTCTCATTTAAGAGGTTTCTCGAAAGAAATCTCATAACACGGGTCTACATATTCAGCTAATGAATATGACCTCCAATTGCATTTTATTATAATTAATCGGCAAGAGTTTCAATTTTTAAAAAATGGACAATAGTTTGAGATTGAAATTAGAATTGAATTTTCTCTTTGCCTGCGAATTTTAGGATAAATAACTTAATAGAAATAAACGTCACCTAACTCTTCAGCCGGCTAGCCACTATTGAAGCATATGAGTCCTCGACATTTTTTTTCTCCTCCTTTGTGTCCTTTCACATTTTGCCTTGTAAGTCTTTGGTCAAACTTTGACTTATTTTTATCTTATTGTTTTTCCCCCTCGGGCAGATCCAGTTATATATATATATATATATATATATATATATATATATATATATATATATATATATATATTATATATATATGGAGAGAATGATGAAATCAATATACTAAGCAAGTAGTTCACGAGCATGCATACATACACACGCGCATATACATATAAAGATGGAGAGAAAATGATGAAGTCAAGACACCGAGCAAGCAGTTCGCAAGTTTTTTTATTTAAATATTCTTAAAATGGGGTTTCGTTTTCATTCATTAGACCTGTCAAAATGGATCGTAGACCCATATTGATTATAGCAAATTGTAAATAGATCACCTTAGTGGTGAAATATGGGTTAAAAATGGTATGTAAAAAGGAAAAAAGCTAACATAGATGAGTCTAAGTGGGTCTAAGATAGATCCGGTTATAGGTCTTTTAAGTTGATTACAAACGAATCATTTTTTTTTTTTACTTTTATTTTCCTTTTTCTTTTTCCTTTCTACTGGTGGTCAGCCACAAGTAAGAGACGAGCTTGCTGACCTTTGGCCCTAGCAAGATAAAAGGGTACCTAGTTTGAAGGCAGGGTCAACATCGACAAACGAGCTTGTTATGTTTCACTAAAATGATGATTTGCCATATAAAAAAGGAAGCGAGTTTTTTGAATTTTTAAGCAAAGAGCGGTATAACACCAAGCGATTTATTGGTCTTGACTTGAGAGTGGAGTTCTTCTCCTTTAAGAGGTTTCCATTGACATCTTATAGCACGGATCTATATCTTCGGCTAATGAATTTGACGTCTAGTTGCAATTCATTATAATTAATCAGAAAAGAGTTTCAATAAAAAATGTTGGAATATAGCCGGCGAGTGAAATTAAAATTGAATTTGCTTTTGACTACAAATTTAAGGATGAATAACGCACTAGAAATAAACGTCACCTAACTTTTCCGCCGGTGAGCCACTATTGAAAGCTTAACATTTTTTTCTTTCTCCCTTATTTTGCCTTGCAAGCCTTTGGTCAAACTTTGACTTATTTTTATCTTATTGTCTCTTCCCCTTCGGCCAGATCCAGGTGTCATGTTCCGACAGTCTCTGATCTCTAGAAATCTTTGAAGTCCCGGCATTGGGATGGCTTCCAATGGTTCATGTGATTGCCTCAAGTCGCTGCAGTTACCAAATAAAAGTCAAGGTAGTCATACTACTCTTAGAAGAAAATATATCTTATACATGGAGAACAAATGATGAGGTCAAGATAATGAAGAAAAATAAAAGATTCCAAGCAAGAAAACGAGAAAATGATGACCATTAATTGGTTCGGTTCATATTACTTCATCATATACGACCACATATCAGCCGGCTTTAGATTTACTAAATCAGATCAATGTCATTTAGGGAAAAAAAAAATTATGTATCCGCCAATAATGATGCAGTGGAGAGGGGGAGCCAGTGAAGGCCACGTCTATTTCTTGCCCAGCGCGGGGTGTGTATTTTAGCAAAAATTATTGTTGGGACACAATTGACTTTTTACTTTAGTATAAAAAATTGCGAAAAGAAGAAGAAGAAGAAAAAAACCCTTTATACAAGTTCCGAATCTCTCTAATTCAAAGAACGCGGGCATAGCGATTCGATTTGGAAAAATTTCAAAAAATTATCGAAATGTACATGCGACCTAACATGCTAGTCTCTAACATCTTCAAGCATTTTGGTATTCCTAAAAATCAGATATCGAGAACGGCAAAATTTAAAAGAAAAAATTGGTTAAAAAGCATAGGGGGCTCCGCTCCCACATAAATCGCAACGACAGCATCTTCGCACACGGTTAGTCTAGTCGCGTGGACTCAAATTCAGTCCCTGAGATTGGGTGTGCCCCCGTCTTTATTTAACAAATCCACAGTTACATTTTCAAATTAAATATGCATCTCTTTCACGAAAAACTCAAAAAAAAAAAAAATTATATCACTTAAAAAAATTAATGAATACAAAATATTTTCATCCATCATTAAAATAATTTATACATAAATTATCATTGATAATAAAATATATTTTATTGAAATAATTTTTTAATGATATAATTAATTATTTCTTAAAAAATATTTTTTTCAATTTTGAGTTTTCTATGGAACAAAAGAACACCAGCTTCGGAACAAGATGGTTAGGGACGGGAACAGCGCCCACGTGCCGATTCCCGTGGTCGTGGCGGGCATTCCAGCGCCGCGATTCCATGCGCCGCGCGTGATTTCTGGACTGGGTTAAGGGTGACCTGGCTGCCGGGGGATTATTCTATTATCAAAATTCAAAAGGCATAACACTGATATTTTTCGCTGTTGGCCACGATAGATACCTTTAATTGGACAGCACTCCATTGCTTTTTTGGCAACACTGAAAAAATAAAAGTTTTACTCGTACGTGTCCGATCCTCAGTGCCCCGAAAACAGATCTTCCGTTAGGACACTGTTTTTTTTTTGGTCGAAAATTAGGACACTTTGTTCGGTTGGGTTTTTTTGGGATGGTCCGTCCAAAAACTACTCTATCTTAAGGTTCGTTTGGGAGTGGCTTTGCTAAGCCACTTTGGGCATCCAAAGCCCTTTGGGCTTAAAAATGGTATTTTGAAACTTCTTTTGTAAACATATTTGGAGAAAAGTGAGTTTTTATAAGACTGAAAGCCCAAGGTTGCCATAGAGCTGCCTTGGACATTCGGCCTTCTCGGAATGCTGAGTAGAAAATAAAACAAAAATTTATCTTTGCCAAATATTCTCACTAACAATTCATTTTTCCGGTTTTGTCCTCATGGCTATTCACCTTCATCTTCGTTGAGGTTAGCCAACGAAGTTGTGTGGAATTGTGAGGGGCTGGTGACGAGTTGGACAGAGCTCGGCATGAGGCCGGTGTGGTCATGGCCATTGTCTGGGGCCATTCATGTGACCTTGGCAACCCCCTGTTTGAGTCACATTGTCGCGACCTTGCTGCCACCCAGATCTGAGTAGCCTTAGGTCTGGCGTGTGACCTCCGGTGACCACCTAGATTTGGGACGCTGCAACTAGATCGAGCGGCTTTGGTGACCTCCGCACTGAGGTCGCGGCAAAGTGGGCCGCGCGACCTTGCTACAACCTGGATCTCGCAATCTAGGTCGCCGCAACCAGATCGTGTGATCCGGGTCTCGATCACCCTTACTGGACCGCTTGCCCCTCACTAGCGATAATCGGCCAAGCCCTTGGCGAGCCAACTCTCTTTTTTTTTCCTTTTTTTTAATAACAAAAGTCTTTTGCAAAGTTAATTTGTCAAAACACTATTTTGCTTAAAGATACTTCAAAATAGATTTTCACAAATACGATTTACCAAACACAATTTGCATTTTGAAAAACTCATTTAGCTTAAGGATCTTTACATTTTCTCAATGACTTTCTCCAAAAGTTTTCCCAAATGCACCCTTAGTACATATTATCACCCTTTTAGGTAAAACACTGTAGCCTTTATATATACTTCGAAAGACGTACAAAAATAAAAAGACACGTAAATGCCAAAATTTTCAAAATGTATACTTAAATACATTTTTTTTAAATGGGCACTCAAATGCCAATTTCTGTGGGGCTTGCTGGAAATCTGATGTTGTGTTATTTTTAATGATAAAATTTTTTTACATGACTCTCAAAAATCCGACGTGACTTGCTGTCGATACTTAAGTATTTATTTCTTTTATAATTTTAGCACTTAAGTGTACTTCTTGAAAGTATTGGCATTTATGCGTCCACCCATATCAAATTTCGGCACTTGAGATGTCTAAACCTTTATATACTTCTAAAACTTTAAGATCGTGTATGGTGGTTGGGATAAAATTTATCCTATGTTTGAATATTCATAATAAGAATTTTTTTTTTCTCAAATAGCAACCTTCTTAAATTAACAAATTTAAATTATATTTCAATATAAGTAATATTTGAATTCTAACATAATAAATAAATAAAATAACAATTTATTTTTATATTTAATCTTATTCTTATTTATATTTTCCAATTTAATTATATTTTATAATATAAATTAAACATATAAATATATATTTATGTAATATTTTATGTATTTTAGTGTTTTAGGTATATTAGTGTAGTTTTCTATTTAATAAAATTTCATTAGAGATGATGGAATGGGAAGAAAGAAATAAAAAAAAATTATTCTAAAAATAAAGGAATAAAGCAGATAAGAGTGTCGTGAGAGATTTTTATCAATTATGTTTATGAAATTTGTAATTTATTTATATTGATATGCTGTCCATACAAAACATTATATATGATATGACATGAATATAACTCATTTTATTGTTATACCTACCAAATATTGAATAAAATATAATAAAGTCCCATAAATTTCATATCTTATAAAATCCAATCTCATTATAGTTAGAAATCCAAACCACCAAACATAGCTCAAATGAATTACCAAACATTTATTTCTTTCCTCGTCCCCGTTTGGGCAAGGCTGTCTCCGCCCATAATTTCGCTTCCAGTCCCCAAAAATTACTCAGGAATTTCCCGTCTCCCCCTTCCCTATCTCTCTCTCTCCGCAGCTTCAGCTTCAGCTTCCTGAAATGGTCCGGTCCCACCGGCTCAAAAAAAGGAAAAAGAAAAAAAACCGGAAGTTCAGTCCTCCCCCTCCTCCTTGTTTTCCATGTCATGTCCATGTTTGTCCTTCTATAAAGTCTTTGTCTCTCTCCGTCTCTCCGTCTCCCTCTCCTGTCTGAACCGTTAGTTCGCACTCAGGAGTCGGAGCCGCCCCCTTCTCTCTCTCTCTCATCAATGGCTTCCTCCCTTCTCATCAATGGCAACCCCTCCTCCGCCGCCTCCCCGCGGCGGTCCCCTCCTCCTCCTCCTCCTCCTCCTCGCCCCCGCCGCCGACGCCCTCGTCTGCTCCTCCCAGAAGTTCAGCAACAACGTCCTCTACTCCACCTGCCTCGACCTCCCCACCCTCTCCGCCTCCCTCCATTTCTCCTACGACGCCGCCAACTCCTCCGCCGCCGTCGCCTTCGTCGCCGCCCCGCCCAAGGGCGAGGACGGCTGGGCCTCCTGGGCCCTCAACCCCACCGCCACCGGCATGTTCGGCGCCCAGGCACTCATCGCCTTCCGCGACGCCGGCGCCATGACCGTGAAGACCTACAACATCACGTCCACCACAGTCAGGGAGTCGCCGATCTCGTTCGAGACGTGGGAGCGGACGGCCGAGTACAACTCGGCCGACGGCACGATGAGGATCTTCGCGAAGATCAAGGTGCCCGCCGGCGACCCGGCGAAGCTGAACCAGGTGTGGCAGGTGGGGTCGAGCGTGACGAACGGCGTACCGGACGCTCACGCGATGGCGGCGGCAAATCTCGGAGCGAAAGGGACGCTCGATTTGGTCACCGGGACGACCACGGCCGGCGGCGGCGGATCCACGATCAAGAAGAAGAATGTGAGCCCGTGCTATTATAATTCACTCTTCTCTCTCATTTTTTTTTGCCTTTTTTTCGGTTTTTTATTAGCGGATTTATTTTTGATTTTTCTTTCTCGTGTTTGTTGTGCTGGGTTCAACGAGATTCTGCGCTCAAAATTTCTTTTTTCTCTTCTTCCTTTTATCAAGACATGCATGGGTAGATCTGAGGTGGGTTTCAAGTGGTTGGGATTTTTACGGGGATTTCTAGGAGAGGTTCTTCGTCCGTGTCTGTCTTTCATGATCAGAGAGGAGGAGAATCTTTTTTCTTTCTTTTTCTTTTCCCTTCTGCTTTTTGCAAATTTTCCATAAGCGGGTAAAGAAGAAAAGGATGCGTGCTTAGATTACGGCCCGTGAGTAGAGATTTGACTGAGGATTTTTCATTTCTCGGTTTTTAGTCTTGCTGCAATTGAGTGGAACAGGCGAGTTATGTGCAAAAGTCCTAGCATTCGAGAAGAAAAAAGATGGGAGTGAAGGGAGAAACTATGGTTCAGCGATTAAGCCTCTGTCGAGGGCGCTGATGAAGAAGCTTGATTGTGAACGGATTGCTTTCCTGAATTGAGAGTCGATTTTTCGATGGACCCGTGTCGATGGGGAAGCTTGTTCTTGTCGATTTTGGATTTCGTTCACCGGAAAGGATTGTTTAGAATATGTTTGAATTTGGATGTTCTGTCGTCGATCATGTCTGCGGTTCTAGTCCTTACGATGACCCTGATGTTAATCTCTTTCGCATTTGTTAGATCCATGGAATTCTCAATGCTGTGAGCTGGGGGATCATGTTCCCGATCGGAGCCATCATCGCGAGGTACGTGAGGGCCTTCCCCTCTGCCGACCCGGCATGGTTCTATCTCCACGCCTTTTGCCAGACCTCGGCCTATGCAATCGGGGTCGCCGGCTGGGGAACCGGCCTGAAGCTGGGCAGTCAGTCTACGGGAATCCAGTACACTGGTCACCGGAATATTGGGATCGCCCTCTTTGCTCTGGCGACGGTGCAGGTAAAATTCCCCTCCCAACATCGACCGTAATTCCTTTTTGGTTCCTTTCCTTGGACTGTTTTGAGTTGCGTCTTGTTATGGTTGGGACGACATTGATGTTTACGGCCCTCTAGAGATGCTGAATCCCAAAAAAGAAATAGACCATAAAATTGGACTGGTATGGATTGATGTTTATCTACACGCGATCTTAGAGATCTTCGAGAACTGCAAGTTGTGGAGATACTCTCTGATTCCGAATGAAAACATACTGCGAGACGAATTCTATATGCAGATACTTGCGACTCTTGCTGATATGGAGCGAGAGCGACGTGACATGTAGAGGTCTGTAATTTTGTGCTGATGCGTGTGTATCGAATGCGTCCGATGTTGATTTCTTCGTCTTTGCCTGGGCAGATATTTGCGTTGTTCCTGAGACCGAAGAAGGACCACAAGTACCGGTTCTACTGGAATATCTACCACCACGGCCTCGGGTACACCATCCTCATCCTGGGCATCCTCAATGTGTTCAAAGGCCTGGACATCCTGCAGCCCGACAACAAGTGGAAATCGGCGTACATCATCTTGATATCAGTACTGGGCGGAGTGGCCGTGGTGTTGGAACTGATCACGTGGATCGTCGTCCTGAAGAGGAAGAAGTCGGGCGAGCCCACGAAGCCGTACGACGGATACAACAATGGGCAAGGGAGGCAACAACCGCTCGCCATATGACCAACGAAGCAGGGCAGCGCCGCCGGCGGTTCGGGTCACGTAGGGTCCGCTGCACCTCACGTACAGAAAACGTTACTAGCCTCCTTATCTACCGCAGAGTCTTCTCTATATGTCCGTCATTCATAGTTCTAGCCTCTGTATAATACGACTCTTGTTCGACGCCGGGTTATTCTTTTTGCAATATATATATTCACAGGTTGTGTAGTGGCCATTTTCTCTCCGTTTGTTTACGCCGCGCATCGTTCTTCTTTTCTAGGTCGTCGTGACGGCTTGATCTCCTGATTAACTTTTTGTGCCCGGCCGTGGTCCTGCGACTTGTAGGATTTCTAGGGCCTAGACATTGTCAATCTTCGGTTGAAAGATGAAATTCCTTAAAACCTTGTGAAGAGGAGTTGTGTTTAGGATGCATTTGGTAACATTCTTGTTCTTGGAATAATTTTTATTAATAAATGTTTTTTTTTTCATTTTTATTTCTAAGGATAAAGAGGTTTTTTTTTTCTCTTTTAAATTTATTTTCTATTCACTTGTATATTTCAGGGAATAAAGTAGTTAACGTCACTAAATGATTTTTTTATTTCTTTTCTATTTCAGATTATAAAAGAATAATAAAAAAGAATAATTACCAAATAAATCCTTACTCTTTAGTTATAATCAAGACGCAACAAGACGCGGATTGCCATTAAAAGTTAGTGTGTAGTCAAAATAGTTTCGGACCATTTCACTAGCTAAAGCCATTGCCATTCGAGTGATTCGGGTTTTGCATAATGTAGGCGATGGAGACAGCCACCATGGGGACATCAATGGACCTTGCCTCGTGCCTTTGGCAATACTTTACCTTAAATCAAAAGCATGCTCTATCTCCGACTAACAAAAGCTGATGGGGACTGTCCTTCGTCGGTTACATTTGGCGCCACTCTCGACCCGCGTGGTCTCCACGGCGAAAGCATTTCGGGGAAAAATTATTCGGCTCGATAAAGGGATCGCGACTTCTATGCCTGCGAATCATCAAATTAGATGCGTGGCTATTTTAAATTGAATGTCCTAATCTTGACTTAGATCACGACTCGGTTCAACGCGGATATTAAAGGAGGTTGCGTCGCATCGTGTCGAACGCCTAAAAAGAAAAGACGGGGCAGCATGGGAAGTGGGTAACTAAGGTAGGTGAGTGATGGAACGAGGTGTCGAAGTTTCAAAATCGAGCTTAATAAAGCAGAGCTCCGAAGCACATGAAATAAGCACAAAAATCAACTCGTGACCCACTGCCGGGGCCTAATCTAATTGATGGATCTTCTTGACTTTCTATCAGGCGATGCCAAGTGGTTGTTGGAGTGCTTTCGCTTTGGCTTTCATTAGTTGCCCTCTTTTGCCTCTCTCTTTGCTTTTTGTAAAAGTAAAATGGCACAAATAATTATCCAACATTGACTCATTATTTAATGTGATACTTAAACTTAAGTCAACATGTAATATCCTACATTGATTTTTAATTTATTCGATGTGAACCTTGAATTTTTAATATATGTTCAAACTAAACCCCGTACTCCATGGAAATATTAATTTAAATTAATAGAAGAATAACGTTGGATAGTTTTGCATCATTTAGGAACTAATTTGAATATTTACAAAAAATTCAGAAATCATATTAAACGAATTAAAAATTTAAGGACGATATTGTATATTAGGTTAAAATTTATGAATTATATTGAATAAATTAAAAATTCATAGATTACATTACATATAACCGAAGTCATTTATGTCATTGTCCATACCATACGTGTTTCATCATTACCTCTTTATTTTCTAGGATTCTCGTGTAACATCTGTCCTCTCCGATTGGGACGGCATAAACTTATTTCAACTCATCGGATGAATCACAGCTATTGATATTACGGCGATCATCAAATTTAGCTGACTTGCGCTTCATCTAAATTTCTCATGCCTGCCCAAAGTTTTTTCTTAGGGGGGAAAAAGAGGTCGCTTTTACAGTTCATCTCTTCGTGCGCGTTGGGCGGGGTTTGGCAAACGTCGCGTGTAGTAGTTAGCTTGTCCCTGTCTTCTTCCTGTGGAGAACACGTGGAGAGAAGAGTCGAGATTAACGCGGGGGCGGAAAGGGCTAAAGCCTCGAGGGCAAAGGGCATGGTCAAGGCCACCATAATGATGGGGAGACTCGTAGGAGGGTTTATAACTTTTTTTTTTCCCTTTGTCTTAAAGACGAACCAACTTTCTTGTAAGGAAAATCCTATTATAATTCGAACTGTCTCGGTCCACGTGATGTCGCGGGGATCCCTCTCGAGGCCTCGATGCCGGTGATCATTATTTTGGCGTACTTGTTTCTTGGTCTGACTAAATACTAAATTTCCACAGGACAACACCGACGTCCACGGCCATCGGTGACTCGACCGACCGTTTTTCCAAGTCGTCTGAGAAAATGAACTAATTTGCATGCGGGCACTCGATTGGAGCGCTCATAGAATCAATTGAACCCCTCAATGCCGCCTAGAAGATATCATTAGAATCATCCAAATTAAAAGTCATGAAAAGCCACAAAAAACTTTAAACTATGTTCAGCATAACACATTCATTCAAAACTTCTTTTTGACAATAAAAAACCTAAATTGATATCCACGTGATATATTTATTCTAAATTTTTTACTTGTATGTCACGTTTACCAAAAAACCGAAAATTCTAATATGTTTATCTCAAATTTTGAGATAAATGTGTCGCATTAATGTATGTTTAGGATTTTTGATATCTTGAAATGTGTTATAGTGAGCATGATTTCGATTTTTATTTTACTTTTCTACTTTTTCTCTATTTGTTTTCCTCGAGCAACTTCTTAGACACACATTCACGTAGGAGCTGTGGTTTTGGGCTTTTATTACTAGTGAAAGTGCAAATTGAAGAGGAGAAAATAGGCATTTCCGTTCCATTGAAGGAGACGACGTATGCTGACTTTTTGTATTTGTCATCATTGGCAACTGGCATTGCATGGACAAAAGCAATTTGCTCACAAAAGCTGGTGGTTGAGGGGCATCATGAGCAACGAGAATGGAGTTTTCTCCTCATGCGAGAGCATGGGAGATGTTGGAACGCATGAAAAGCATCACGATCATTTGCCGCGACAAAATTATTTACCCATGATCCATGGAATGAATTTGGGACCGCGGTACTGAAGAACTATGTTTCGCGATCTTTTCTCTTCGCTTAATGATCAATTGATGCCTCGATATTTTCTAAATTTTAGCGTCGAACAGCTTAAATTAAATAGCCGACGGTCACGATAGTGACTCTTGCCGAGGGCCAATATAATCCATCAATCGCGGGAGTTTGTTTTCAGTGCTCGACTGACCGTATTGGCTCGATGTCGATGTTTACCCCAAAAAATGATTCATGAGTTTCTGGATAGGAGGCAAGTCGCGTTGTGCGGGTATATTATATGTTGACCCGGAAGATCCGGGTTAGGCGAGGGTTCGGCGGCCGCGTGGCCAATCATTCACGGGGTTCGTCTCGTGTCCCTTTTGTTCGTTTGTTAAGAAGTCGAGCGTTGAAGTGCACGGATGGAATCATGCCGATTCGGAGCCTCCGATACGTTTTTGGCTTTTTGGCGTCCTCCCGTTGACGCTTGCGGGGGACCTCTTTCAATCGAGCGAAAGTTTTCTCCTTTTGTCTGCTAGTAGTGCTAGAAAGATCTCTAGCCACGTCATGGTGATCGCCATGTGACGTGCAGCGCTACGTCACTTTAGCGTCACTCGTCCGTCATCTCTCACTGCCGGCGAGCCAGCATGGGCTTGGGCCTTGATTCTCTCGGTTTGGACCGGAGTGGAATTTGGGCTTGGGGGAGTCAGCAAGTTTCTATGGTAGTCCATCCTCATCCAATTCCATCCGCCCCCTTTCTTTCTTTCTTTTTTCTCTTTTTTTTTGGTCCAGAACATTTTCTCCTCCGTTAGTCTGTCAAGCGGAAAATTCTTGTCAATCAGGTGAATCACAACCATTAATTTGGTGGGGGTATGATGGACTCTATGTTGGATGGCCATAATTTATCGTTAATAGCAGATTGAGTTTATACATTTTTTTCCCTTTGAACATAAAAAGCCCAAGATATTATGCTATTTATATAGTTCTCTTTGATTTTTCATATTTATGTTTGTCTTTTTTATTGTATGTACAACCAAAAGGATGGAGAGAAATGATCAGCGCTACTATCCACTCTAAACCTTACATAAAATCCTAGACTTGCTACAAAGTATTTGGTTTCAAGCCATGATTATTCAGTCCATCTGGGAAAAGGTATTAAGTTCGATGAACCCCATTTGAATGCCAAGAGGTCTCACGACACGAGGCGGCAAACACCCGAGATACGAGTTAATCGGGAATCCACTCTCGACACGGCTCCAAACTCACAGGTTTCGTGGTCCCCGGGATGCTAAGCCGCCATGCCCCGCTCAGTCAAAAGAAGGCCATTTTTGCCTTTTTCCTTTCGCCGGAGAGGACAACGACATGTTTTAATGCGATGAAGCATCGAACAGCGACGCAAAGCTAACGGTCGAGCGGCGGGGAGAGAGACAGGGCAGGGGCCGCAGGCGAATGGGGCTTTTATGAGGCCGGCGGTGTGGAGGTGGGTTGTGTCGGGGGGATGTGGTTTGTCCGGCCCATTTGGAAGTCGATGGCCCGCATGTTTCCAAACGAGAGTTTAGAGTTCCGGTCTGCATGCGGGCCATTTGAGGGCCCCCGCCTCATCTTATCCATCTTATCCCCCGGGGGGCGGTGGTTGGAAGATCCGGTGGCCGGCAACGGGAGTCCTGCCTTTGATTCTTGGCCAGGGCCGCCACCGAATGAGGTGGTCAAGGCAGGGCTCTTGGCTTGACATGAGGTGCTCTCTCTTTTCTTTTTCATGTGTGGTGTTTTCTTTTTTCTTCTCTTTTTATATAATTTGAGTTTAGATAAGAGAGTTGAGTGATATGATTTGTTGGTAAAAATAGGTATTTTCTTAGGATTTAATTGCATTTTTGTAGCACTTATAAATAGAGGTGTGCAAAACGGGCTGTCAAGCCATAAATCACTTGGATTAGATCGTATTGGCCAATTTGGTCCAATTTTGAGAAGTATTGGTCTAGCTCTCAATTCAAAAGAAACTAAATTGGACAAAACAAGATTAAGTAAATATATTTTTTATTTTATTATTTTTCATAAAATTAATAAAATGTGAACTAAATATCATTTGGTTATGCGAAAAAAAGTAATGAAAAAAATAAATAATCGGTTCCAATGGATTGGAGTAGAATCAGACCGGTCAATCCAATTCCCAATCGGACCAGGTTTTAAATTTTTGGAATGGGACCGGATTGGAACCGACCATCGCTACTCGTGGATTCTTGCGCACTAATTCTTTATCCAAATCTTACATGCTAAGTCGGATCGTCGGGACGCGGAAGGCGAGTACCGCAAGCAAGGCGGGGGAGAAAGAGAGAGAAAAGCACAAGATCGCAGAAGCAAATCTCTCTCTCTCTCTCTCTCTATCCCTCAACACTTCTCATTTCGCAATCAGATATAACCGTCTCGATTTATTTTTATTCCTTCGCATATTCCCTCCCTCCTTCTCCTCCTCCTGCGATCAGACGCGCTTGCTCACCTTCGACACGATACCTTCCTCTCTTCTTCTGTCTCTCTCTCTCTATCTCATCGAAATCCGGAGGCGCCGATACGGAGAGGGATCGCGGCGTCCGGTCTCCGGCGCCCCATGGAGGCGGTGCAGACGCGGGTGGAGGCCTGGATCAGGGACCAGCGGGCGCGGCTCCCCAAGGTGGCGTGGGGCCCGCTGCAGTGGCCAATGCGGTGGTGGCCGCCGTGGAACGGCCACGAGAGCCGGGAGCAGCGGAGGCGGATCCAGCAGGAGTACGAGCGCCGCAAGCGGCAGCTCCAGGATCTCTGCCTCGCCGTCAAGGCCGACTCGGTCGCCGAGGTGCAGGAGATCCTCTGCTGCATGGTCCTCTCCGAGTGCGCCTACAAGGTACGGTACGCTCGTTTCCGCGTGGTTGCGATCGGTGCCGCGTGTGGCGCCGTGGCCTTAACTCGTCGGGAGTTGAGTTCGGCTGGCGTGTTCTGCTGCGATTATATTGCCATACCGTTGAAATTGAGGGGAGAGAGTTTGTTTGTGTTAGTGAATCTGGAGAAAATAGAGTGACATTCGCTTGACTTTGGTTTGGAGCTGGTGGCTGACTCCGGGCATGTTTGGAAAGTTATCTGGGGAAGTTGCGGTTAGTTTAGCGCAAGAGAAATGGCGCCATTGCTTGGGAATGAGGCATTCCCGATTTGGAAAGCTTTGTAAACCAAGGGCTGGTTGGAGCTCTTTATTAGTGTTTTGTTAGTGACTACAGTAGTTCAGGGTCTGAGGTAGAGTGTCTTGTTGCTTGGAAGTTGAGGTCCTTTTTTTTTTTTTTTTGTGGTGGTGTGGATGTTAGTGGGGATGTTATTGCGGATTGGATTTCCATTATGTGGAAGGTGGGATGGAACGTGCAAAACTGAGATTATATGTTCTCCCAGAATCTTTTAATAGCTATGCTGGATGGTCTATAATGTTAGCCATTCTAGGCATGATAGAGATTGCGCGTGCGGAGTGTATGAGGTGTCAAGTATTGCTAGGAGTCAGCATTTTGACTGGATTTTGTCTTCAATTTTTGTACAACTGTTTCAGCATTCTTGTTGTGCCACGAGGAGTAAGGGAAAGTGATCGTTATGTTTGGTTTCTTTGTGTGATTGTCATCATCCCAAGATAAGCTGTAGAATGCTTGGAATGATTTGGACTTTGGACTTCAATGGGGGATTATAAACTCGGCAACTAAGAAGCAACTTGGAACTTGCATGCACATCACCTGGAAGAATTAAATTAGGTTCTATTGTTCTTTTGGGGACTAGTCTAAAGCTTTTACTTTGATCAGATTGTCCCTGTAGCACTGTACCCCCCATTCTTAGAGTTGATGTCTTTGTATACTTCCGATCCATCCATGGTGACTTTTTACATATGGATCCATATAATGGAGAGAGTAGTCTTTGAAGGCTTAGTGGACAAACAAAGAATGGGGATATTGAGATGTAAACAGGGATGATCTATTCACAATGGAATAGTTGGGACGGTTTGGAGGGAACCATATGCTTGATCAGAGCCCATTTTTTGGTCTAATTGATGGGCTCTCGTCTGGCATGGTATCTGTCATGACGCAAAAGTGACAAGTTCTTCTTCCCCATATATTTGTAGTCAAGAGTAGGAAGTTGTTGGCTAGTTACTGTAATAATCTTTTAATAGCTGAAAGGGGCTTCTGGCCTGGTGTCATAAGAAGAAAGTACCTAAATTTCTTCCCAAAATATTTGTAGTCAGATGGTGTCTAGACAGTGTAATTATTTTATAGCGGGAAGGTGAACCTTGTTTACCTACAACACTGAAAGAGTGGATGGTGGATTGGGTTGATAGACTTTGTACTTGCTTTCTCAATAGTTGGATGGAGTATTAGGAGTGTGGTCTGAACCGAAGCTGGAGTTTTTGGTTATAGTTCTTGATGATTAGTGTGTAGTTGCAGCAGAATGTAGCAATATTAAAGTTATACATGAGAATTAGTTTTGTTAAGTGTTAAGAAATATATTTTGTATACAACATTGTTGGCCCCTTTCTTGTCATTTTTTGTTCTAACAAGAAACCGCTTGCATTTTGGGAAAAATGATCCTCTCATATGATACACTAGGGGTTTAAATCCGGAAACTCTCCCTAATTACTATTTTACAAGTTTTAATATTCTAGTGTTCCAACCTTGGGTCATTTGGTTGATGTCTTTCATCCATATCCTATTTAATTAATGTGGTGGACCTGATGCGAGAGAGTGTTATGTGCTTGTTATGTGATCGCTTAACCAGAAAGCCAGTTTCACATGACTTGAAAAGTCCATTAGTCTTGAAATAGAAAGTTGAAGCAAGAGCACTATAAGCAAATTCAAGAAAAGCCAGTTATACATAACAATATATGTATATCTATATATTTACTTTGTGTATCTGTATGGAGAGAAAGATGACATAATTTTCTTTTTGCAGAGGCCTTCTACAGAGCTTGTTCGAGCTGTAAACAAATTCAAGGCTGATTTTGGAGGACAGGTCGTTTCTCTGGAGCGTGTTCAACCTTCAGCAGATCATGTTCCTCACAGGTTTTTCTCTTTGAATATTGTATCAATACGGCCATTACCTAACTGCATGCATTGCATTTCTTCTTTCCTTCTGATATGATATGTGAAGTACACTTTCTCTTGATGTCTTATAGAAATGTTTAATATTCCGCGAGAGAATAACAGAGTCTAGATTTTAATGCGTTTTGTGCTTCCATGCAATCATTTTATCCAATCTGACAGTACACATACTGAAGATCACTGCATTGGTGCCCCTGTTAGATGACTTTACAGTGCTTCAGTAATCAAGTGTTGTTGCATATGTGGCTAGCCTACTGCTTCAGGGCTCAACTTTCATCCCCTCAAACTTGCAATCCTGTTCCTGTGAATGAAATTAATTTCAAGATTACTTTTTAATTGGTAAAACTGCTTGTCATTAAAATGGTGCATTTTTTTATGGCTGTTGTCTTTTTAAGCATTCTTGCCTATTAATCTGTCAAGTATCTCCACTCCTCTTCTTCTTGCAGGTACTTATTGGCTGAAGCAGGTGATACATTATTTGCTTCCTTTGCTGGCACAAAGCAGTACAAGTATGTACAATGAACAATATAAGCATGCATTAGCTCCTTATCTGGTTCTAACAGTGTTTTTTCCCTTGAATTGCCATGTTGAAGGGATGTCATGGCTGATGCAAATATCTTGCAAAGTGCTATTTTTCATGATGATGTGGACGATTCTGAAAGTATTGAAGTCACCGAAGCTGTCCAAGTTGATGGTTCGAAGAAAAGTGTGGAAGATTCATCAAATTCTGTTGGGATTAGGGTTAAGCAGCCAAAAGATGTGCCTAAACCAGCAGCTCATCGGGTAAGATGCACATTGAAGTTCTTAATACCTAATTTCTATAGCAGATCTCAGCTAGTCTGTTAATAATATCTATCTTATGCTTTGTTTTATTGCTTAAACTTTCTGCCCAATACCCATCCTGTTTTCACTTATGAGGGTCATAATTGTCTTATCGTATAGGGGTTTATGGCTCGTGCCAAAGGAATACCTGCTTTGGAGTTGTACCGTCTAGCTCAGAAGAAGAAGAAGAGGAAACTTGTTTTATGTGGACATTCACTTGGTGGAGCAGTAAGTACGGTCAGACTTTTAGTTAACTAGATGTGCTTTGCGAGACTAAGATCCAGTTTACTTCCCTCTCCTGTACATTTAGGTAGCAGCATTGGCTACGCTTGCCATTTTGAGGGTTATATCTGCTTGCTCTTCATCAAAGGAAACTGAAAAAGTTCCAGTCAAATGCATAACATTCTCACAGCCCCCCGTTGGAAATGCTGCTTTGAGAGAGTATGTTGCAGAGTTCTTCTGCCGTGATTTAAGTTGATATTGGGTTGTCGCTTTCCCTTCATCTTTCCACATTCTTGCTTTTGTTAATGACCAAGATTTTTTAATGTGCTCTGATTGATATATTGGTAGACACTGTAGTTCATAATGTTTCTTAGAGCCTTTTTTTTTTAATGTTCCTTTCAGCTATGTCAATACAAAAGGGTGGCAGAAGTACTTCAAGAGTTACTGTATACCGGAAGATTTGGTGCCCCGTATTTTATCTCCTGCTTATTTTCATCATTATAATACTCAATTGCCATTGACACCTACTGAAGGTGATGCTGAGGGTTCCCAGAATCTAATGATGAAACGAGAGGGACCGAAAGAGAAATTAAAGAAAGGAAATGACGGTGAACAGTTGGTTCTGGGATTGGGCCCTGTGCAAAAATCTTTCTGGAGACTTTCAAGACTTGTTCCCTTGGAAGGCATGAGAAGACAATTCAACAAGTTCAGTGTAAAGCAAGTTGATTCTTTAGAAACATCTACTAAGAATCCTGCAGTGCCTGAAGATGAAGTAATCGAAGCAGAGTCTCTTGAGATCCAAGAGGGTTCTGATGGTATTTCTTTAAAACCATTCTCTGACATAGATAAGGGGTCACCAGATACGACAATGCCCGGAAAGATGATGGAAAACAATGGCAAGAAAGGTGGGGATAGCAGGACTTGGCGCAGGGTGCCTTATTTACCTTCATATGTACCATTTGGGCAGGTGTGTTCTGGTGCTGAAGTTTTCATCTTTTGCTCTCTGAGATTTAGCTGGAAATCTGAGTGCAAGGGTCCCCGGGGGATTTTTTTAATAATAGTAGAGGTACTAAGAAAGTATACCATAAGTTATTAACTAAGTAATGTGGTAAAGTCTTATTAGGTATTTAAACAAGCCACCTGCTTTTGGCATATGCCTCACTTGTTTAAACACTCACTTAAAGTTTGAAGGCTTTTTAGTACTTCCAACATATATATTATCTGGGTAGATGATACACTCCCTTTAAGTTTGGACACCATTGAGTAATATTAACAACTTTTAGTGGACTTTTAGTACTTCTAGCATATGAGATATTTCGCTAGATGATTGAGTGTTCGTGTTGTCAGCTGTCAGGTTCAATTGATCCTTCTGTGGAAAGTAGTGGCATGAGTTTTAATTTAACAATGGAAAGGATTACATGTGAATCTGGATCAGTGTCTTTGGTCAATGGCAACTAGTTGGTTTAAGGTTTACATGTCAATCTACATCAGTTTCTTTGGTCAATGCCGACTGGTTGGATCCTGTTGGTTAGCTGCCGACATCAAGCATATGTCTGTATGTGGTCATAAGACATTCCTTTAAGCACCAGTAGTGTGTCAGTTTTTAGACCTGGTAGGAGCATTTACGTTGTGGTGGGGACGTCTTGATTGTTCAGTAAGCTTTTCTTGTTTTCTTGACGGAGTAATGGAGAGTGTTAAAAGTAACTTTATTTTTGTGGTTGCTCATCTGTTGGAGAAGCATAGTAGCATTCTTGTTGCTTTGCTTTTTATCTGTCTCATAGGCTTTGCTCATTTCAAGTTCTTTCTGATAATAAAATTATCTGGGAATTTCTGGCTTATAACAGTTGTATCTTCTTCGCGATATATCCGTGGAATCACTGTCAGGAGCGGAGTATTCGAAGCTGACATCGGTACGAGCTTTTATTGCCATGAAATCGCTTCTTATGTTTGGGCAATTAGTGTAGTTGTGATATTTAATGATTGTTCTTTTTTCTTCTCGAGTGTTATAGTGTCTTGTAGGATCTCTGATCTTTTTTGCTTCTTCTGGCAAAGGCATTTTCAGGTTAGATCTGTGATTGCAGAGCTAAGAGAACGGTTTCAATCTCATTCTATGAAGTCTTATCGATCTCGATTTCAGAGGTAATTTGCCAGAGAATCAGAACCTACCCTGCTCATCTTATCAGCCATTGACGTTCTAACAACTTTAGGATCTGTCAGTTTCTATCTTTCTTAAATTTATTATTGTTTTTCCCATTTTTGCAGCTTAAATGCATTTTTGTTTTCTTGCCATAATGTGGCATTATGTCTTTTCATGTTGTTCAACTAGGAGTTCTCTTCCTTACATTGAGCATCTATTCTTTTAAGGTCCTAGATACTTTATTACAATGGTTTAAGGCAAACATGACATTTGAAGTTCTTTTAATTTGGCAAATAAACACAACATATGAAGTTCACCTTATTTTCTTACATTCTTATCCTTTTTGGGTGGAATCTGCTTAACATTTGAACTCATTTAAATCAATTTTTAAAGCTTGGACCATATTTTGAGGCATTTTTGGAGGAGCTTAATACCTAGAAGATGCGTTCTTATTTTGCATATTAAGGACTTGACAAATGTATGCTAAAATGGTTACTGCAATATTCACATTCTCCTAAAATTCAGTGTATCATATTTTTCGATTTCCAGCAACGAAGTATATTTTCTCTTAACATTTTTGAAGAAAGATAGTTATTCACTGTTTTATTCAGGTATAACTCTTTTTGTATTTCCTTTTTGGGGAAATAGTTTTACTGGTCATCCAATTCTGCTATTGTTGTGAGCATATTTCTGGCACTAGTGCCTTTGGGTCTTTTTTGGCTTATCAACACGAATTGTTGGTGACTTAGGTTTGTATTCGGAAAAGGATGAGCAAATGGATCAAGGATTGATGGTTTTACTTTTGCTACCCTCATGTTGTCATTTTTTAAGTGGTCTGTTCCTTGGCAGGATCTATGACCTTTGCATGAGCGATAATGCCTTAGCTTTCCTAGGAAGAGAACAAATGCAGCAATTCCCTCATCTACAGCAATGGCTTGGTCTTGCTGCTGCTGACACTGTAGAGCTGGGGCACATCGTAGAGGCCCCCACCATTCGCTCGGCTACTTCAATTGTTCCTCTGGGTTGGAGTGGTAGTCTTGGAGAAAAGAACAGAGAACCATTTAAAATAGATATCACTGGCTTTGGTTTGCATCTGTGCACCTTCGTACATGCTCAAGTGAATGGTACCTGGTATGGCACATTTCACCTCATATTATATACACTGGACTTTCCATGTCGGACTTTTTTTTCTAGTTCTTTCTATTTTCTAATTTAAATTTATTGAAAGTAAAGACTACCGTGAAATGCAGTGATAGTTCTATCAGCCTCATGTAGAAACATAAGAAGCTCAATGGTGTTTTATCATGAAGTGAAACATGTACCCACTTATGCTGCATGGGATCATTTATAGTGAAGTGTAGGTTGATGTTCCCCTCTACTGGAGATTTGTAACATGCATTTGCCCGATTGCTTCTTTAAAATGCATCTGATGTGAAATGGTGCAGGGCAATTTCTGTTCCACGAGCATTTTAGCGGACCTTCTGGGATGATATGTATATATGGTCGTGGTGTTATTTATTCTAGCATGAGGTTTATATATTCGATCCATTAACTGTTGCATTTATTGGCTTTTGGTACCTGTTATGGATTGAGACTTGAGTGACAGAACATGTGAAGTAAAGACTGATGGCAAACTCACATTACCGATTGCCATTATTTACATTAGTGGTTCTGACAATTTTGTTAAGAATATTTCCTTGGATAGAAACATCTTTTTCCAAGCTGAGTTGTAGCTTCTCCTGGCCGCCTGTGGGATATATTTGGCCAAGTGTCAATTCACTAAATCAGTTGCTTATAGGTGGATGATGGGAATTACGCCTATGTTCAGGAGCTATTTTTCTTGCAACCTGTGTTCCAGTTTGTAAATAGTGGTTTCTTGGAAAATATTCAGACTGATTAATGGTTCTACAATTTTTGTAAAACCCCCTAGTGTAGTCAGCCTAAATATGCTTATGATGTATAACTTCCAGACATGTTAGTGGAAGCCTTCATTTTCTACTAGCGCAGATTTTCTACCGGGAGCCATGACAAGTGGCTTCTGATAGTTTGATGTACGAGGAGAAGATTGAGCATATATCCTGAGCACTATGATTACTTCAATTAGCAGAGGGGATGGGCTCTGAGTGTCTAATGCTTCTTCTTCTTCTTTTAGCAAAAGTTGCTTTTGTTTATAATAATGGTAGTGGACATCTTCCTCACGCAACATTGGTATTTTGTTTTTTATCCCCACTTTTGTTGCGCTCTGTCTCTATTTTTTTTGGTGTTAACATTTGTGTGTTCACTTTGTCATTCTCAATCATTTACCCTCTTTGACAATTGTTCGCTCGACTTAATAAATCTTCTACAGGTGCTCAACAACGGTGGAGAGTTTTCCATCTGCCCCATCATATTCTTCTGGTCATGATGAGCGTGAATTACAAAAGATGCGAGTCTTAGTGGGCGCTCCATTAAAACGACCCCCACAGCATCAGATTGTTGTAGACCCTTTGATGCCCCCATTTTCTTCGATCCGTTCAGAATCTGTTAAAATGAATGTCATGCAAAACTCAGATTCATCAAGGGAAGGGAGTTTCACGTGTCCAGCCGATCCAATTGATTTGTGTATATTCTGTACCAGCGACTTTACAACTGTCTCCAGGGAGGTTCATCTTAGAACTCGGAGAGTCCGACTGCTTGGCCTTGAGGTAGACTTGTTCTCAATAATTCTTAATATCATTGTGGTACTTGTGTCCGTGTCATTCTAATATGTGCAACTTATACCTTTACTCAGTTTCTTAAGCCAAGAATATCACTAAGTGTTGCATATACTTTCGGTGCAGGGTGCCGGTAAAACTTCTCTATTCAAGGCAATAATGGGACATGGCAGAACAATGACAATTGCCAATATCGAGACTCTGCTTCCAGAGCCTGACGTCCAAGAAGCCATTGCTGGTGGCATTTGTTACTCGGACTCTGTGGGAGTTAATCTTCAGGTAACTCTTTTGCTTTCCAGTTTTCCTTTCTTATCACAATTTTTAAGAGCCATTATAACTTTTCATAAAGTTCATGCTGTTGTGTAGACCCACAGATGCAATATAATCAATATTTGTGGATTGATAAGATTGTTTTGATACATTATTTCTATTTGCCATGAGTATCTTCTAATTACCTAACAATTTTGGCATTGAGCATGATTGCCTTCTTTGTTTCTTCTTAGCTTCATGAAACTTTTGCTGTTGACAGAAGCAACGTGTCCCCTCCCTCCTTTCCTCTCTCTGTCCCAAGCCAGCTTCAATGAGAATCTAGCTTCTTTCTGTTTAATTGAACTTGTTTCTTTTGTTAATTGTGTAGTTGAGTATTATTTTTTTTTGGGTAAAGAGTGTAGTTGAGTATTTTTGGCTCACATTCTCCTATATTTTTTATATTTTTTATTTGGTGCAGGAGCTGAAAATGGAGACCTCGCGATTTAGGGATGAATTATGGAAGGGAATCCGTGACCTTAGTCGGAAGACAGATTTAATCGTGCTTGTGCATAATCTCTCCCATCGAGTCCCTCAATCTAACAGTCCAAACGGAATGGAGAAGAGGCCAGCTCTCTTATTCTTGTTAGACGAGGCTAAAGCTCTTGGAATCCCTTGGGTTCTTGCCATAACGAACAAGTTCTCCGTCAGTGCACACCAGCAAAAAACAGCCATTGATACTGTTCTTCATGAGTATCAAGCAATGCCAAGCCACACTGAGGTTGTCAATTCCTGCCCATATGTCATGCCTGGTGCTGCAACCACTTCTCTGTCTTGGAGCGCAGCTACAGGAAGCTCTGATGGGCAAGTGAATACACAAAGGCGAATCTTTAATCCAATTAACCTTGTCAGGTTGCCTTTCCAGAGGAAGGACACTGTTTTTCCAGTTGAGGGAGTGAACTCTCTGTGTCATCTTATCCATAGAGTGCTTCGGAGCCATGAGGAAGCCTCTTTAGAGGTAAACTACCAAAAGATTATTCTCTTCATATTTTGAATTGTATGGTTTTCTGGGAGGAATAGTTGGAGAGTATGCTGACCTGGTTTCCTCGTGTGATTAATCAATTTTTTGTCAGTAAGCATAATTTGGAAATCGTCATGTTAAATTCCAGTTATCTTATCATAATGATGACTATAGATTAGACAAGGTCTGACATATAGGTTTTCTACTGGTTTTGCTTGGTGCAGGTCTTACCCTCACTTCTCTTGCTTAGTGATATACAATCTGTCATGAAAAATAGTTGCAAAGGACTCATTTCTCATATTACTTTGTTCAAAAGATTATGCTTTATCAGCTTATAAATGAAGTTGGTTTATTTTCAGTTTAGTGATCGAGTGTAAAGTATAAATGGAAATTACTCCAGGGTCAACCTTCCGGGTATTGTGCGGACATCTGATCATTTCAGAAGTTCAGTTAACCTCACGTTTATGAATCTGTTGTGGTTTTGCTGTCACAAATAGTACTTGCAAATGGGACACTAGGATTATATTACTTTGTTCTCTTTAGATATATTAGCACGTCGATGCGGTTTGTTTGGTTTCAGAATAGTGATCAAGTGCGAATCAAAGATGGAAATTATGTAGAAAGGGTCAAGCTTCCAGGAATTCTGTGGATGTTTCATCATTTTGGCAGTTCAATGAATACCACTTTCATGGATTGCTGTTCTCGTTTTAATTTCTTTCTAGTTAATTGACTTTTGCATCTGGGTCATGTCCCATGGTACCACTTATATGAAGAGTATATGGTTTTTAAAAAGCATGGCTGCCATCATACCATAGTCTCTTTTCTTCTGTATCACTTTCGAATCCTGGAGCTGCTTCTTACGACACTGTTTCATTTGAATTAAATCACAGGAGCTTGCAAAAGAAAGACTTGCCATAGAATTGGCTCGAGAGGGCGCCATGTCAATTGACATGGGCCGAGATGATCAAAGTAAGTCCTCTTTGTCAGCTGCGACTATTGGTGCTTCTCTTGGAGCTGGTCTCGGTCTTGCGCTGGCCGTGGTCATGGGTGCAACATCTGCCTTGAGGAAGCCATAGGATTGGTATGTCGCAGTGTATTTTCTTATGGTTAGCTGTTTATCTAGATGTGAGGTATAATTTACGTTAGGTGATGAGGTAGGCTAGAGGTACTAGCTGCAATTGGCGGGCCATTGATTCATTCTATTAATGTAAATTATTCACTGCCAAGAAATGTATTTCCTCTTGGTTCGTGCCCAAGTTTTCTAACTTTAACATGTGAAGCTCTCTTCAGCATCGCTCCATTTCTTGTGTTACATTAAGTAGGCAGCAGCATCTTCTCTAGATTTCTGCAGTTTTTATTCTCTAAGGACGTGTCCGGGTCGACTTGTAGGTTTCATCTTTGCTTAAGGGTCAATATCACGAAAAACTTCAAATTAATACACTTGTAAATAAATTTACCTAAAATTAATTTTTTGAGCAGAAAAAATCCTTGAACTAATACATTTGTGACAAATTAACCTTTTGTTGGTTTTCGTTATATTAGATTAATAACACGAAAAACACAAATCGGTATACCTATGACAAACTAATACACTCATCAACTTTTACATGTTATCCAATTTAGCAATTTGACGGTGAAATTTAATGGAAACTAATAAATGATAAATAGGTTAAAGGTGTATTAATTTGGAAATTTTTTGTGGTCGAAAAATTAGTTTTGAATGACACAAATGTACTGACTTGAGGTTTTTGTGGTATCAATCATTTATTTAAGGTGCGTATGATAACATTTATATTTTCAAAAATAATTTATATTTAATTTTTTATTTATTTCTGTTATATGGATAAATTTTTAAGCAAAAGAACGCGTTTAGTAATTATACAAAATTTGTATTCTTGGAATAAAAATGTATTTAGTCGTTGGCCTTGGCCATCGGTGGACAATCAACTAGCAAAAGAGGAGGATGAGAAAAAAAAGAAAGAAAAAAAGAAAGAGCAAAAAAAAAATACAAAATAGTTTGGGTTTGATTCTTGATTTGTTTCTAGAAATAAAGAGGCAATTTTTGTTACTTATTGATCATGTTCCAAAACTATTTTTGAAAACAAATTTGTTCTCGAGAACAAAAACGTACACAAATGGATTTTTGGTCTATTTTCGTTCTGCGGAACAAAAAAAAAACAAAGAATCAAGAAGATTACCAAATGCATCCTTAATCTAAAGCCTCAATCCCTCAAAATGCAAAAATTGGCATGGAGATTCACATAATTTGTTCTTCATAAATTTAAGAAGTAAAACTTTAATTTTTGGTTTTATTTAAAAAGGGAATGAAAACCTGAAGCGAAAATTTGGATTAGATTTGTTGAGATCTAATGGCACCAGAATTTGGAAATAAAATTGGTCGCGTGGATGGATGTAACGAACCGATAAAGGAAATGCCAATGGAAAACGTAAATCGCCTACCGAAAATGGATACCAAAGAGAGAGCGAGGAGATCCCATGCAACAATACATATGCTTGTTATCAATGACCGGGAAAATTCTCTCCTCAATAAAATTGAGTTTCGGTTTTTCAGACAAAAAGGAAGAAAACCGTAAAGTTCATTGGCCACGTATTAGGATACAAATTGATAAAATAAGACAGTGCAAGACACTTCCAAAAATTTGATGAAATAAAACAGTACAAGAGACTCCAAAAAATTGATGGAGCGTACATGAAGGATCGGACATCATCTAGCGCAGCACGAGTAGAAACTCCGACCTGACGAGTCCGCACCGTTTTTGGCGAGGGTCACTCGATTTACGGACAATTCCGCCTTGTATGAATCGGAGTTGAGGACCTTCCTGCTGATATTCTTGTATATCTCGCGGATAACAATCTCGAACGATATCTGAACATTCGTGGAATCGAGGGCGGAGGTCTCCATAAAGAATAGCCCTTCTGCTTCTGCAAGGGCTTTGCCCTCCTCGGTGCTCACCTCTCTGATATTGTTTAAATCACACTTGTTCCCAACAAGCATTCTTGCGACAGCGGTATCACAGTGAGCTGCATCATTGTTTAAAAAAATACAGTCAGCCTTTCTGACTAGAAAACAGGCACAAGAACATGCAGAAGGCGATCGCATTCTTCGCTGCATCATGTTTTGGGGCCACGAGCCCTCTAGAATTTAGGGTCAGAAGGGCAGGGTAGAGGCAATAAAATGCTTGGAGAAACTGGCTAGTCGGTTGCTGCTAATAGGTTTACTAGATCAGAGCATAATTCATCAGAGCAATATTAGGAAGGTAACTTGATCATAGGCAGTCACAATACCAAGGGAAGTAGATTGGATAACTTCTCAAATCACATGTAAGAATCAATATCATCTCAGTTAGCCTGTCTATATCATTCTCTTCAAAGTCATGATTTTTTAAGAATGCTGGGGTACCATAGGCAATATTTGTAGTTAGTTTAACACTAATCAATCACGATACACAAGTTTAGTGCTTCAAAAAAATAAAAAATGACGATACACAAGTTTCATTTTTTCAGATGCAAGTCAAATCAGAGACCAACAACTCTATGCGAGGCGCCTTTCCATGGATGGACGGTATTATTAACACGAGAAAGTTTTAAAAAGTCATGTTCTGAAAGGCTTCAACTGTTTCTAAACTTGGATGCGGAGACAAGACACAAACAGACAAGTAGAAACTTCTGTGAAACGAACTAGGGCATTTTCATGGAGAGATAACGATAATGGAAACACCAGAGTAGAGAAGCTCATGGGCAATCAGGGAAACATCATTCAACATATGCAGATAGGTTTCCACTATCAGTAGGAACTTTAGATCCATAACAACATTAAAATGGGCAGCCCATTAATAGCAAAGCAGTTAAACGATCCTTGAACATAAATGGTCAAATTAACCAAACCCGTCTTGCTTCCAATTGGGATGTGAATTGATATGCACGATGCAATTCAAAGCAACGATTCCAATTGGATGTGGATAGATTGTCGGTCAGATCCATCTTAGCGCACAACAAAACTACTAAATACCATTAACTATAGTGGTATAAAATTCCTTATAGAAAACTTCTCTGTGCTTCAATAAATTACACATGCTAAAATTACTCCCTACGACAAATCTAACCATCGAACATCTTATTCCTTTAGCCTACCCTGCATTCCATTCGCGCTTGACTCGGTGGCAAAGGGAACGAGGGAGTATCGGATTCATATCCCTAGCAGTGGCACTAATTAGTTGCTTCCGAGAATGCCCATCTATATATCCTTATCCATCTTTGCAGAAAAACATAGGTTGGTTTCGAGTCAGATTTTCTGCACTCTATAATGGAAGCAGACGACCAGACTGAAAATAGCATCACGCACACGGACCAAATGAAGAGCAGCGAGCGATCCCTGCATCCGCTTCGATTCAAGTCGCCTCTCAATTTCAACCGAAAGAGACAAAAGAAAAGACATCGACACACAGCTAAGCTTAACCAGACCCTAACCGATCGCCTTCAACCTTTCGCCCGCAGCAACCACGGCAATTCAACACAGCCTCCCAAGCAGCTCAAGCTCGCGAAGCAATCAAGCAAGCAAGCAAGCGTAATGCGCACGCGAGGGGAGAGTAGGGCTTACTATCGAGCTCGTCGAGCCACCGCTTGACGCTCTCGAAGGTGGTGCGGCGGGTGATGTCGTAGACGATGAGGGCGCCGACGGCGCCGCGGTAGTAGGCGGAGGTGACGGCGCGGAAGCGCTCCTGGCCGGCGGTGTCCCAGATCTGGGCCTTCACCTCCTTGCCGTCGATCTCCACGACCTGGGTCTGGAACTCGACCCCGATGGTGGCCTTGGTGTTGATGTCGAACTCGTCGAGCGCGAACCGGGAGAGGAGGTTGGACTTCCCGACGGCGGAGTCGCCGATCAGCACGATCTTGAAGAGGTACTCCTCCCCCCGCTCGTCGTCCTCCATCCGTGCCGGGTCGGGTCGGGTCGTGGCAATGCCGGAGCTGGTTCGGGTTAGGGTTTTTTGCGGTGGAGTAGGAGGAGGAGGAGACTGGTTTTTATACGGAGGGAGGCGAGGGAGTGTGAAATGGGAGGGAGGGAGAAGGACAGGAAGAGAGTTAAAACCTGACGTTGACAAGAAGCGCAGGGGAGACGGTGTGGCGGACACTGGGCGTGATTGGCGGGGTTTTTTGATTGAGGTGGGAATTTTATTCAAAAAAAATTTCTTAAAGTGAGGATTAATTTAATTAATTAATTAACTGGTTAATCTTTGTTTTTTATTTTTTTCCAGGAGAAGGGGTTTCGAATATTTGACTTTTATATTTTTGGGCGGTACCATGTTCGCGTCCTTTTGACTAAAAGAAGGCATTATATGGAGGGACCCGATTAATTATTGATATGACATCGGGTTTGATCAAATGATTGAAAAAAATTCATTTTTCATTGCTAATTTATGAACAGCCACTTTTCCATTTGGGATATATTTTCTAGAAATAGTAAAACTTAACATGAAAGTGTAATTAAATCCTAAAATTAACACCATCAATTTGATTAACAAAAAATGCTAATATGATATTTTTAGATTAATTATTAATTTCCACATGGAATATTTAGTTTAATTTGTATTTTTCACATGGAATTTTTATTATTTTCTATTCATTTTTTTTAAAATTAGATTTCAAAACTTGAAAGGAAAAGCTAAATTTTTTTTAAAAAACTTTAAAAAAAAAAAGTTAGAGTCGTTCCCTTGCCACCACCCATTGATGGAGTGGTCGGTGACCCTATCCCTTTTTTCTTTTACAATTTTTAAATAAATTTTAACTTTTCATTTTTAGTATAAAAATAATAAAAATGCCATGTGGAAAATTAAAATTAATTTTAAAATGTCACCTTAATATTTTTCATTAATCAAATTGATAATGTTAACTTAAAAATTTGATTTTACTAATTTGATAAATTTTAGAACTTAATTGCATTTTTTAAAATTTTTAAAACTCAATTATATTTTCTTGACAAATTTTAACACTTTATATTTCTTTATATTTCGAGATCCATTTTTATAATGTTCTGTCCGCAGACCCGTGAGCCGCGAAGAAGAAGAGCATCGTTTAAAGCATCCGGAAAGTCGTGCAAAGTTGTCTTGTCCCGATTCGGAAATTTCCCTTCTTTTTGTCGTGTGGTCTTCACTTTGGTCTCCAGCCATACAATCGTCAGTCAAAAGCCTTTGCCCTATTCTTCTATATCATCAGTGCAATCGCTTTCCGTATCGGAACGATCCCGTCCGTCGCTTTTTCTCCCATCTAATTTTCCAGCGCACATCCAGCTTTCTGACTCGAACCCAAGAACGGGCTCGACAATGGTAATGTCCATCGAGAATCATCTCCAGGTTTGAAAAGCAGGCGTCAAAGAAACGAATGCACACATACATCTCCTGTCATTTCCCCTTTAAATACTGTACATTTGTGATATCCCGAGTCTCCATTACTTCGAGTTATTCGTAAAAATAAAAAATAAAAAAATTGTTACAGCGAAACATGATCGTCTTGCAATCTGCAATGGTGCGGTTTCCGGCACGGCTATCCTTTTTCTTCTTCCCCTTTTTCCTTCTTTTTCTTTCCGGGTAATAACTGTGTAATGATCAATCCAAATTATTCGTTTTCGTATACATTTTCAGCAGTCGGCTTTGCCAAAACTTCTGGGGAAGGGGATAACATCCCTGACATCCGTGAGGCCGGTGGCAAACAGGACCATCAGGTCGAAACCGACGCTGAATCCCGAATGTTTGACGGTTCCGTGCCTCCGAAGATCCATGTACCACTCGTACTGCTCCTGAGGCACTCCCCTATCTTTCATCCTGAAAATTAAGATAACCCCCCAGCAGTATATCGTGTTATCAACAATTCTTATGTTGGTAAAGGAGCACAGTTCTGCGCAGTAAGAAAACACAATGAGCTATGATAATCTCATGCACTAGCCAGCTTAATCTTTTCCTGGAACTATCCATCTAATTCGATGTTTGATGTTCTCCATTCAGAGAGCATCGTATAGATTGCCTTAGTTTCTTGGCAAAAGAAGACAGCAGATTGGGTAGCTCACCTTTTGCTCAGTAAATCAATTCGTTCCTCACTTTGGCTACCCGTCAGAAGTCTTCCGACCTGCAAACCAGACGCGCAGAACGGATTTAGGACCAGGGCTACTAATTCTTGAATGAGAGCAACTGGGAATCTCTTCTTATATGAATTCGTGCTAACAAGGTTAAAGAAAAGAAGAAAGGAAAAGCAACACCTTACCTTCGGAAGGACCATATCGAAAGCAGCCACTGTCTCTCCATCATCATTTTGGCGTACGTAAAATGGCTTTACTTCTTTTGGATAATTGTAGACGATCACGGGGCTCTTATGAATCTCATCCGCCAAGTAGCTGTCATAACATAAACAGGAGCTACATTCACTGGAAAAGAAAGGTCCTTTCCAAGGTAATCGACAGGTCTATATTACCGCCACTATCTACAGTACCTGAGATGTTCTGCGGTTAGAGCACCACCCTCTTCAATTTTCATTTCCTTATTATCTGCGGCCTAGAAGCAAAACCAGAACATTAGTGAGACTCAGATTTGACAGCGCCCGCTCTACGTGTATTTGCATTTTGACAAATAAGATGATGAGGCGTAGACTAACCTTTTTCAAAGCCTCCACTGCTTCTCTGTAGGTGATCTTGACAGATGGTTTCGACAGTATTGATTGAAGGCGATCTATGCTTGCTTTGTCAATTCGTTTAGCAACAAATTGTAAGTCTTCAGCACAATTATCCATGATCCACTTGCAGGAGAATTTGAAGAAATTTTCGGCACACTTCATGACATCCTAAATAATCACAAGGCATAATGAGATCAAGTGGAGAACAAAGAATGGAGGAGGCCCTCTCACTACCTTCGCCTAATTATCCTCGGACATACGTTAAAGATCCTCAGAGAAGAGATTACACAAAACACAGTTTTAACTTAGTCAATAGGCGAACTCTTATTAAACATAGAACAAAATCCCAGATCTAATTGTCCGAGCCAATAAAAACAGATGTACATTCTGCAATATACTGATGAGAACTTCCAATAACGACAGTAACGGAGACTACACAGAGAAATCAAGATGTCAGAAAAAGCTGGCTGCAGCCTTAGTTTTTCCATGCATACAAATTTCTAGCGAGAAAATATAATGAGTAGCCCTTACAGTGCTTTATTCAACACGGTGGTGCTATTCACAAGACAGCTATGGTTTAATGTGGAGTGACTGGATATTTATGGCAGGAATTTATAAGTTTTACCTCTAACTCGGAAAATGCAATTTCAACCTCAACCATCCACATCTCTGCAGCTTCTTTATGTGATTCTGATCTATCTGCTTGAAATCTGGGTCCAAAAGAGTAAACCTGTCCCAAGGCACAGGCATAACTTTCCAGATGTAACCGACCAGAAGCTGTTAGGTAAGTCTTATTTGGAAAGAAATCTTCAAAGAATTTCATTTCTTCAGCATTCATAGGAGTTCCACGCTTTAATTTTTCTTGCGCTTCTAATTGTGATGCTAGCCCATCTGTTTTCTTTAAATCCTGAAGGGCAGCAACAAGTGCCTCCCTATTGCTGTCGGTTCTCTTGAGTTCTTCAACGAGCTTACTTTTCTCCCTTGCAGCAGCCTTTATGGCTTCAACACTTACACCATCGCTCCCCTTCACGACAGTTTGATCCCTCTTCGAATCTGTTAACCCAGGAAGTACAACTAGATGGAACTTTTGGCTAGATCCTTCATCATCTGTACTTGTGATGATTGGTACTTGCACATTGAGGAAACCATTATCGTGAAAGAATAAGTGGGTAGCAAAAGTGAGGGCATTTCGTATACGCATAACAGATGCCACCTGCATGAGCCGTAAACATTTCCATTAAGTTGTTAGCAAACTTCGGTCGAACAAGCTTTTTCTGTCAGGAAATAACCCGACAGTTGGTTGAGTATCTGAAATTAAACAGGATGATTCTCTTGTTTGCCCCTAAAGTATAGGTAAAATCTCCTCAAAAGAAGCACCAGCATTCTTCAACTGCTGCTCTAAACTACTAATATCAAATCGACAAAGGAAATTTACCGTAGTTGTACGAGGTCGAAACTGCAAGCTGTTTCTCAAAGAATCCAAAGGCAGTCGCTTCTTTGATAATATGTAACTGTCCTGATCTACCATCCCAATGTGAAGAATGTTCTCTGCTTTAAGCTCGACGGTGTGCTTGCCTTGTGTTTCTGGCTTCGTCAATGTGCCTTCGACCAACAAGCATGTCCCAGTAGGGAGGAGCAGACTTGGGGAAGCTAATGAGGAGTCTACCTCTACCTGAAACATTGTATAGCAAGGAAAGTCGCTGTCAGGGCATGTATAATTAGGATTTAGTAGTTGACTTGTACCTAAAAAATAACGAACTACTATTCATATGTAGGAGTTATAGCCAAAAGCTTCCATTTCTACCATTGATCCAATAGCCACCGCTGAACATGACAAATCAACAAAAACCATTTCAACACTGTGATGCTAACTTCAGGCCACTTCCTTAACCAGTACAACCATGTCAAATCTGTCACGACTCACTCACAAGGTCATACGCATTCACGCCTATCCTATCACGTCGAATCCATCTTATTCTGTCACAAGGGTCAGAGAAGGACACCTAAGAGATGAAAAGAAACCTCCTAATTCCTAGTCATCCAGCCTAGAGGCCTCCTGCTGCCTATTCAGGTATGTCTCTGAACCCAAGAATTCATCGAAAGTGACTCGCTGTCATTCATCGCATGGCGTCGGAGTTAGATTATCATAATTCTGGCAGATATGTGATAGATTGCCGTGCAGGGAGAGTGCTGGACAATATAAACCTTCATTTACTGTCTAATTAAACCTGTAATGAATTGAGAGCAATCTCGCGTAAGCTCTCAACTTAAAGAAAGCTCACGTACCAGCAAGGTCGCGACGCAAGAACCGTCGCTAATCTGCAAAAGGGCAATGGATGGTGGCGGCGGGGACGGCACTGGCCCTGGCTTAGCGCCGGCAGCTTCGATCCTCTGCCGTGTAGGATGACCGCCTCCACCGAAGACCTTCATGATCGACCTAAAGATCGGTATCCGAGTCTGGAACAACTCCACGCAGCTGACGTCCTTATGCTCCGCCCCGACAACCTTATCCTGGACCGGCGGCGCAGGCGCCGGGGCAGCCGGCGCTTCCTTCTTCTCCTCCCTGGAGGACTTCACCCAGCCTCCGACCACGAGCTTCTCCCCGACCAGCCCCAGCCCGCCGTCGCTCCGCTCCAGGACCGTCCGCAGCACCACTCGGCTGGAGTACTTGGACGGAGCCGCCGGAGCAACGACGGCAGCAGCAGCCGCAGCTGGAGCTGGAGAGGGGACCCGAGGGGGAGCCTCAGCCGGAGCTGCTTCGCGGGAGGCCATGTTGCAACGTCAAATGAGAAGAGAAAAGCGTCGAGTCGAGATGGCGAAGCGGCGCAGAGCGTGTAGAGCGGGGTTATACGTATGGCGGGAGGATGGGGTGGGGTGATATAGAAGGAAGGAGGCGCTTGGTGGGGGGGATGCTTTGCTTGGGGGAGGGAGCGTGGCATGGTAGGAGAGGATGGAGGGGAAGGAAAGGGATTGTTTCCGAGCTTCGACATCCGGGTGACGACGATGATCGCAGGGAGACGGAAAGATGGCGCGCGAGAGAGAGAGAGAAAGAGGGAGAGACGGTGGTTAAGGTATTCGTATTCTTGAAGGTGTTGGAGATTCGCTGCGTTTCCATTCGAGCGTGGCTTGCTAGGGAGGAAGTAAGTCCAGACGGTGTCCAGACGGTACGGGAAGTGGAGAGCGTGGGAGGGAGGGAAACGTGGGCCCAGTTTATTGGGCCGAAGTTTTCGTTACCGGTTCGAATAATGGAAAAAGAAAGAACCGTTTTCTCTAAGAAAATATTGCCCATGTTTTGTGTTCCGGTGTGGAGAATAATGAAAGAAGGTGAAAAAAAAATTATTTATTTGGGAAAATATAATACTATTTCTTCATTGATTCTCTGTACGAGTATGCTCATATTCATAGTAGAAAGGAAAATAAAAGAAAGAATAAAATATGATTACGTACTATTACATTTTCCTGTTCTATCTTCGAATATCCATAACTGAATCAACTAGAATCATAATCGAGAATAAAATCAACTCTTTCTCTGGCATTGGGGCTTAGTGAAAATAACTGTATGTTGTTCCATTGTCCTAATTCCTCGAGTTATGAAATGATAGTCAACTTCTATATGTTTTGTCCTTTCATAAAAGATGGAATTGGTTACCGATTTAAGTGCAGCATCATTGTCACAAGGTAGCTCGATTGCTCCATCAAGTTGTACTCTAAGATTCGAAAGTAGGTCTCGTATCCACACTATTTCGCAAACCGTCTTTGTCATAGCCCGTTATTTTGATTCGACTAATGATAGAAAAACAGTTGATTGCTTCTTAGTCTTCCACAAAACAAGAAATTTTGCTAATTTAACGCAAACACCTGTAACAGATTTATTGGGCAAGTTGCATAATCAATATCACAATAAGCCATTATCTTCATGTCACAATCATGCAACAATGGAACTCTAAGTCTTGAACATCCCTTCAAATATTTTACAGCATTCAATTTTGCATTTATATGGGACTACTTTGGACTATGCATAAACTAATTGAGTATCTAAACTGCAAAGCATATATCAAAATGGTCAGAGTGAGGTAGATCAACTTCCCAAAACTGATGGATCTTGAAGCAACTAGTCTTTGTTAGACAATGAAGTACCTCTATCATATTCAAATGTTGTGAGCTTGACATTTTATTCAATAAGAATACAGCTGGCTTGTATCCTAATAAACCCATTTCAAATAGAATCTCCAAGACGAATTTCTGTTAATTGAGACATATCCCTTTATTAGATTTAGCTATCTCAATCTCGAGAAAGTACTTGGGAGATCCCAAGTCTTTGATATGGAAATTTGAATGTAGGTATTCTTTAAACTTTGTAATGGCAAAGTTGTTATTTTCCATGATTAGTATGTCATTAACATATATCAACAAGTAAATTGATGAGGTACTTTTGGTCCAAGAGAATAAAGCATAGTCATGTTTGGAGTGCTGAAAACCCGCATTTGTAAGTGCAGTAGTAAATTTCATGTACTAGTGCTAAGAAGCCTGCTTGAGTCCATACAAGGACTTACGTAGATGACATACTCGAGACTCCCCCTGTCTATGTGAAGGCCAAAAGATTCGTTGAGATCACTATGAAGGAAAGCATTATGGACATCCATCCAATGTAATTCCCAATTTTGGAATGCAGCAATAGATAGGAAGGAATGGATGGTTATTTCTTTAGCTACGAGAGAAAAAGTATCATGATAATGGAAACCAACCTGCTGAGTAAATCCTTTAGCAACAAATCTAGCCTTATAATGCTCAACAAAACCATGAAAACACATTGAAGAGCACGTGGATCCAATCTATCCCTAGGCCCCATAGTTGTCGCATAGCATAGACAAACAAAATCTTTCAGGTGTCTTAACTCCGGTGATTTCCCAAAAAGCAACTCAAGTGGACACCTGTCAAGAATTCTAGTTGGCATGCGATTAATCAAATACGCCGTAGTGACCACACAATTTCTCAAAAAAATTCAAGAATTGATGCTTGGTATTTAGGAGCTCGAGCTACTTCTAAAAGATGATGATATGTACACTCTATAACTCCATTTTGTTAAGGAGTGTAGGTGCAAGAAGTTTCATAAAGTATTCCATGAGAAGCAAATAAAGAGTTACATTCTGTGGTGGAAAATTCGTGTCCGTTGTTTGTTCGAATTTTTTGAACAGATGTATTAAATTGATTTTTTAACCAAGGAAAGAAATTTTGCTAGATTGGAGAATGTTTGACTCTTGGATTGCATGAGGAGGACCCAAGTAGCTCGAGTATGATCATCAACAATAGTCAAGAAGAATAGGGACCCATCACGATGAGGGATATGATAGGGACCCCATATATCAACATGAATCAAAGAAAATGCACTCGCAACTTGAGATGTGCTTATAGGAAATGATGAATGAGATTGTTTTGCTAAAAGATAAATTGGGCAATTTGGATAGGGAAAGTGTGCATCATGACCCAAACCTTGACGAGAAATATAATTTTTATTGCTAGTAGTGGCATTACAAGAAATGTTTTTATTTAGCAATGAAAAATTATAGTCCTTTGGAAAGCTAATCCAAAAATAGTCCTTGTGTAACACTACCGAAGCCCATCATTTTGCCAATCAAATGGTCTTGAAATAAATAATTTTCGGAATTGAATTCAACGTGACAATGGTTGTCCTCACATATTTTTGATACATATATGAGATTGATTTGAAATTCAGGTATGTATAGGAGATTCTTGAGAGTAATGTTTCGGCTAAGGTGAACGGTACCAATCTTAGTAACAAAAGTAATAGTACCATTGGGAAGACAAAGAGACACAAAAGGATGTATTTTTGATTGTCATGAAAAAATAAAAATCATCACAAATTATGTGGTCACTGGCACCAAAGTTGATTATCCATGCATAAATTGAAGTATTATTGCTTTCGAAAAGGTATATGAGAATCCTACATTTTTGCCTGCAATCTTTAGCTTATTCAAGGTCTTTGTGACGTTCGATACTGGTCAAGGGTAATTGTCTAATTTGCCCGTCCAGTTCCTTGTGCCATGACTTGATAAGTAGAACAATTTCTCTCTCGTTTTTCTTTATTAGTTGGTTTGCTATGTAATTTCTAACAAGTATCTATAGTATGATAACCGAATTAATTATAATTAGAGTCAAGAATAAAATCAATTTCTTCTCCAACAAATAAGAAGGCATTACAAATTGCCCCCCCGTGTCCAAGTGGGCCCAGGTTGTTTGGGCCCAGGTTGTTTGGTAGCCAGGGAACATTTTGAACTTTGGTAAGTTTGGTCCGACAATAAAAAATGAATAGAAACACGTTTGGTAAATTTTATTCTTTTTTGTTTCTTTTAATTTTTAAATATTTTTTTTTTTTTTGAGACCCTACACGCTCGAGACCCTCGCCTCCGGGCGAGGCCGAGCTTGTGCCATCAGGCCGGCCCGAAAAAAAAAGAAAAAAAAAGAAGAAAAGAAGAAGAGAAGAAGAAGAGAGAGAAAGAAATGTTTCTTTTGGAGCAAGAAACAACAAATTGTTGTTTCGATCTTAAAACAAAAAAAAAAAAAGGCCCGTTCTTTTGAGCATGCACGCCCTTGGTAGCCACATTTTGAACTTCGGAGCGACATTTATTTTTCACACCCGAGACCCTCTCAACGATCACCGCACCGCATGATCAACGACCATCAATCGGCGAACCATCGTGCCCGGCTGGCAAAAGACGTATGTAATATTTTCTCATTTTTTTCTTATTTTAAGTTCGGATAATTTCGAACTCAAAGTCATCATTCGTCACTCTACTTAATATTGCAATTTAGACCATCTTTCTCCTTTTGCATTGAACCCCTTTTTAATATTTCAAAAAAGAAAACCGAAAAATCAATCCAAACTTAACCAACTCTTTGGGTCGGAGTGTGATTCGGTTCAAAACTAATGCACACCCAGCCAATTTGATTTTGTTTGGGTTTTTGAAAATCCGAACCATTGACACCTCGTTACTGATGCAATTCATCTATTGACGTAGAGTTGCTAATATTGTAATATCAATTTACGTGATATCTAGGACGAAAAAAATAATTGAGGAGGATAGAGAACGAGGTAAGAGTAGTTGCCCAACCGTTTAGGAGAGTTTGACTGCCTTTTTGTGAACATAAACAGAGGTTAATTGATGCTCTTATGTTTAGGAAAGAGTCGTTGGACTCACGCTTGCATGAGGGAGAAAGGAGTTGCCCCCATTAATGCCACGATCTAGGAAGCACCAACACATTTTTCGAGAGCATTCGTATCGTGTCGGATACTCCGACATGCGATTAACAAGTATTGAAAAATTCAACACATGATCAACTTTCTTGATGTGCTTCGCACGCTAGTTTGAAATTTCGACACACACGAGATTAATTTTAAAAATTTTCAATAAATGACGGGTTAAAATTTAAATATGCAAAAAAATAATAAAGGGGGAAAGAAATGATTAATTTTCTAATCGAAACAATGAATGATATTAATAAATGATGAATTAAGGTTTTTATTGTAAATTCATTATAGTCTTTTTTATTCTTTATTTGTTTGTGAATTTGAATTGAATTATTTTGATTGAAATAATCATAAAAATGATAATTTATAATGTAAATATAAAATATACATTTAATATACAAAGTATCCCAATGTGTTGAAATTTTTTTTTTTTTAAAATGATAATTTATAATCATAAATGGTGCTACTTAGGCTATGATTGCTATTTGGCTAGAGCAACATTCGCAACTCTAGGTGTCACAATGCTTGCTCAATTGTCATTTTCCCATTGTCCTCTTCGACTCTCCCTTATCGATGGCCTCGGAGGTAAATGATACTTTCCCCTTTCTCTAATGTAACACAATCATCTGATCCGAGTCACCCTAAGAAATCTTCAATTAAAGGTTTATTTAATAACATAAAAACAAATGCGTGATCTTATTTTTTTATTCTCTAGAACAAAAAAAAAATGTTTGATTATTTTTGTGTATGAATTTATTCCTGAGAATAAATTTGGAACAAGATTAAAAGCATAAAAAAAAGTTTCTTTGTTATCGAGAAAAATTCTAGAATCAAGTCAATTTTTTTTTTCTTTCCTTTTCTCTTCTTCCTCCTCTCAGCCGACATGAGGTTGGCCTCGCGCTGGCTTGGCTAGGCCGAGCCTCAAGGCGGCTAAGTGAGGCTAGGCCTCACCAGATCTAGGCAAAGTTAAGCCTCATTAGTGGTTGGGCAAGAGCCTCGCCCTAGCTTGGTGAGGCTCCAGCGAGCTCGCCAGATCTCGCCTAGTCAATTACTAGCCATCATTGTGATGAAGAAAAAGAGGAGAACAAAAAGAAAAAAAAAAGAGAAAAATATAATGAAAGTATTTAAAAATCAAAAGAAATTATAATTCACAAAAAAACTTTAAGAGTTATACTAAACGCATTTCTATTTCAAGAATAAAAAATTTGGACAATAAGCGAATGCCTTTAAATGTTCAGAAATTCGTTCGGTTGATAGAATGTAAAAAAATCATTTCCAAATAGAAATTATAGGAATAGTTTCCGCACTCTAAGGCATTGTTTGGTAACCGTCCAAACAATGCCTGATTCTGATTTTTTGTTCCCATAATTAGTTTGGGAACAAAATCGTTATACTAAACGCATTTTTATTTCAAGAATACAAATTTTGGACAATAAGCAAATGCCTTTAAATGTTCAGAAATTCGTTCGGTTGATAGAATGTAAAAGAATCATTTCCAAATAGAAATTATAGGAATAGTTTCCGCACTCTAAGGCATTTTTTGGTAACCGTCCAAACAGTGTTTGATTCTGATTTTTTGTTCCCAGAATCAGTTTGGGAATAGAATTGTGTTTGGTAAAATTTTTGTTCCTAAAACAATTTTGGACAAGAATTGAGAATAATAAAAAAAAAAAAAATGTGATTCTTGGTTTGGGAATCAAAGAAAGAATCAAAACAGTAAAAGTCTTCTTTTTCCCTTCCGCCATCTCATGATTTGTCCACCACTACCCGCCATTGTCTGCTGCCACCTGTTGCCATCCGCCACCACCTGCCACCGTCCGTCGCCAGTCGCCGTTCGCTAGTCCGGCGAGCTCATCGGAGGCAAGACTAGCCATCGGCAAAAAAGGAAAAAAGAAAAGAAAAGAAAAAAAGAAAAAAAGTATTTAAAAATTAAAAGAAATTGATTTGGAACTAATCAATAAAGACGACACTAAATACAATTCTATTCAAAAATAAAAAATTTTAGACAGTTATTGAGTTCTTTTACTCATAATTAGTTCCTGGGAGCAGAATAAAAAATAATAATTTATGGTCAGAATATGTTCTCGAGAATAGAATCGTTACCAAACACGCTATAAGTTCATGGCTTATGAGCCGGGTTTGTGAAAAAATGACTTGAGTTTGGCGACGGCCGCTTGAGCACCGCGAGGGCGTCGTCAGAAAATAACCGTCGGCGACCAAATTTAACCCAACGCATATGGCTCCAATTTTTTGAATTTTTTTCAGATTCAAAAAATTGCCAAAACGACGAGTTTGCCCAACTCCAGAAAGGGCTGGACCCGATTCCACTCGGGCAAACCCGGCTCGGAGAGGTACAGGGCACCGAACCAGCGCAAATTCGGTGCACCAACCGCCAAGCCGGCCACTCGCCCATCCATTTTCCAAATCGCAGGCCGGCGCCAAAGACGAGGAGGAAAAGGTTTCTCTCTCTCTCTCTATCCGTGTCTGGCCTGCGCATCGTCGTCCTCGAAGAAAAGCGCGCGATCGATATTCGAAAACTCCCGCAGAGGACTCCCCTCTGATGCTGCGGAGGAGGAGGAGAAGAGGAAGAGGAAGAGGAAGAGGAAGAGGAGGAGGATGAGCGGAGCGAGGCTGTGCGCATTGCTCGGGGAGCTGGGCTACGACGGCGCCGACTCCCTCGACCCGGACAGCTTCGAGTGGCCCTTCCAGTACGACGACGCCCGCCCCATCCTCGACTGGATCTGCACCAACCTCCGCCCTTCCAACGTCCTCTCCCTCTCCGATCTCTCCCAGTAATCACCTCTCTCTCTCTCTCTCTCTCTAGAATCTACCTGTCCGAGCCTGTGGAATTTCCAAATCGAGTGGGAAAACCGCTAGGGATCGTTCATTTTTGAGGATTTGATTTGATCCTCTTTCGTCTGTCGTTTCGATGCTTTTGTCTCGCAATTGTTCACTGTTCTGCGCTTGCTTCTTCAGGTACGAGCAATTCGTGGACGAAGGGAAGTTGCTGGAGGTAAGTTTCCCCCCGTGCATTTGCGTCCGGGTGCTGAATTTCTGTTGTTTTTAGTCGGGCTTAGGGGAGGGCGAGTGTCTTGGAATTCGGATGCTTATGATGTGATCTGACAGGGGGAGGATCTGGACTCCGCCTTCGATAGCATCTCAGCTTTCTCCGCGAGGAGAGACAACCAGGAGGCGGTTTTCGGTTCGGAGGAAGGGTTGAAAGATATAAGGTGCACATAGTTAGTTTGTGGCCCTCTCTTCTAGAGCTTTTGTCATTGGTCCTTTGCGTAGCAAGTTTATTGTACTGTTTGGTTGCTAATTATCCAGGCCGGTCTTTTGCTTTGACTCTTGTGCATATTTTGCATTGCTCTGATTGATTTTTGTTAGGGATGCGACGTTGGCATACAAAGCTGAAGCGCTGGAGTTGCAAAGACAGCTCAGATATGTGCAGTCTCAGTATGACATGCTCACTGTACAGGCTTCGTCCTTGATCCAAGGGAGACGAGCTAGAGTTGCTGCAACATCTACTGTAAATGGACAACTTACTACGCTAGACGACAGTCTTTCAGCGAGGAATTTACAGGTAATTGTGTCCACGATGATAATTTATCTGTTAATTGATGGCAATGAGATAACCATGGAATTGAGATTACTATCAAACCTGGCATTGCCCTCTCAAGTTCTCAGCCAAAGAATTCAGAAAAGATGGTTTTATCATGGGTATTTAGTTTCAGGGCTAAACTCGTGGCGTTAAATAACAAGCCTTTTTTTGCTACTTTTGCTATTTAGATGAATGCAGTTCTTGGAAGGATTGCTTCTACTGCTCAAGAGTTGGCCCATTATCATTCTGGAGATGGTAGTACTCCTCTTGTCTTTCCTCATTTTGTTTGTCATGGATAATTTATTCTGTAATACCATTATCTTTTGTTATTCTACAATTGATCTTAAATTATTCTAAGAAATCTTATGTTTCATGGAAATAATGCAGAGTATGATTTAGATGTTGTTTCATTATTTATATTCTTAGGCTAGTCAACTGTCGTTTAATTACATAGTAGAATAGTGTACTGCTGTTTTGCCTATGATCTTGCACATCACCTTTGGTGTAGTTTTACTTCTTTGCTTTTGTTCCGCGTTTCTTTGAAATTCTCAAGCATGCGATTACCTCAATTTCACTGTCATTAATTTGAATTATATAGATATGTGTTATGTCTAAAATCTTCTTTTAGTCACTCTTTAAGTTACTCCATGTTACTTGGCCTCAATTCGTATTATAGCTTAAATATTCTTAACTCTCATGGTTTGAATGAAAACACTTCTCTAGCCATAAATAATGGAATCTCGAGTCTTCAAGATCTCACACCAAAATTGCACTATTATCCAACCACATCAGTACTCTTAATGCATAATGTGAATTGGTTTGCATTCTTTTGATTTTCTGCAAGGCATTTCCTTCCATGTTCCTTGTTGAGATGTTTTCAACTCAGTTCTTTCTAACTTCAAGTAAAATTTGACATCCTGAGTCACTCAGACTTTTGTAGTATAAAATTATTTGGAGTCATCCTGTTAATTTGCAGATTATTCACTAAGTTTTGTAATTTCTGTTGCAGAGGATGGAATCTATCTTGCATATTCTGACTTCCATCCATACTTGCTTGAAGATTCATCCTGTATGAAGGAACTAAATCAATGGTTTTCTAAGCAATTGGACACGGTAAGAATATGTTTCAAAATTGCCATACCCTTGTTCTGGAAGAAATATTGAGGTGTCATTGCAACTAAGAAAACTATGGCACTGCTATCCAGCTATGTGGAATTAGAAATTAATTTTCTGATTGTTAAAGGAGTTTCCATTAGCTTGGTCCACAACCAATCCGTGTACTTGAACCTGACAAGTTATTTGATGCTTGAGAGGCTTATGAAACATGTCATTTGGAAACAGACATTCTCCATAAAGTGCTGGTTGGCGAGGGACTATCAGTCGGATGTTGAACTCTGTAGCTACTTCAATAAATAGACTTTTTTTGCTTATATTTGCTAGTAAAGCCTTTGAATAAGAATTTTTGTTTCTTTTGGTAGTGTAGATGGCTAAGAATGCATGGAATGGAAGTGAGTTTGTGATTGTAAATGAAATTCTGAGTCTTAGCTTTTGAATATGTAAGGACAAATTATACTGCAGTCATTAAAGATTTTTAGAAACCTTTTCCACTGTTATTTATGATGCCTGGAACTATATGAAGTGATGTATACTTAGATTGCAAAGGTTTCATCCAAGACAGTGGATGAAATGCATAGAGGACCTTTCTAGCTAGTTTTCACCTTCTCAGTGTCAGCTGGCTTTCCAATTGCTGAAGTAATTTTTAGTGTTCAAATTAGTCACTTTGAAAAGAAGACGGTGAATGGAAGAAAAAACTGCAATAAGCCTTAAATGCTTTATGTAAGTGGTGCTGGCATAACAACTTCCAAACATGAAATAATCCCACTCTTCTAGTCTTTGATTTAAATATATTCAAATGCTTGTTGAACTTTTTGCTTGGCTGCCACATATCATTGCTACTTTTTGTACGTGAGCTTTGATGGGCATGAGAGGGAGAAGTAGTAGTTTCTGATGGTTTTAACTTTACTTGTCTAAGCATCTGAAAGTACCATCAATTCGTGTCATCATTTTGTCTGTGGCATAGTTTAGTCTTGGATCGTTCATTTTGTGTCCTGCAGAAAAGAACTATATAGTTTTGTGGCTTGCAGCACTCAGATTTTGGCTTGCTTTTCTTTGAAGCATGTCGCTAGGGTTCATCATCTTGTTTTGAATGGATTTTTCAGGGTCCTTTTCGATTAGTTGCCGAGGATGGCAAATCCAAATGTTCATGGGTGAGTCTTGATGATGCTTCAGATGTTTTAGTACGAGGTAATTTCTAAATGTTGTGAAGTGGTTTCCTTGGTAGAATTTCTTTTTTAGGCCATATACTTAGTCTTGAGTTTATCTAAACTTTTTGGTCTTTATTTCAACATAATGATTATTTTGGGCCCAGCTGGATTGCTGGCCCTTCAACTATTGGGCTTGCATGGCACTGCTCACCCCTATGATATTATGGGGTGTGTATATAGTCTGATTTTCAATTAGTAAACTCGACATTTATCTTGTTCAATGTAGTATTTTGCTTTTTATTTTTAGAGTAATGACATGCTGATTTTCCCCCCTTTTTTGCTTTTACAATTCAACAGATTCAGAAAAGCCTCAGCATCAACGGCTATCGGAATTGCAAAGGCTTCGTTCCATGTATGTGATCTGTTCAGTTTGTAAAAAGCCCTCCTTCCCTTTGCAAAACTTCAACAGAAGTAAACAGTAGTGACTCGGTGATGGGACATGTCAGACAGTTCTTAAATCTCTCTTTATATAATAAAGCAAAGTTGCAGGAGGATTTCAGGCTTGAATTGTTGCTCAAATATTTCATGAAATCTCACATATGATATTAAAATTCTATGATAATGATCCATTTTATGGTACGAACAAAATTGTAATTTGAATTTCTCCACCTATATATTAATTTCGTAAAATGATTTGAGTTCATAATTTTTTTTTTTTTTTTTGGTAAATATAATTTTTTTTTTTTTTGGTAAAGTGAGTTCATAAATATTTGGTTTCTCTCATATTTAAAAGTTTTCCACTTTTTTTTTTTTCACATGCATGGATGCAGTCTTTAGCTAGTAATCAGAAAGAGAAAATAAGTCCTACCTTATCGTTTCTTCCTTGCACAGATTTGGCACAAGTGAGAAGCAATGGGTTGAAGCCCAAGTTGAGAATGCTAAGCAGCAAGCTATTCTTGTGGCCCTAAAGGCTCAGGTATCATCAGATGAAGCACACATTCACCTCGATCTTCATTCTCTGAGGTGAGTTATTTAGTTCTTTGACTATGGGTGTTTTCTGGAAAGTTCTTCCTGTATTGGCTGAACTGCTTGAATTCTCGGCTTGTATGCATGGAAACTTTAAACCCCTACACCGAATGTGCCAAAAGGAAACTGTCAATGATGAAGAAGTTCCTCTACATGTCCTTAAGAACTTGAAACCAATAAAGTGGCATATATATTATGAACCTGTTAAGTTTATCTCAAGGAGCAATCCCTCCTGTTGCCAACATAAATTGCTCGGTTAAATGATAAGGTTACCTTAAGCCAAAAAAACAAAAAGAAAAACAGTAAGGTTAACTTTGGCTTATATGGAATGCTCAATATTTGGTATCCAGGGAGAGAATGAATATATAAGCTCTACTCTCTTTGATTTGTGTTTGGAATTCATTAGAAATAAATCATGGGTTCATTGATTTGGCACTTCAAGGAGACAGAAAAAAATTGCAGAGGATGGTCTTTTGTTGTCTCCATAGTTGGTGGTTGCCTATTCGTTACTCAGTTGTATGTGCAGTAACAAGATTTTGTTGCCAAAATGGCTGATGTTGTGTCTAGATCTTGACTTTCACTGTTTGATAACACTGTTTAATTTGTCGAATTCCTCTTTAGAAGTAGGTTGCATGTGGAAAATTTATTTTTCTCTGCATAAAGATTGTTCAATCCATAGTTTTGGGTATTAAGTTAAAATCCACTTAATGTGGTAAGTAAGGGAGGGGATACAAAACAGTTGATTGCAACTAAAATCTTGCCAAATATAATGCTACAACCTATCGACTAGGGTCATTGTTCTATCTCTGGAAAGAACTTAATATTTCAAACAACTTTTTGTTTCTATTTTCAGCACTTAAGATCATCAGCATTTAAGATTTGGTATTTAAAGTTTTAGGTCTTGTTTTCAATTATATCAAACAAGTCCTAAATGAAGGTTGTCTCAGCCTATACTTGTAGGCCTTACAGTGCAGACATTAATGTCATTGTCATAGTGTTGTCAGCAGAGAGTCCTTTGCTTCTTCTAAATTTTCCTGAAAGAAGCCATTTTTCTGTTAAACCATGCCAGGAATGAACAAATTATGATATATAGCCTGTCTCATACTTGAGGCTAGCACCATAAGTTCAGAATTGATTCTGGTTATTCTATTTTGTTTTGAAAGCTTTTCATTTTCATATTTGGTGCTAATAGCTGGCATATTGAGCAGGAGGAAGCATTCTGAGTTGGTGGGAGAAATTTCAAATCTTAGCCACAAAGAAGAAAAGTTGCTCTCTGAGGTATGCACTTCTCTGTGCCGTTTGATATCCTAATTTCTTCAACAAATGTACCCAATCTAATATTTTATATGTCCCTGTTGACTGCTCATTGGCCATATCAAAAGCATGATTGTATCATTTTACTTTGTTGTTGATCTCGATCGTTTTGTGTTTGGGTGTCCGTTGCTACGAAAGTTTAAGCTCAACGGCGTCTTCAATTTAAAAGGCATTTAAAAAGAAAAATTGTTGATTGTCTAGGAATCACAAAACAGTTTATCAGATGAGCTTTGGACAAACTTTATGTAAAAGGACATAACATCTTTATAATGATATGTAAAACACAGACATTATGTCTCCTTATAATGTCTTGTTTGGTTATCTGAGTTTGATCACTTCTTATCTGTCCATTACTTTGTTTCTGAGTGTGAAAATTTTGATAGTTGATATGTCATGAGAAGATCAACACCTTTAAAGGCTCAAGAATATCTAGTGATCTCAGTTACATCGATTGATGGGGTTGAACTGGTGGACTATAATGTGTTCTGTCTGGGAAAGAACATATCCAAGTTATTCGTATCAAGCAATGGTATTTAGGTATGAAATGCTGTAAAAGGAGCACAATAATCGTACTCATGTCACAAACAAACTTACAATTCCAGATTTAGTTGCTTAACAGGGCTGTTTTTTTATTCTTGCAATGCTTTTTTTTGCTTATTTATTTACTGCTTATTCTTTCCTCTTTCCTAGACAATTCCAAGTCTCTGCTGGGAGTTAGCTCAACTCCAAGATACATATATTCTGCAAGGTACTTCATTCATTTTTCCCTCTTGAGAAAAAAAAATCCTGTTTTTGGTTATAAAAAGTATTGACTTTTATGTTCAATTAACCTATTTACTTAGGTGATTACGATTTGAAGGTCATGCGCCAAGAGTACTACATTAATCGGCAGAAGATGGTAAGCTTACCCGACTTTACATCCTGTTATACTGTTTTCAGCGGAAGCATTGCTGCTGTTACTTTCGCTTGGAAATATTGAATGTTCCTAAGTCTTCAAGTTCCTGACTTCTTTAAGTTGAGATTGCACCTGTATTTGAAATTCCCAGCCAAATGATCCTTCTATCTGTCAAGATCATCTAGAAGCACTTGTTTTTTTTTTTTTTCCTTTTTGTGAGTGTTTTGTTTGCCATATCTTAAATGATATTGCTGCTGAGAAATGATTAATTTTGAATCTTTTGGACATGTCTTTTCAACTTGGTTTACTGCCGTCGTACTGTACTAAAAAACCATTTAAAGAACAGGGAAGAGAAGAAACTGATCTTCATTTTTGCAAGTACAAGTACGGATGAGTATTACTCTTCATTTTTTCTCTTTTTCCAGTTCTAGATCTGGATTCAACTTTGGCTCACTAGTCATGATCAATGTTCAAAATTTCTAAGAAAACTTATTTAGTTATCCTTGGTGAGGATTTCTTGTCCTTCTCACCAAAAAGAGAAGTGAAGTCTTGTGGAAAATTTTAGTAGCAGAAGTAAACATTCAGTGTGACGATGACCTCAACCAGGATGACTTTTGAGAGGCTTCTTGTCACTTGTTAAGGTTTTCAAATTTTGTTTGTAGAACTCATTGAACTTCCTATTGTACATGATTATATAGCTTTCCCTCTAGTGCAAACTGCTGAACAAGTCGGCAGAGCTTATACATGTACGTCAGAACGACCTACAGCAGCGAGGGTAAAAATGCGAAATGAACAAATTAGAAGGTGAAACAAGAGGAAAAGGGGAATGAAAAATCTTAGGAATTTTCATGAAAGAAGTTCCTTGTTGATGTTCTGTATCCGGTGATGTCATGTTGCCAGTAGATTTTTTCAGTGCAGTACTGTAGATATGCTTAGTCAAGTTGATTTTGATTTTGATTAATAGGAAACAATGTAGAGTGGACAATTTTGATAGGCTAGTGCCCTGAAGGTTTTGAGACACTGGTTATGAATATTCTTGTAGGTCAGAAGATCAGGGTAGGTAAGCGTTACTACTGCCTACATGTTGTTTCTTTTGTCTGGCTATGAAACCTATCATGCGTTAACCAACTGTCTAAGTGTGACACTGACAATGAGAAAGATAGACTATGCTTAACACTGTTCAACACTCCTGCTGTTAAGCTTATGTGATTTCTTTGTCTCTCTGTGCACGCATAATCATATACACTTTTTTGTTGTCTTTGGCAGTTCATACATCATCTCATTAATCAGCTTGCAAGACATCAATTTCTGAAAATAGCTTGTCAGCTGGAAAAGAAGAACATGCTTGGAGCATATTCACTGCTTAAGGTCATCGAGTCAGAATTGCAGGGGTACTTCTCTTCGACCAAGGGACGAGTGGTATGTCAAGCTGGCAGTTCTTGTTGTACTCTCTCTTTCTTTCTGTGCACATGGTATGATTAGCAGGAGGTTGTCGTAAAATGTAGATTCCAATTGCCATTTGGGTTTGACACTGCTTTTTATGTCAGTCAATGTCTATGCTACCTCAAAAAAGGGTATAGGATAAATAGTTTGAAGTTTTTAGGAGAAATTACTATTGGTAAATTTTTCATTCTAGTTGCTAAAATATACTTATGATGGTATCTGCCCGCTGAGATTATAGTAGCTAGTGCTCCTTAGATTTTTTTGCAGACTTAAGCTTCAGCTTTTCAAGTGATTTGTGGGACGGATTCTGACATTTGGGAAATGTCAGCTCACTAAATTATGCACCGTGTTAGATATAAAGTTCAAAGCTGGGTGGTCTATGCCTAATTTCATTTTGAATCTCTCGGAAATCCCACTCCTAGCTTCTGCTAACTATGTCTGCCTGTTATAGGATCGGTGCATGGCACTTATTCAAGCAGCTTCTGAAGTTCAAGAACAGGGAGCAGTGGATGATCGGGATACTTTTCTACATTGTGTTCGAGACCTACTAAGCATTTACTCAAGTATCCATCTATTCTTATGATCTGGTCCTCTTTTGAAGAAGTATTTGTTACTTTTTTGTGATTGTTGGAGTAATGATATCGAAATCTTTTGTTTGCTCCTTTTATCCTAGATGCACAAGTAGGGCTGTCAACATATGTCTCAGCTCCAGGCATTGTTCAGCAGATATCTGGTCTTCAGTCAGATCTCATGGCCTTAAAGTCTGACCTTGAGAATTCCCTCCCAGAGGAAAGGAATAAATGCATCAATGAGCTGTAAGTTCCAGGATGCTGCAGAGCTATGAATGCATGTCGAAATAGTTTATTCCTTTTCATGTCACCTCGTCTTAGTAATCACAATCAGACTACTACTGGGTTTTGGTTAATCCTCTACTTGGCAACTACATAAATTACAATCGTCCATCTTTTTTATTTGCTTATTTATTGAGTTTCCTTGGTAATTTTTTCCTCCATGAATGTCTGTTACATTAATGGGAAGAAGGTGCTTTTAAGAAATAGAAAGATGCTAGTGATGAAAATGCTGGGTGGAAGTCTTGATATGTACGCTCTACTATAAGGAATGATCTTTGCTTCTACATTTATGCTGGCGTTCCAAATTTGCACGAATAGACATTTTTCAACACCTTTCTTTCACAATTTGGTTTCTTCGTCTGACAAGTGGTGTGAAGCGGAAGTAAAGAAATTGCTAGAAATGCAGACTTGAGGTCTGCCATTTCTTTTCTTATATGATAACACAGCTACCTGAACTCAAGGAATCCCCACAGATGCACACAAACCTGGCCGTTTATTTTCCTCATGGCATAAAGAGAATTATTTGATTGTTTTTTGGTTAACCAGCCCCATAAGGCCATTGTTGTCAAGGTCCTAGCTTGTCACTCTAAATAGAATGTAACTTGATTGATATCGCTATTAGGGGTTTATGAATTTCACTAGTAGTAATTTGTTAGAACAAAAATGTACTTGCCGGAGATGTTTATGTGAATTTTTATGGTTTGAGGTGATTATCATTTCTTCTTACGGGGCACTCTAACGCCAATTTTGTGGTTTGCAATTAGGCTTTGTAGTTTTGTTGCTTACAATATTTGAATAATGTTGTATGACTTTTGAAATGTCAACATAATTAGTCTTTTAAGGATAATGGTTTAGTTTGGAGAGAGACTCTGCTATGCTGATTAATATTGAGCAATTGCCTCTGTGGCCTCCATATATGTTTTTCTTTTTTCACTCGAATGTCTTTACTTACACGTGACGTGTTTATAACACATACGTGATTAATAAACGCAATGATGTTGAGTAAAATCTCAGTTTCGTTTATTGTTTCCTTTATATGTTTCAGGTGCACCCTAATTCAAAATATGCAGCAATTGCTTTTTGCATCTTCAACAACTGCACAACCAATTCTCACACCTCGGGTACGTCTGCCAGAGTCATCTTCTGCCGCAATCCATGATCCCTCTCCCTAGTTCATCATATGTTATCTATTAATATTTGTTGCTTACATCAGTTCATCACTTGTTAATCTTAAGTTGTTTGCAATGGTGGCACATTCCAACTGCATATGGGTGCTAATGTTAAAATCTTAATGCCTGCCGATCTTTTATTGGAGACTGGTTTTGTTACTTATGGGAAGTATGATATTATTTCAGCCACTGATGAAAGAGCTCGATGAGATGGAGAAGATTAATGCAAAACTAGCTGCTGCGGTTGAAGAGGTGACTCTTGAACACTGCAAAAAGATTGAGGTAATATTGATCTTAATTCTAATTTCATTTGAATATCGAATACTCACGATCCTATGTACTTGGTGACAATCTTCATTAGTCTGTTTGTTCTGCTCCTGTGTCTTTTTGTTAGTTTCACATGCTGTGATATGACTTAGAATTAGATTGATCACGACATGTTATATGATCTAATGATACAATTGGCCGAAAATTAACCATATTACGAACTGAATTCAAGACGTCCATTTTACCACCTGGATTAATCTGCAAAAAGGAGCTTTCTCCTACCCTGGTGTGTCCAACCACCAGTGGGGCTACTTTGTACTTGATGTTTATTGAGGGTGGTTCATTCTATTTTTCATGGTCATGAGCAGTGTAACCATGTCCAAGCGTGGATCTTTTCATTTGTGTATTTAAGTATGAACAGTACGTAATGTATCCCCCATTCTTACAAGTCTTCTATTTTGAACAAAAAAGGGAAAATCCTCATTTTGTATCATATATCAATATAAACTACGGGGACACTATCGTTTTTATATCATATAGGAAGAATATTGGGATTAATCACATTGTTATATAACTATATAACGAGAGAAAAAAGTAATGAATTTCATGCAGGAAAAGATTTATAGGAAGAGTTACATTGCTAATTTGCTGCATGAAAGCTCACTAAAACCAATTGTATTGATTAAGACGAGCATCTAGGAGGGGAAGGAATTCTAGTCGGAAGCATAAGTGGAGAGTGCAAGAAAAGTTTTCCTTGCGAGGGGAATTTTCAACATCTTGCATGTCAGAAGTTCGAGTGGTGTTCACTAAGGACACTTTTAGGAATTATTACGTAATAGCAGTGCGAGTGATTATATATAGATTTCCTTTTGAATTTCCAAAATAATGTTCGTTGTACTTGGGGCAGATTGTGAAACATCACACGCAGGAGGTCGAGCTCCAAAGACGGGTCTTCGTGGACTTCTTCTGCAATCCGGAGCGTCTGAGAAGCCAAGTCAGGGAACTGACCGCTCGGGTTAGAGCTCTCCAAGTTTCCTAGTACGCTCCTACTTCTGCTGTATATTTATACCTCTCTTTCTGAAAGGGAGACTTGGCTTTCTTTATTTTTTGGTGGAAGTTTCGCGGTGAATATCAAGTGCAGAACGTTCAGGTCACATGGCAAATGAGATAATTTGTTGTGTTCACGGACGTGGAGGTGTATAGATGTTCACATGTTAACCTTCGAATACATTTGCTGTATTCCTCAAATTCCTGTCGCACGTTAAGGCCTCTAAATCCATTCCTTCAATCTAATCTACAAGTTGCTCTCGGAAAACAGCTAGCTTTCCAAAAATTCGCTTCAATAGCTGGGGATGATGAGTCTCAGGTGGATGATCTGCAGATCTAAAATTTCTTGAAAACCTGCTCTGTTTTCCAGTCCGATTTCGGGTCTACCCGAAAATCTTTTTTTCTTATATTCCTTTTTTTAAACTTCATTTTTGAAAGAAAAATAATAAGAGCCAAAAAAAGGTGTAAAGTGAGATTAATGACTACAAGTTAGTAAAGAAACGAGTCAGGATTGTGAAGCTCGAACTTGTGGAGCTCGAATGAGCGAGAGCGAGAGCAAGCAGCCAGCCAACGAGCGAGGAGGGTAGGTATGAGGGTGAGTCACTATACTTAAAGCATAAAGTGTTTTGAGTAAGGTCGAAGAAAATAAAGAAAAAAAGAATGAAAAGATAGAGAAAAAGATGTCAATAGATGAAACCAATTCTAAATTTGATCCAGTAGGTCTTGGTTTCCACGGTGGTTCCGGAACCGAACCGGTTTCTGATCGCACCATCTGATCCGATTGCACAGTCCTACTGATTGCTGATATATCCTACGACACCGAAGGAATAGAACCCCGCTCGTACCAAGTCCAGGTCATACACTTAGCATTCATTCTCTCACAATCTTGTCAAGCCCACAACATGTGAGGAGTAAAGTACTACAATTAACTGGAAAACGCTGGACTTTGCTCTTCCAGCCGAATGACAAAATATCATTCTTCCTCGAGATCGCCGCGCTCATGGCGGCAAAATCGATCTTTGGGACTCTGATGCAGACACTTCTATGCAGGTTTATTCCCGAGTAAACTGCACGTCTTTATACCAACAGCCTCTGTTCCGAGCTAGAACATGGCTTTACATAAAGGGTTCGCCCAAACCCCAGGACTTTTTTAATGCGACGAGCATGGAAAGATTAGAACTGCAAAAGAATGATGAAAAGACTATTTACAAAAAACCTGAGAGGGCTCTGAAACCACCCCTCTCAAGCCTCAACTCGAACTCGTGCATTTAGCCTTTGCCGAGAACTCACGGGAATGTCCGTCACATGAAGGTCGTGGTGGTGGAGCTCCTCCCGAATCTCGACAGCAGATGCGGGCTACCGAACGAGCAGTGTCGGCGCCCGAACTTGGTCTCGGTTGCGGTAGCAGGAGGCTGTTCGGAGTTCGTCGAGGATGATTTGGTGGCTTGATTTTCTCTGTGGAGATGGCACCGGAAGGAGCCTGCGTGGCTCGTCGGGGAGCAGATGCATGTTCTGCCGCTCGACGGAGCAGCAGCCGGTTTACCATGCTCTTTCGATGCATTCGTCTTGGCGTTTCGCTTGCGCTCCGTGATCGCCTTGATCAACTCCTCGCCGTGGTCGAGCGGGCTCTTCATCTCTCTCGCCCTGTACGAAGGTGGAAGATCAACTTAAAGAAGATATCCGCAGTCATATTTCACTCACTATGGTTGGATCATTCGAATCCGACACGTCCTAGGAGAGAGGATTTTGCGAGATCATGCAAATGGTTGGATCATTCGAGTCGATCACGAGACCTAAAAAAAAAAAAAAGGAATGACGACCCAGTTCAATTCAAGCACAAGGAATTTAGAAAGACGAATGTTTCCGTCTTTTTGCAGAAATGACGGGATAGTGCAACTATATGGATGGTCAGCAAAGAAAAAAACAAAAGAAAAGATGCATGCAATCGCGATTTTACGAGAGCCAAGAAGGTGCGAAATCGTAATCGATGAAGAACTCGTCTTCTTCCGCATTTGCCCAGAAGACGATCCGGGAGTGAATGCACGTACCGGATCGACGGCAGCGGCTTCGAGGAGGAGAAGCAGCCGTCGTCTTCTGAGTCGTGCGTCTGAGTCTCAGCAGGCATGACTCGCTTCCACCAGAGAGAGAGAGAGAGAGAGAGGATGGAAGAAATTGATATTCAAAAAAGATTAAACTGCTAAAAAGTTGGAGCAGAAGATGAGATCAAATCTACGAAGTAGGATCTGGGCGTCGACACGGATAAGAGCTACGACGGATCTTTTCTCAAGGTAGGGGAAAAATCCAAAATCTCTTTCTCTCGTACGAGGTGGAGCCAATGGGCGATCACCACGACCGGGCAATGCACGACGATGTGTCGCCACACGTGTATCTTGTTCGGATCGCCTTCTCAGCGTAGGCCGACGCCGTCGTTCGCACGCGCCCGAGGAACTGATACGTTAGCCACTAATAAAAAAGTTGTTTTGTCCCATTACTTGACGCGAAAAAGATTCATAATTATTACAATTTGTAAAGTCGAATTCCATGACGTTCGTATCGCACGTCAAGCACCCGTGACGAGGGTGCGCGGGGAATTTGTACATATCATGTGTAGCTGTCGGCACCGGAACAATGCCAAAGTTCCTGATCAGGAGATTGTCGAGCGCCGGACTCGGCGGGAAGTAAAATTTGGTTGGTGTTGAGAGGCTTTAGCTGGCAAATGGTTACCGGTAGCGAAAGCTAAAGGAAATTACTGGGTCACGAGGTGTAAGTGACGGTGAACGAGGTTTAGTTTAGTCGACATGAGAGTTAAGATTGATGTGATTTGTAATGGATTAGAAACAAGTTGGTTATCCAAGCCGTGGAGCCAGAAACCTCAAGAACAGTAGTGAAGATCAGTACAAATGTAATACCAACACAATCCTCAGATCGTTTAGGCCCTAGCTGTAGTGGCCGGGCCGGGAGATATGGGTAGTTGTTGGAACCGCAAGGCCACATTGTTTTTACTTTTTTACTTTTGATCGCATTGTTGGAGTAGTGGGTTTATTTACTAAGTGCTTGTAAAATACATGTACTGAATTTTATGGGGAGAATTATTTAAAAAGTCCTAAACATATTATAATTGTGCTAATTCAGTTCTAATTTTTTTTTTTGCCAAAACCTCTTGCAATTACGCTAATTCAATCTATTCGACCAAATTGTGCGGGCCAGCATCGACCTGAACACCGGCCGTCCAACAAACATGACATGACAATTTTTCAATAATATTTTATATTTATTTGAATTTTTTTTTTTTTTTTTTTTTCCTATTCTTCTTCTTTGGCTTCTCCCTTTAGTGTCTTGCGAGACTCTTTGCCAGAGCCTTGCTAGCCACTGGGGGTAGGGAAACAAAAGAGGAAGAAGAAAAAAAAAAAGACAAGAAAGAAAAAATTCAAAAAATATATAAAATATTATTATAAAATTATCACGTTAGTGTTCATTGGATGGCAGCGCCGACTAGCGTCCACATTAATGCTAGCCAGCCAAATTTAGCATAACAGACTAAATTGGCACAATTATAAAAAGTTTAGAATTGAATTGACAAGAAAAAAATTTAAAACTAGATTGGTAAAGAGATTGCTTTGGTGTTAAATCAAGCGTGAAACTCTTGTAATCTATTTGACCTAGATTTAGTATTTTTTTTAGTAATTCTCCCGAATTTTATGAGTTGATAGAATGCGATTGCTTCCTTTTAATGTTGTTGTTGACCCTCTGGTAGCAATAAATATTAGAAGTTGTGCGGATAAAGGATGGCCTATCAATCAATAGACAACAATTGTTCGCTTTTAACTTCCCGTGTATCTTTACGTGGACGCGCGCAATTGCCTTAGGTTTTGTACTTTTAGTTTTCTCATCAAAACTAGTTTATTGTTCAAGAATAAGCAAAAGCCCCTCATATTCATCGATCCATTCTTTGAATGGTGCTTTGCCGACAATTTCGGTAAAAACAATGATGTATCTCTATTTTGAATAAGCTTTAATGGCATAAGAAGTTTGATGGGTGTTCATAGTGGAATATACGTGGATGATCATGGAGAAACCTAGGACAAATTCCCCTTAAAAATTTATCGATTGATGTCTTTTCTAGACTAAATTAAAATTTATATATCCTTATCAAGTGTACGATGCTCATAATAGCGTGAATAGGAAACGCATATTTCGAAATGACATCTGTAATTATTAAGTCTTCTCCGTTCTCATTAGTGATTTGACATAAAATGCCAATTTCAAACATATAAGCAAAGATATATTTCTTCTAATAGTCTGTTCATGTGCACCCGATCAAAAAGTCTCTTCTATAAAGCGAGGGACAGATTAGACTAAAGATGTTATCATGTTTTAGAGAATATTATTTTTCCTAAAACGATGTAATCATGTTTTAGGGAAGACTATCGTTATCTGATGAAAAAAAAGGAAGGGATCTTCCCCTTTTTCTCTTTTGCTCCATTTGCTTTTTGCCCAAGTCGATGTTTTCCACCCCACTGCATTCGCCTCAAAAGGACTAAAGATCCCTCTTTTCGCTAGTCCTTTAATAAGTCAAATTCTTAACCCACGTCTCATTTCGAAAAAAGCAGCAGATAATCGACAACCACAAAAAGCGACCGAAATTTGCTAGAAGATCAAAGATACCCAATTGACAAAATCAATCATACTCTCTCACATAGCAATGAGATGACAAACCAACATATCACATCACCTCCCTCAACCAGCAGCTTTCTCATCCCAATGCTCACAAATTGGGAATTCAAATACAGCATAACACAAATATTTTGTCCCTATGTACTCTTAGCTCATCTATATCATCATCATCATCCTCATCCTCATCATCATAATCATATATAAGATTATATGTACTCGGTCCTGTAAGACCCTTCTCTCTTTCCCAGCTTCATGAAGCACAAGTGGGCACCAAGCAGCATGACCAGAAGCTCCACCCTCTCTTCTGCAAACCAAAACAATAATCAGCGAAATGTCCAAAAGGAGAGAACTTTAAATCATTTTCATCAAAATATTTGGTACCCTCTTTTTGCATAACTAAAATAAAGGAGGAGAAAAGATGGTAAAGAGTAGATACCTTCTTGGGCTCGGTATAAAGGAGCTCAGGTGAGATTTTGTACAGGTCTTCGTCCACAGGTTTTGGGGTTGGCCTGGATACAAAAGGAGGGCTCATCGGCTCCTGAAAGTCGCTGGCCCAACTTTTCTCCTTCCCTTCTTTGGCATCATGACTCGGGTCACTGACTTTTGCCTGCAATTATCACCATCCACCACACCATTTAGACAACATTATCTTGTCCCCCTGATTATGATTATCATAATTGACTTTTTCTCTAAAAAGAAACTCTATGTGTTCATCTAGTTAACAATGCCCTAGTTCCAACGAATAGACTTAGTTTAGTCTCAGCCAAAGCCGTAGTAAAGAAATTACAAAACCTGCGATTATTATATATCGATTTATTATATATAACTCTATTCATCACTTCATCAATAAAAAGGAGCATGGTACAGTATCTACGCAAAATTACGACATTTCTCGTGTTTATAGAAGATTATGTTGGTAATCTTAAAAATGACAAGATCATCGCGAATTCAAAAAAACTAATCTTATACCAAAGAGTTTATAATTACGTTACGAAATGATACGAACTGAGGCATGAACACTAACATAAACATGCCTATCTCAAAGTAACTTTTAGTGTTTCAAACCTTAGCCTACGTAATAAATTCTCGAATCGGCCGAGTGAACTTCCAGCTGACTGATTTGAGCGTGACAAGTACGTGGAGTAATTTAAGGGAAAGGAAAAAACCCTGGCAATGCTTCCCGATAAAACCGTCTTTTTTATTCTGATCTTTCCCAAGACGTGATTCAGAAACCCTAGTTGGTCGAGCTAACCCAAGCCTGGCCTGGACCGTTCCTTTTTTTCTTTTCTTATAGCCTTTTTTCGCTTTCCCCAAAAAGCGTGCGTTTCCACAGTAGTTTTTAATAATTGAAGCTGTTCATACGGGGAAAAACAAAAGATAAAAAAGAGGGCTTGCGTGAGCGCATGATTATGCACGCTGCAGCAACGACCGCAAGCGCCAGAATTCACGAAATAAAAAGAACGGGAAAAAGAAGAAGAAAGAGAAGAAAAAGCAAAGCGAAAGGAGAAAAGGGTTTTGTCCAGAAAAAGATGATGAATCATCCACAAGAAAGAGTATATCCCAAGAAAAACCATTGGATTATGACTCACTATGCAACACACAGAATCTTAGCAGACATTATAGTCTCTCACGTGAGCTTATTTTAACTAAATATCGTACCATTTTACTTACAGACAGTGATGCACATCGGAGCGGTTATCGGTAAACCAGAAAATTCACGTTATAATACGAGGAAAAAAGAAAAAAGGACGGCGGTCGTTCGTGACTTTACCCGTCGATGACGGCGGCGGCGGGGGACGACGATCATGGCGGGGGTGACGACGTCGTTCTGGTAGAGGTCGCCGGCGACGTACAGGTCGCGGTCGACGGAGTAGGTGTAGCGGAGCAGCCCGGCCTGCCGCGCGGACGCCTCGTCGAAGCACTGGGTGAAGGGGAGGCCGTCGTAGCAGTCCCAGCTCCCGAACGCCGGTATGTGAAACCTGTTGTAGTCCTGTACACACACATACACACGCCAACATACAGCATAAACATCGGCAATGCACACGGCTCAAGAACTTGGCAAGACGGAGAGAAGGAAAGTGCTTACGTCCATCGGAGGCGGAAGAAGTTGCAGAGGGCAGTCTTTTGGAAGGGACGCGAGCACGGCGAAGGTGAGCCAGACGAGAGAACTCAAGATCGGGTGTTCTTTTTCGCTCGTTGCTTTATGGAAGCAGGTGGGCACGGGAGGCTCTTTAAAAAGGCAAGAGCTCCCAGGAAGAGAGAGATAGAGAGAGAGAGAGAGAGGGGGAGGAGCAGTAAGTTTGAAGCAGTGAGGTCAACAAAGGGTAAAATCCCTTTAACTTTACTGAATTTTCATGCTCTCAAAGCTTTTCAGGCCGTTGCAATTTTGGGCACGCTTTCACTAAAGTTTGATCATTTCTTTTGGGACAGAATATCGGTGTGGTGTCCATATGGAATCTAATTAATTGCCCTTGTATTGCCACGTCATCGGTTTGCGTGTAGGTGGGTCGACTCTTCTATTAAGGTGAATCAATTGTGATTTATATAAAAAATTTATCTTTAAAGTACTTATTACTGATGGTGTGTTGAAAAATAGAGTACTTTACCCATTTGACTATTTGACAAGTAGTGCAAGTCACTCTTCCGCAAAACTCTCTTTCTTTGCCTCAATTTACAAAGCGTTGAAAGGCTTTTGAGGTGCACGAAAGCCGGCTCAAACAGTATAGAAGAATAAACGGAAAAAAATGGAATTTTGAGATGTTTAAATTATCTCATCCCACTTTAAGGGATCTCCAGAAAGTCGAAACAGTAAATTGAACTTAGAATTAACAAGGATTTCAATTTTGGATTAGAGTTTATTATAAAAGCGTAAAGATATCTACTTTTGAAAAAATTTAGAGCACACACCGCCAATGTAAATGATAATTTACACAAGCAGCTTGTGCATATTCTTTTAACATGAAAGTTACGTTAGCTAGTGGCCACGAGAGTTATTAGCAGGTTCTTTCCAGAGTAGGTTCAAAAACAAGTCCGGAGAATTCCTAATCAATGCGGGGAGGGAGAGGAGAGAGAAGCAGGTACAAAAAACAGGGAGGTGAGTAGCAGCTTTGAGGTAGGGGCCAAAAGGAATGGGGGATGCGGGGAGCAGTAAAGACAGAGAGAATGGAGACGGTGTGGTAAAAATCAAAGCGAGAAAGCGAACCGAACCCACCGATAACGAAGGTTCACAGAAGCAGACACAACGACAGGCTGGTGTAATTAAGTCATGAGTGATCCTTCATTCCCCCCCACAAATCCTACACCAGATCGATATAGAGAGAGAGAGAGAGATCGTGTGTGTGGAGAGGTTGCTTTCTCTTTCTCTTTTCGATGCCTTCTCTTCCATTATTCTAATATTCCACATCAGTCCTGGGACTGGTCCCTACCCCTGCGATCTTTCTCTCAACTTTTCTTTTTCCTTATCAGGGGAGAGGCCCAGAGGGTCTTTGCTTTTGCCCTAGTTTGTCGCTGACGATCCTGAAAACCTGAAGTGGATGGGGTCTGCTCGTGTTGGTGTATATTCCCATGCATCATCAAGAAAGCAACCCAAGAATAAAGCCGCTTCTCTCTTTCTCTGTGGAGTTAAAGGGTGTTTCTCCATTTCTCGAAGCAACCCCTTCTCTTGCGGAGCACTCTTCATTTCGATGAGCATGCCCTCGCACTGGTCTAGATTAGTGACTTCTTTAGGTAATGTCAAGGACTAGTGCATGTGAACAGGCCGGAATTCTCTCTCGTGGAGTGACCCGTTAATCTTTTTGATAGGGCAGAATACGAGCTAGGTATGCGACTAGATGGTTTAAACTATGAAGTTCTTTACATTCAGAGCTTCTTAAATCAAAATGCACTATATGCCTATCCAGCATACGTGTTCTTCGTTATCCAAGAAGCTAACGGTTAGGGTCATTTGCTATATCACTTTAAAATAGGTAAGGTTAATAAATGTTCCAAAGGACAATGTTAAATATCTGTAGACACATAATTTTGAATAAGGTTTGATCAAATTTGACATAAAAATGTTACTTCATCAAAAGTTCGATTGAATGGTACTGTCACGTCGTGCTCATCGGGATCCATCCCAATGGACCAAAGGTTGGATGATTGGCCGATCAAAAGTCGGTGACCTGAGGGACCTTGAATAGTGAATTGAGGACCCGAGCATGTCGTGAATTTTCCAAAAAAAGATTCAAAAAGTAGTTATCTTACTAAAAAAATCGTTTTCAACTTTTAAAACCTAATAGTATATGATGCTAAAATGACAAAAGTACCCCTGGATAAGTCAGCTAAATAATAACATGACTTACTCAATTTCAAAATTAAGCACGCATCATCAAATAAGATGCCTTACAGTGACTTGCACTTGCATACACATCATAATTTAGGACATAATGCATATTTTCATCTCATTCATAATATTTTCAAAACACTAACTCATACAGCACATGAAGTCATGCCAAAGCTTGGAATGTCAAGAAGATTTTCCTAATTATGTCATTGAACAATAAAAAATGCATCAGCATTCTAGGAAATTATTCGATAATTCCACTCGATAGATTTCATTGAAAATATAGTGTTGGAAGGGCATTGTGGAATGTTAATCCCTCTCCATAGTAACCAAACACCCATACCATAATTTCTAATGTTTTTGCAAAATAACCAATGCCTTCACATGTGCACCTATATGTCCAATTATCTTGTCAGTGATAATTTCATTGAAATAAGTTTTATTTCAAAATACCGAGTCTTTTCAAAACTTTCAAAACCCTTTTTCCCTCATCGTTGCTTTTTCCTATGGAAAAACCCCATCCCCAAAGAGGATGGACAGTGACGTTGCAATTACCAACTAGATAGGTCGTCCAAAATGAAGTCGATATTTCTCGTATCATCCATGGATCGATGCTTCCAAAACGAGCTGTTCTTTACAAAACATGCTTATGATTTTGTCATCGATGAGCATTTTCTAATAACCCCTTAAAAGAAACAGTACAGTCACGAATACATCCATTGCTGTACTATTAAGTGCAATCCCAGAATCAGGATAAGGAAAGCTGTGAGCATTCTCCTCTAGGTTCCGCTCGAACACGCTATCCGTTCTTAAATCCACTAGCCTTATATCAAACACATGACCGACACCATCATCTGCCTCGCCATTAATGCCCTCTCTGCTCTCCTCTCTCTGTCTCTCTCGCCACCACTTGTTTAACCCCACACGCCTAAGCCAGATGGGGGGGAGTAGCTTGGTGCTCCGTGCCATGGCGCAATGTTCCTCGGTCACTGTTCTCTCGTCAACCGAAGCGAAGACGAAAGCACAGAGAGAGAGAGAGAGAGCTCGGGAGACGCGATTTAAATTCGATTTGGTACGGCCGAAGTCAGAAGTCAGACGGACGCTGAGGTCAACAATTTTCTTCCACCCTTCTTTTTTTTTTCTAAGATTTTTATCTTTTTGGCAGTCGTCATTTATTTATTTATCTGTTCAAGTGCTAATCGGTTTTTCCTGCTGCGTTTTTACTGTTGGCACACGCTGCAGTCCTCTCTTGCAGCGACAAGGTCAGAGAATGACTTGTCCCTTTCTCATTTACCACGACATTCTCTTTTTCTTTTCTCTTTTTTATTATCATCCTTCTAATTTTTTATACAATCACTTCATACCGCCAAAAACAAAAATTCTAAACACACCAATATTTTCAACTTTTCTGTATCATTAAAAACCCGTAAATTAATCCATTATGATGCAAACATCGTTATGCAAAATCCCGAATTTATATTATTGTGATAAATATACTTCAGATAAAGTTGAGATAAATGGTATATATAGGTTTAAATTTCTTTGTAATATAAAAAAAAGTTAAAAATATTTAAAAACATTTGTGACATACTAAGCAACCTCAAGATTTTTGGCCACGCAAAAAAAGTTATGGATATTTATGTTAGATGAGTATAGTTTTGGGGTTTTTAATGGTATTTGTCCTTCATGTTTTCTGACAATAAGAATATTAAATAGTAAAATAATTGATCATGCTTGCTTGATTGAATTTCATCGTTTTTTAAAATTTTAATGATAATATAATCTAATACCCACCGTTGCTGGTAATGAGGAGACGTGCAAAGGGTGTCCCTGTTGAGCTCAGTGCAAAGTGCGTTTTTAGTTAGTTAATTTAATGAGTCGGTTAATTTCGTTATTGGCATACGAGGATGTCAGCATGTTTCACGCACCGAAAAAGAAGATAACATATGACAATCCTCTTCTAAATTGTATGTTAAAGATGCCTCGAAAGGGGCGGCCCCTCAATTAGATGGAAAGATTAATGTTTCTATCTTTTTTACTCCGTTAATCGCAGATGAAAAGCGCACTGCAAATATGTAATTAAATTTAGTCAAGTTGAGCTCGAGCAGTACATACTGATCTCGAGTGTTGAGTACGCGAGCCTGATGGAGCTTTGAGCCCTGGATTTCACGGTGGTCCCAAATATTTTCGGTTACTTGGATTCGACCTTAAGTCCAAAAAATGAAAAGGAGAGTGAAGGAAAGAAGAAAGGATGCAGAGAATGTGAAGAACTCCAAGGGAGAGGCCTCTCTTTTTGGAGTTTCAGATAGCCAGATAAGGGAGATGGGGAGGGTCGTGCTTTTCCTCTTTATTCCACTTCATTTGTACACTTGCGGTGCCTTTGGGAAAAGATTCAGTCCTGAGGCCTGACTCAACATGAAATTCAAACATCGATTCCACCATGGCCCCGACTCAATTGAAGCTCGCAACAAAAGTGGAGATGAGAATATGCAAGTGCTGCTATAGCTTTTGTCCTCGCACAAGGATATCAAACTTCTCAGTTTTTTCTTGGAGTCGGCTGTGTTGCTGTGCTTTTTGTATAGCTGCTTGGTTCTCTAGCTATATTACTTCTTACCTTTTACCAAAAAAAAAAAAAAAAAAAAAAACTTCTCAGTTTTTTGTTCCTCAATATGCCACCCTGGGCAAAGTATTGATTCCATCAGCACCATCCCTGCAAAAGAAAACAAAAGAAGATTCCTATTAATGCTTTTTTTTTTTCCCTTCTTTTTAGCTTTGATCCATTAGTGCCTTCCTCACTAGCAAAGATTAAGGAAAGTAGGGAGCGGACACGAACACGTCAAATAAATTATAAGTGGAGCTCCTTTTTATCTTTCTTTCTTTACAAGAAAATCGTATTAGGTCGGTGGATGTTGTTCTCAGATTGAACATACACCGCGAAGGATGTAAGCACAAGGTCAGAAAACTGCTGAACAAGACCGAGGGTACCTACATACTCCCCGTTGCTTTTGGTTTCTTTTTCTCTGTCCGTTCGGTGATTTTCTTTTTATTTCGAAATACTTTTAGTTGGATATTTTTTGGTTGATGTGCAAGTCTGTTGACTTCTTCTGGGGAATTTATGGTTTTTTTCTTTTTCCAGTTTGAATTTTAGGAGCGTACTCTGCTGGTGCAGATGCAGAGCGAACTATTCGTCAAAAAGGGATTCGGACGGGGTTGGGAGCTACCCCATGTGCTTTAGAATGTTGGATTCAATTTAATGAATTAGCAAAATATCAACCATCCATTGGGTGTTACCCCAGCCAATGCGCGTGGAGTAGCTCAGGACCGGCAAACATACCTATACCTCTGCCCTTGCTTCGCCATCTAAACCAAGGTTTTCTAAGGACCGGGGAATCAAACCTGTCACCTTCAATTTGCAAAGCAAATCTTAGACAACCGGACTTAGAAGCCAATTGGTCTTACATCATGTACTAGGTAAAAGACAAGTCAAAACTTGAATTGTCCGCATGATAAAAGCAGTCCACAAAAATTATAATTTCCATGTTACAATCATATGGTTGAAACTTTGAGCAACTCAAAATCACCATACATTTTGCTCAAATCACTCTCCTCATTCATTTTTTGTATTTTCCTCACCATTGCCTCTCATATACTTATTGTTGTCCAAACGTCAAAGTTTGAACAATAGTCAGCTCTGAACAGGGACTGATTGCATAATGTTTTGAACTAATATGGCGAACTAAACATCAGTAATTTGTTCGACGAAAGGAAGGGTCAACATAATCGACGACTTGATTAAAGATTTAACCAAGTTTTATTATCGAGGGCATTTTGATTACCAGAAATGCCAATCAAAATAGAATTTTAACCAAGACGAAAGAGATGTCAATTTAGACAATTCATTCATGTGAATTCGCTTATTCATCGGCAAGCCAACCTCGCGGATTAGCTATAATTGAAAAAGAACGAGAGGACAGCTAGCAGATCCTCTTCATGGGCCTAAGAATGAGCCTTTTATGGGCCAATCCAGTGAAAATGTCCCATGAAAAGCCCATTCATTTTCTTCAAACGAGAAGTCTGTGGCCCTGGCCCGAGCACCGGTAATTTCAAAGACACTGGTCTCGGCTCTAGTCTGCATTTTGTACTTTACCGTTAATCCAAACTACTCGCAAAACAAGCACCAAGAAGTAGTTTTCAACCTGAAATTCCAGCTGGATTTTTTCTTTAAGCCCATGACTACCTTTCAAAGATTCAAATGGACATTTCTATCCTTCTTAGTTCTTGCACATTTATAGAAAAATTTGTTATTTTCTTTGTGCACACTCCCAAAAGTGTGCTTTGTTCTCCAACGAAATATGTAGATATATTTAGGACATTTTGTATACGTCCTTTGATTAGTTATGATTGATTGTGATTAATACTTTACTACTTTATATAGTTATTTCGTAAAACCTATTTATAGGATCATATACTATTTATTGGGTGATGTAGTGACTATTCCATTCTACTTTTCATCTCAATTCTCAACATGCAGATATTTGCTTCCTCGATTATATATTTCCATGTGCTATATCTTAATATTAAATCATGCCTTCATCGAACGATTTAAGCTTTCAAAATAAAATCTCGTAGAATCCCAAAGAGATGATTAGTAGTTTTGACTCATTAAAAAAAGGTGGTTAACGTTGGTAAATCCTGTACACCACTGCCTATTTGACAAGCCGATCACCCCTACCCCGTTGAAACCAGCACGACACCTAAGAAGCTCATGCCGTATTTCACAAATTTACCAAAATTTTCAAGATCAATAATAAACCCAGTAGTGCTTCCGACCCTTCTTTCGGATGCCAGTTTTCTGGAATCTTTTCCAAAAGTTGTTCTTCGGTATTTTAGATGAGAGGAGACGGGTTTTATGGCGGCTCTGAACAGGAAATATTCAGGTAGATAATAAATAGTTACAAACATTTATTTTGAATTTCAAACCAAATTGTATATACAAACCGTGCCGGAATTCAATCAACAACAAGACTTGAAAATACAATCATTTCCACAGCAATACATGTGTACAAATTGTGTCAAAAATTTAATCGATGACAAAGCTTGAGAACATGTAAAGATGTAACGTCAGAATTGAATTGAGGACAAAACATTGAGATAAAGATACATGTTGGAATTTAATCGATGGTGCGAATCAAAAAGTTATAACTAAGGAAAAATAAAGTGCAAGAAAGTAAAGATAATAAAAAAAAAATTACATTTTGATTATTGAGAGGTCCTCTTCCTATTGATAGAACTTGATATTTATAAACCTTATATCATAACCGTATGGGAGTACTTTCTTTGTGGTTGAATTGCAGTTGAACATTTCCAAAAATAATGGTCCCATATTCCCACGTTGTCAACTCTCTTCAAAATAGCATCCTTATCTCCAATGAGTGGTTAATTTCCCATATTGTCAATTCCCTTCAAAATTGCAACCTCGATCTCCATTTTCACCTAACTATTCTTCACGTTCTCCTTAATGGATTTACATGTGCCTGAGCCTTAGATGCAAACTTCTAAATCAATCATTTGCTCCTTAGTTTAACACACTATCGACAATTTTGGTAAAATAATCTGCCATCATTTGTCACTAGTTGACATGTGCTAACAAAATTTCATCCAAGTCATCAACTGTATATAATATCAACCAATCTTCAATCCATTTAATCAGTTTCCTCCACAGATGACCAGACATACCCGGATGGTATATTCTCCACTCTTTTCCTTTTTCTTCGCTAATTTTGATATTGCATATAAAGTTGTCGAGTCCACTTCTTTTTTTTCCGAACGATCATTGCATATCGATAATAATTAAAAATCAAACACTTTTGGGTGTCAACATATGCCCCCTTTTAAAAGAATTGAATGATTTGTTAAATCATTCAATTATTTTAAATTAAGAAACCCAAGAGTTATCATGTGCCTCCTTGTCATTGGCAAATCGGCATAATTGATATCACCAGCCTCATAAGTCCATGAAATGCAGGATTATCATGATTTGCCTACACTTGAATTGAATGACTCAATATTCTTGGCCCGTTCATAACTTCATGGAAGGTATTGATGATAATTGGCTTGATCACATTGACAAGATACTTTATCATGTGGTTTGTCAACTCATTCTTATGCTCCTTGAAGAACCGTCACATGGCAGCCAACATTACAAGGGTTGGCTCTAATTGTCTTCTTTGACATTGGTGCATTATCTTGGGATGTCGATATCTCTAACCTGCTCTTGCTCCGCCACCGATAATGCAGCCGACGATTCAAAGTGTCCCGTCTTGTCATTACCACCAAGTTGTGAATTGTCACCACCACCATCATCAAGATCAAGTTGATTTCCTCTTTTCACCATTGTATCTCCTCAGATCAACCACAATGGTCCCATTGGGCATGCCATTTGTTTCGCAAGAATTTAATCAACGAAAAAAATATCTTTTCCAAATGTTGTTCTTCAATTTTTTGATGACTCTATGGCGACTCCAAACAGGGAATATCTAGGCAGACAAGAAATAGTTGCAAACATTTATTTTGAACTTCGAACCAAATTATACATACAAACTGTGTTGGAATTCAATCAAAATACAACCATTTTCACAGCAATATATGTGCATGAACTGTGTCGGAATTTAATCAACAACAAAACTCGAGAATGTGTAAAGATGTAACATCAGAATTTAATCAACAGCATAACACTCATGATAGAGCGCCAGAATTGAATTGATGACGAAACATCAGGATAAAGATACGCATTAAAATTTAATCAACAATGTGAACCCGAAAGTTATAACTAAGGAAAAATAAAGTGCATGAAAATAAAGATAATAGAAGATTATATTTTGATTGTTGACCTTTTATCATAACTGTATGGGAGTAGTTTCTTTGTGGTTGAATTGAAGTTGGACGCTTCTGAAATAATAGTCTCATATTCCCACGTTGTCAACTCTCTTCAAACTAGTAGTCTTATCACCAAGAAGTTGTTCATTTTCCACGTTGTCGATTTCCTTCAAAATAATAACCTTATCTTCAAAGAGTTGTTAATTTCCCACATTGTCAATTCCTTTCAAAATAGCAATGTCAATATCCATTTTCACCTAACTATTCTCCATGATCTCCTTAATGGATTTATATGTGCTTGAGCCTTAGATGCAAACCTTTGAAAGGATCATCTACTCATTAGTTAACAAACTATGGACAGCTTTGGTGAATAATCTATCATCATTTGCCACTTATTGACATATGCTAATACTTTCATTTAAGTAATCAACTGCCTATAATATCAACCAATCGTCAGTCCATTTAATTGGTTTCTTCCACGAATGACCATACATGACTCCGGATAGTATATTCTCTATTATTTTTCCTTTTCTTCGCTAATTTCGACATTGCATACGAAATTGTCGAGTTCACTTTTGTTGTTTTTGAACAATCGCTGCATATCAATAATAACTAAAAATCAGACATTTTTGAGTGTCAACACGAGTAATAATAGTATGTATCTGCAGATGTAGGTAGTGAGATTCTACCGCTAATTTCAAAGTCTGAAAAGGACGGGTAAGTTTCAAAACGACCAAAGGAAATTGACTATCATCCAATCTAACAACTCATCAATTATTCCTGAGCTTCAAGATTGTCACTACCACATAACACTAGTAGTCCACTAGACCATCGCATGTGCAGCAAATCAACGTGATCAATTTTTCACGAGCAGTGCTCAAGAAATCAGATGAACGGATGAATGAATGAAGGCCTGTAACCATGTTAGGGCAACGGATCTCCATTATCAAAGAACAAACACAAGACATAAAGAAGCCAATAAACCGAGAACCACTTTCTCTATTTCGCAAGCCGACGCTACCAACCTAAAAAGACAAACCGGAATCCGAACTCGTATGACCGGCCTCGTCGAAGCTTCAAGAATTGCCGCTTCACCTCTTCGATGAGTCGCGGTTTTCCCCATAAACAATCCCCACCAGAGCTGTCGGCCATCGAAGTCGTACAGGACGAAGCAAAACTTAGAAACCACTTGCCCCCCCGTGAACCCTGAATGCCTCCAAATTGTCCTTCACGGGTCGTTGTCCTTTTCGTCTGCTGCGCAATGATGCACCCACCTTTTGCTCTCTACATAACCACGGTTGTAGACATGCCAATCACAAGTTCACAAGCGCCCTGCAAAACCACTCCTAAAGGATGGCTGCCTGTAGGTTGATGTTGGTGTTGGTGGCGGTGGCGGTAGTGGCCGTCGCGTTGGCGGGAGGTTCGGAGGCGATAACGCTGTGCAAGATGAGCGATGATCAGCTCACGGCTTGCAAGCCGGCGGTGACGAAGCCGGACCCGGCGGAGCCGACGAAGGAGTGCTGCGAAGGGCTCTCGGGGGCGGACCTGAGCTGCCTCTGCTCGTACAAGAACTCGGCCATATTGCCGGCTCTGGGGATCGATCCCGATCTCGCGATGGGGTTGCCTGCTAAGTGCGGTCTCACTCCTCCCGCCAATTGCTAAGGTATCAACTCTCCTCCTCCCGCTGATGACGGAAGATTTCAGACTCTTTTTCACGATTACATGCAAATAAGAACATGTCATAGCACTTTAGCAATTGCTAATGAGCAAATAAGCATAATATATTACTACCCGTGAGCAGCGCAGTTGGTTGAAATCTCTCGTTCCAGCGTATGGAAGTCGAGGTTTGAAACCTTGCGTTGCTAGCGATTAAAGCAGGGGCCCCTACGGTGAGTTGCTGGACCAGTTTCCACGAGATATAATTGCTGTTGGTTATCTATCGTGGAGGCCCATGAGACCCCAAATCGGCGTAAGCCGACAAGGGCATGCTCCGGTGGACCCTCGGTCACCTCAAAAAAAAAAAAACACATAACATATTAACCCATCTTTCGTACGTGATGCCTCGGATAGGAATTTTTAAAGAAGAGAATTTAATAGGCGAGGCCTTTCGATAGTCATTTGGGCTTTGAAAACGTAAAGCAGTAAGACCCAGACTATAAAGAGTTTTGGGTCTTGTGCTGTCTAGGCCCAGGTATTAAAATCCGGAGCAGACCTCTTTGAATTTTCAGTTTGGAACGCGAGATCCTCGTGCTAGTGTTGGGCAATGCATGAGTTTTTGCTATTCCAGGGCTAAATGCTAATCCGACACTAACTTTCATGGCCTTGATAGGGTTAAATCCTCTAATCCAACACGCAGGGAGGACCATAATCAATTTGCTATTTTGCAGGTTACGCAAGGGAGTCTCGGGGGAGCCTCAATGAGCTATAAATCTCGAGATGGATTGCATAAAGCTCGTGTGGCTCATCATTTTCCGACGCTCTTAGTGGATGCTGCTTCCGCTTTTATCTGTATTCTTATTGTCTGTGTGCTTGCAACTGGGTTGTCCTGTTCGTTAGAAGATTGATATCATTATCATCTTTGCGCTCCCGCACTTCTTATTGAATCGACAGAGTTCGGGTCTCGAGTTAATGGAAAACTTTCTTTAGAATATATATATATATATACATCCTGAGTAACACGCACCGAAGCACAAGTGAATAGATAGCCGAACAGGTTAGAATCGTCGTCCCACCACGCCCCACTGCCGACTCCCCTGTAAATAAATAAATAAATAAATAAGAACGCAGAGTGGTCATCGCCCCACTGCCGACTCCCCCTGCAAATCGCGTGACCGGAAGAGATGGGTCAAAACCGGGGGGAGGGGCAGAGCCTGCCGCGCGAGAGGCGTCACGAGGTTCCCGCCTCTCCTCTCGGAGGCCCATTTCTTGACCCAAATAGAAAAAGCACGACGTCCGATGTCGTTTCGTAACTCCCCCGGTGGGGGCCCCCCCATTCGTCCAATCCCATCCTCAGTACGAAGATTTCATCGAATCTTCGCCACCTTCTAACACGGCGACGCGTGTCGGCTAATACCCCGTATAAGTTTAGCGTCCCGTCCTTTTTGTAAACATTTCTAGCTCAACCATCCGTACCAACCGCGTCTACTTCCCTCGCTTGACACCTTTTTGGCCCGCGAACACTGCCCGAGGCTTCTCGCACAGAGAGAGTTTGGGGTTTTTCTCTATAATTCGCCCAAGCTTCGAATCCCTATTAAATATTTCCACCCCACCCTTACTAAAGAATTGTCCTAGCCGCTTCTTATCACATAAAAGCTTCTGCAAAAATCCAACATCGAGGCACTGGCCATAAAAAACTACATTACTAGTGTCCCCATCTGAGCCTCGCGTTATTATTATCCGTAGAAACGTCTGTATCCGCGTTGCAAAAACCAGGAAGCAGAGTCCACGCCATCAAAGAGTGTCATAAATACCCTCCCTCTCCCTTCGACAATTTATTGCTTCCCCCGCGATGCATGTAACGTATCGACAAGCGTTCCTTTAGATAGTAAAAATAATTTCACAAAGAAGCGTGCTCATCCGGTCAATAGAATGGCAGGTGTGCGTTTTCGAAAGGTCAGAGAAGAGAGAGAGAGAGGAGGAGAGGGACGAATTTCAAAATGAGCAACGGGTAAAATACCATCATGGCCGTATCAACATGTTCATTGCCCTATTCATGACGACACCCAATCCCCCAATTCCCTACCAGGCCAGAGAAAGAAGCTCTTGGTTCTAGAAATTTTTTTAAAAAAGGAGGGTCCCACGCCCCCCAAAGACGAGACGGTTAGAGACGGAAAAGCAACAACCATATAACGGAGACGGCTACGCATAAAACTGAAAAGAATTAAAAAGTCCTGCACGAGTTCCTCCTTCCCAAGCCGTTAAACGACAAAACTTCGCTAATACGACGCCTTGCCTCTTCTTCATTCCGCCTCGGCGCACTTTTTGGCTGGGGAGCAGATGAGCCAGGTGAAGCCGTACGGGTCCTTGACCTTGCCGACGCGACCGCCGCAGCACGCGCCGTCGCCTTCGACCAGCTCGCCTTCCGCCGTGGCTCCGGCGGCCACGGCCTTCGCGACGGCGGCTTCCACGTCCTCGGTCTCCAGGCAGAGCATGCATCCGGTGCCGGCGGTCTTCACACTGCGAGCAAAGATGACGACAATAAAATAATGAATTATCTCGAAGTCCAAAATGTCGAGAAAAAGAAAAAAGAAAGATAAGCGCAGAACACGGAACGGAGATTTTACGGGACCCCATTACCCCAGCGAAGATAAGGCACGCGAAAAGGACCGCTCAGAAAAATATAGATCGAAGACTGAGAATACTAAAGGTCAAGCTAAAAAACAAAGCACATGAAAAGACCCGTCTACGACTACGAGGGGAGGAAACAGCGACTCTCGTTGAGACTAGGTGAACATCTAGCAGCAGATATCGAGCACGAGCGGACGGATCGAGCCATTTCCGTTCCAGATTTACGCGTATATAACACGGCGACGCCACTGAGCACGGCAAGCGGATAACGACATGAGAAAGCCGAAGACGAACGAAACGTCATATCCGCCAGTTTAGCGGAGAACACGTACATACGGCGCAGAGGCTCGAGCATTAGGCCAACATAAGGCGGAGCTAAAGCAAGGTCTACATATTCCGCTATAAAATGACAAGAAGCTCAAGGTCCAAAAGGTTCCCTAATTAACCGAAACGTTCCGACACGGAAGCGACAAGGTAATTAACAAGACAGAACGTAACAGTAAAAACAACCATCCGAAGAAACGTAGCAAAGAAGCCAAAAAGCCTCGTAAACATGGAGGTAGAGCAGGTTCTCGAAGCAGGATCTACGGAAAGAGAAGCACTCAAAGCTATGTCCTCTACGGAGAGAGAGCGCAAGACTTACGGAGCAGCAGACTCGTCCGTACAGTCCGAGACGAGGATGGTGGTGCCGGCGAGCTCGAGCTGAGCGGAGAGGACGAGGGGGAGTTCCTGGTCGGCCTTGCGCTTGGGGTGGAGGGTGCGGCCGAGCTCCTCGGCGCCGAACGCGGACTTGTAGAACTCGATGGCGTCGCCGGCCTTGGGGGCCTCCACCACCAGCTGCGGCTTCACCGCCGTGAACGCGACGACGGCCTTCTCGGCCGCTCCGCCGTTCAGGACCTCAACCTGCGCCATCGGAGAGGAGAGAGAGAGAGAGAGAGAGAGGGCTGGAAAACCCTAGGAGAGAGAAAGCAAAGACTTTAAAGAGAGAGAGAGAGAGAGTGAAACAGACAGACAGAGGGAAATGGATAAATGAAGTTGGTACGAGTATAGCGTCGGTATTTATAGAAGCGCGGGGAAGCCGAACCGTTTGGTGCCTTTCCCAGCGTGAGGGGTAGAGTCGGGAATGAGACGTTCAAATATTCTGGAATGACCTTGGTTTTCTCGCTTAATTACGGAATTGTCCAGCCTTTCTCGGTTGACGCGTGTGCTGTGGGGGGAGGCTCATAAGAAACGTGCTGTCCGCCCGCCCGCGTTAGCGGGATTTTACACAAAATAAACATATCCATTATAATCAGTACAGTACTGATTAGATTACTGATCATGGGTGCTTGAATAATAAATATATCCTTTATTTTTCGAAACGAGCATAAAGAAAATACTGCTAGGAGAAGCTTCTGGGATCTATATTTAGGGCGATCCGCAATTTAACAAAATCGAAGGTACTAAAATTAGATAAGTTGCGGTGCTCCATTTCTTTCTCTACCATGGCATCTATGCATCAGTTTGCTTCGTGGGCATTTGCTTCATCCTTCATCGGGTAAGCTTTTTGAAGTGTCTTGTAATCAACAATAAGTAGTATTAGCCAAAATTTGCATGATTACACTTTCTATAGAACTTCAGTCCGATTTGCCATCGAGAATGCTTATTAGTGGCTTTTTGTGGCGTGACAGGTTCCGAATATGACATGATTTTTCCTCAATCTAGCGCCCCTTTTCTTGATAAGGAATTCTATTACCATCGGGTGGTCAACTAAAATTATCACAATTGCCATCAAAGTCTCTGTAGCATTGGAGATCACATTTAAGTTGCCCAAATTTAGCTACCGTTTAAGAAGATTTCCGTTGGTGAAACGAGAAGCCTTTAATACATTAGCTATTGTGATGTTTTTTTTTTTCCATTAAACATCTACCGTCTATATTGCGCGGATTAGTCAACGCAAATCCATTAATGTCGAGTCTGTGCTAGATATATTTCGATGGAATGCATTTAATCGAGATGCCAAGTAATCAGAGGACTTATTAATTTTCTCGATAATTTTGGTGGATACAAATGCTTTAGAGTGGCTACCATTTTATGTTTCTTTTGGTCAATATGTATGATTGACCTGATAGAATTTTTGTTTTGACCCTAATTATTGACATATTGGGAAATTCTGCCGTGAAGACGGCGTAATACATCACAACGTAAGGTGGAAAAATGTCTAAGAAAAAGGGAGATACAACACGGGCAAGACTTCCTTTTTATTTTTTCCAATTTTTGCTGAAGATAAACTAGGCCCCAACCTTCCGCTAAAGTCTGCTCGGGTGCGTGTATATCCGATTAGTAAGTATTTTTTGGGATAAAGGCATAATTGCTCCCAAACATTTTCAAATTGTTCAATTGATGCTTGGACTTTCTTTATGAACAATTGAGTTGTTAAAGTAAACAGACAGAGTTGACTTTTTGGTTAGAATTAAAACGAAAATGCCCACATGGGTTGACATATTAACACCACGTCAATTATACACTAAATAAACAATGATAATTTACATAATGTTGACCCGATAAAGCATTGTAATTTTTTTACAAAAACCCAAACCCTAAGGGAGAGGAAAAGGGGAAAGAACAAAGATATCACAAGGGGGCGGCGTTGGTTCTGCCCACGGGTCGATGAGAGCCACCAAGCCTTGGCTGCCCTTGTTGGGGGTCATGCAACCTCGACCAGAGCTGAATTTGGCCTAAGGTTGCACGGCTTGAGTCAAATTTCCTTCTCCTTCTTGTTTGTTTTCCAAATTTCCGATATTCTAATGTTCAATATATTCATTTGTCTTTTTAATATTATTCATCTTTTATTTTATATTCTTTTTGAAATATCATTTAAAATACCGCGTTATCATTTAACAGCAATAATCATCGTTATGTGAACGTTTCCATCCAATTTTGATGGAAAATAAAAGTTTCCCAACCGTTGAAAAAGTTGAAAGGCCTCGAATCCCTAAATCCCAAATATTTTTAAACGATGCCTAACCTAGTAAGACTTTGTGCGTCGGATACCCAATCTAATTCTACCATCTATCAAGTCTAGTCGATAGGGACTCGATGCCATAATTATGAGGAGGTGCTTTGACAAATATCTAACAAATTTACCATAAATATATTATGAATTAATGACCAAAGCCGTCTTAGCTCAGCTGGTAGAGCGCATGGCTTTTAACCATGTGGTCGTGGGTTCGATTCCCACAGACGGCGTGTTAGTTTTCTTACTTCAAAATTTTTCCCTTTTTAAGAAAAACTTTTTTACTTAATTTCCCATTTTATTTTATCCTTTTTTAAGAAAATACTTTTCATTACTTAATTTCTTTTCTGCATTTTATTTTATTTTTTATTTTCTAAAAGATACTTTTTCATCACTCGAAAACCTCATTTCAATTTTTTTTCCTTTTTTAAAGAAAATACTTTTAATTACTTAATTTCTAACCTTCATTTTATTTTTTCTTTTCCTTTTATTTTTCATCACTCAAAAACCTCATTTCAAATTTTTCCTTTTTTTAAGAAAATACTTTTCATTTTATTTTATTTTTCTTTTCTTCATTTATCACTTTTTCAATTTTTTTCCTTTTTTAAGAAAATACTTTTCCTTTTCTTCATTTATTTTTCCCTTTTTTTTGGTCAGAATCTTTTCCCCTTTTCTAAGACTATACTTTTTCATCACTCAAGAACCTCATTTCCAATTTTTTTTTTTCCTTTTTTCAAGAAAATACTTATCGTTGCTTAATTTCTTTTCTTCATTTTTTTCTCTTTTCCTTTTATAAGAAAATACATTTTTCATCACTGAAAAACCCAGCCAAACCCCCCCACGCTCCAAATCGAGAGAAGCTCCAGAAATGGCGCTACCGAGCAGCACTCCTCTCCTTCCCGCTTCCCCTCACCCGTCTCCCTCGCCGAAGCCGACCCTTCTCCCTCCTCGCCTCTCCTCGGTTCGCCTGCAACCGCGGCTCTCTCTCTCCCGTCGCCGCCGCTGCCGCCGCTTTCTCGAGCGGCCGGCCGAGAGGAGGAGGAGCGGCCGGCGGCTCTGGTGCTGCTGCTTGTCGTCCGGCAGCTCCTACGAAGTCGGAGGGGCGTACCCGGACGAGGAGCTCGACCCGCAGGACCGGTTGGGGGCGACCCAAGAAGGGAATCAGAAGGTGGACAGCGCCCAGTATGAGGCTCTCCTCAAGGGAGGCGAGCAAGTCACCTCCGTCCTCCAAGAAATGATCACCCTCGTAAGTTCGGTTCCGATTCACGGGCGAGAATTGCGGTGAATTGGCTGGTTGAGGCATTTGGCCGAACGCATAGATGATGTGCTGGTTCCGGTTTGTTCTGTTTGTCTGATTTTGTATTTTTTTTAATAATGCAATTTTGCGCATGGTTCAGTTATTGGAGGCGTCTAGCTTTCGATAATGAAGTTGAAGGGTCCCCGCATCGCCCATTTTTCATTGGCTTCCTTGCGTTTGAATTTGCTGCAGACAGCTTCTTGTAATAGAACAGGAACAAAGTTCGCAAACCAATTAGTGAGTAGATGTTGAGCTAGTGACATCGGTCCTGGTTATATTTCAACGGACATTGCTAACTGGGTTGTGAGAATTCACTTCTATAGTTCATTGGGATGCTTATGCTTATGCAGATTAAGGACCCGATTTCTGGTTGGGGCGTTTGGGGATGGTGGGGAGAGGAGTGAGATAAGAAAGTTTGCTTGAATTTTTATTTGAACCAAAAACATGTTCTTATGTTTGACTTGGAAACTTTGTCAAGCATGTGGTGGCGAGAGCAGCTGTGACAATTCGGGGGCTTGTGGGTCTGTCTGCCAATGCAAATCTTATTGCTCTTTTTCAATTTGTTCTTCCTTTTGCAGATTTTGTTGGTAATATGTATCTTCTCCAACATTTAATATGTCTGTGGTGATACTCTTTTTTCTTCTCATGGTCACTCGTGGACCAAAAGGGCCTGCTGGGAACAGCTGCCCTCAGCGTTCAGGTGTTTGATAAAGTTTCTGTGCTATTCTCGACATATATTGCGCCTTGGAGGTTCATGTACAGTTTCTTGTGCCATATTTCAATCCAATAATTGTGGCTCTTCCGTATTTGAATATTGTCCTTATTAAAGATTAGGGTGCTTTGCTTGAATCTGGTCTCTGATGTCTGCTGGTGGGTGCAGTTGGAAGATATGAAGATGGATGAAGCATCTGAGAAGGTTGCAGTAGAATTGGCTGCACAAGGAGTCATTGGAAAAAGAGTTGATGAGATGGAACCGGGGTTTATGATGGCCTTGGACTACATGATCCAACTTGCCGAAAGGGACCAGGATGATGAGGTACTACTTGAGCATCTGAGCATCAGAATAATACGCATTTAACTGTGTTGAGATACGTCTTCTACTGTTTCCTGAATTGAGTATTTGTGTGCCAAATATTGTTTTAATTGTTAAAGTTGCCTAGTCCTAGTTGTTTGGTAGTCCAATATCTGAGGAGCCTTCTATTTATATCAACACGTAAAGGGGGAATTTATGGTCTCTTACTGGCATTTCTCTCCTTTGAATGATTCTGATGATGGCACAATCTCTTATAGCCTGTAATAGTACTATGGAATCAACTGTCAAGAAGCAAAACACTGACTGATTCTAATTGGCTTTCTTCAGCGTAAGTCTCTGTTAGAGGTGATCAAGGAGACTGTGCTAGCTCATCTAACAAAGAAATGCCCCCCACATGTAAGGACGTTCTTTAACTGGAGAGTATTTGTTGTTCTGCAAATGTCAAAGCCTGATATTTCTGCTTTTGTCTCTAGGTTCAAGTGATTGGCTTGCTTTGTAGAACACCGCAGAAGGATAGCAGGCATGAACTTTTGCGCAGGGTGGCTGCTGGGGGCGGGGCGTTTAAAGGTGAAAATGGCACCAAAGTTCATATTCCAGGAGCAAATCTTAATGAGATTGCAAATCAGGCTGATGATTTGCTGGAGGTAAATAGCAGAAGTAGACAAAGCCTTCTGTACTTTTTTCAATTTTCGCTATTTCTGGGATCTTCCATCTTCTGATGTCTTAATTCATCCATTATTGTTGGTATTGTTCTGTTGTACAATGCCCTGCATACATAATCCTTCCATGGACACTCAAGGTGGCTGGGAAATACTTTTTTCTCTTCTTCTAATTCCGTGAAACGCTTCATTCCAATTAATGCCGGGTCAGTGGTGGATATCATGTTGTCTTGCTGTTAAGGCAGAAGGCACAAAGCCAAGCCTTTCAAACTTTCTTTGGAATTTGTAATTCTCACATCAGATCTGCGTGGAACTTATCGACTTGCTATGTTTTGAGATCATTCTTGTACAACTACTTTACATGAATATGCTTTGCTTATTGTTATCTTGTGCCTATTCATGAATAACTTCTCTGCCAATATTCACAGACAATGGAAACTCGGGATATTGTTCCTGACAGAAAATTACTTGCAAGGCTTGTGTTGATAAGAGAAGAGGCAAGGAATATGATGGGTGGAGGAATACTGGATGAAAGAAATGATCGTGGGTTTAGTACTCTCCCTGAATCAGAGGTCTGTTTATTGATACATTTAGTGGTACTCTAAAGTACATCATGGCCACTTGCTCTGCATACATTATACTTTTGTACTTTTATCATGTAACTGCTCCTGTTTTTCTTCTTGTCCCGCATGGTGGCTCTGGCATGACTCTAGATTTTTTTGTTGCAGGTGAATTTCTTAACCAAGATTGTAGCATTGAAACCAGGAAAAACTGTACAGGAGATGATAAAGAATGTAATGGAAGGAAAAGATGAAGGTGCAGATAATAGCCCGGAAGAAATAAGCGGTGAAAAAGTTTCAGGTGGCATCACCGGAAGGGTGAGGTTCATTCTTTGTATTTTGAAGAGGAACGTTTGGCTACTGACATCCGGCTCTGAAGCATAAATTCTGATATTTCCAGGCAAGTCTTTCTGGACGCAGACCACTTCCTGTACGGCCTGGCATGTTTCTAGAGACTGTCACTAAGGTACTAGTTAATTCTTGAGTACTTGTTCATCATATTATAAAGCAAATTAAATCAAGCTTACTATATAATTCTAGAAAGACTGGTGGGCTAGACAAGCTCGAGAAACATCTCTATATTTACAGATACAATTTTATGAAAATTTCTCAAAAGCTTGAGGGAAGGCACTGAAGACACTAAGCTTGTTGCAGAAGCATCTTCACAAAGCTAGACCATGCTGGATCAATGTCCATTCTGTCACTGACCTGAGCGTTTCCTTTGATTGCAGGTGTTAGGCGGTATATATTCCGGCAATGTGTCTGGCATCACAGCCCAGCACTTAGAATGGGTAATATTTTAGTGTGTTGATATCCTTTTCACTGATCAGAAAGAAAAGAAATCCTCCTCCTCCTCTTCTCTCTACCTCTCTCAATTGTGATGGATTCTCAGAAATTGCTTTTGTAGCTTGATCAACTTAGCGGTCCTTTTTAACTCCTTTATCTTTCTTTCTTGAAAAATTTTGTAAAGCTTGTGTCAGTTGTCTCTCATGTGTTCTCAAAACCCAACCAGTATAGGAAGAGACGATAAATTAACACTGCTAAATGGGGTTGTCAGACTCTTGAGCGGCCATAATTTACTTACGATTCACTTCCTAATTTGGCTTTCGAAATAATTTTTCTCGTCTTTGTGTACTTCCTGCTAATGCCAGTTGCCTCTTTTCTCTCATCTAGGTCCATCAGAAGACACTTCAAGTTCTTCAGGAAATAGCATTTTAGAGAGCCTCAAGGTACGTAGCTGATTCTCTGTTTCAATCATTTTTGTTCGTCTCAATGTAGTCTAAATTGTGTAGAAGTATTAGTAGCGCCTTCGTATGCTGTGCTAATAATTCCTGGCTGGGTGTTGTTTTGTAGCTTTTTTGATCTTTACTCTGGACAACTTGCCCATGAAATGTTGTCCCTAATGGGGCAGAGATACTCAATTACACCTTATCTTTACCTTTTCTGCTAACAAGGACATGAATTGCTGCCTTTAGCTGGGCAGAGTACTGATTACTCAGCGATGTGCTTTCCGTGTCTTGTCATAGTGAGCTTAAGATGCCAGAAATCTCTATCCAATCGCTCATAACATGATTGCACCAGTTCTCATAAAGTATTGTCCATGTGCTAGCATGTTTTTTAGACTTTGCGATCTAGTTTTGATTTATTTCTTATAAATTGCAGCACAATGGTTTAATTAAATGGCCAAATTGGCTCGAGTTTTGGAAGAGCAAATGAACAAATCAACATCAGAGCATTGGGACTGTAGCATCTCAAATCAGAAGAAGCGGTTTAAACTCACAATTTGCTGTGGCGCTCATCTCTTTCCCCCCATGCTTTATATGTTCACGGCCACAGATGTCATCGATTATTGAAGCACACCCTCCATTGCTATAATCAGCCAGTTACCCTTGAGGGGCTTGACCTTCCGATAAAGTTTCTTGCTAGTGCTTTCAAGCCAAGTTTGTTTCCACCATAATGTCAACGGTTTCGCTTAAAACATGATAATCATCTCTTTTCTCTTCTCATGTGCATTCCACTCGAAAATCACATCAAACGAGATCTGTACTGTTAAGATCACTAACCAGTTCCTACTGGGACAAATTCAATCAATTTTTGTTTTCAACCGATGTGGTACAACATGTGGCAAATTTCGGGTTAGGTTTTTCTGTGGGAATATAACTCGAATGATCGCAACGTTCGAGGGTTTCACCGAACCGGTTCGTGGACAGTTGTGTGTGAATTTCTTAGAGTGAAAGGAAGGGAAAAATGTCGGCTGAAATCTGGATTGAAACCAACTTAAGGCAGAGGGCATTTGCTTTGTCTCTTTGGTGTTTGTCAAAAAGATATTCGCAGGTTGTTTCCGGGGATTAGACGGCAAGGTCTGAAATTGACTCCTAAATATATATATTTTTTCCGAGTCATGTTGACTTCTTAATCGCAGGCTGCGCTTTTGAAACGACAATCTCATTATGAAGGCACGTTCCTGAGATTATTTTAAGACCCCGGATATTGACATTGATTCCTTAATTAGAAGCTTCTAATAAATTAATTAGAACTAATACGCCGTTCTATTAACCCCCAGAAAACCATGCCAGTTAAATTAGGAAGCCATCATGGACCATGATTTGATATGTCATGGAAAAGCCGGTCAGAGCTACTTGATGTTAATCAGCTGCAATTATTTACAGTGAAATTTGGTCAAATTATTTATGAAGGATGGCTTACTAGAGATTAAAAAGATTATTTATTTGGCAAAAGTTCACCCTGACATGTCACTTGGGTCATTCTCTTTTTTATTTTTTTTTTTCTCATTTTAATTGGATAGACAAGTGCCACGAAAATAATCACGAGAATATATAGTTATAAGTCTTTCCCTATGTTTGGAAATGACTTATAATCATTACTTGAACATTAAAGAAGCTTCGATGAGAGAACCTGCTCTCACAATCGCTTTTTGTTTAAGACGTAACCTTTGAAAAAATGGGACTCAATTAATCGCAACACTTTTGCTTAAAATGAGATCCTTTTAAATGCAAGCGCTCAGCTCATGAAAAAGAAATCTCAGACCCCTACGAAAATTATTACAAAAGAGAAAAATAGAAAAAAATGAATGGTATTATACAAGTTCTTAAGTACAATTCATGGTTTTTTGTATAAATTTTTAGAGTATACATCAAAATATCAAATTTCAACATGGTATCAAAGTTAGAGATCTCTAGTGAGATGTTCATGAATCTGCACGAAAAACATCGCTTTCACGCCGTAGATAATTAGCCTATTAAAGATTCCGTTCTATACAAGGACGTACTAAAAATCTGTTTATGCCCCCAACTGCTAGGAAGGCCATTGGAGCCCGAGTTCAATCAAGAATATATAAAGCGAGGGACGTCGGCAAGCACGCCTCGAGGCAACGAAAAGTCGGTTCGGGCGTCTCCATTCGACGACACCCGTGGCTGAGTCAGAGGACGAAAAACTGGTGGTGGTCCTAAAGCCAGAGAGAGAGAGAGAGAGAGAGAGAGAGAGGAAATCAATAGAGAAAGAAAGGGAGGGGTCGGGTCGCGACTCCCTCATTTGCTTATAGTTATGTCGACGCTAACCCTTAATTATGAGTTGGTTAGGGAGTCTAATCCCCCGGAGGCTCCCCTTGCACGGCGATTCGCAAGCAAACCCAGGCCCACCACCACGTTCCTCTGCTTTTTCCTCCATTGAAGGGAAAGACCCTTTTCGGAAAAAACAAATGGAGCACCTTGCATTGAGTGAGGGGGGCTCTCTCTTCTCTTTGCCCATCCATCATGTTCTTTTTCGAGAGTTCTTACCTAATCGAATTGGACTTTTGGGGAAAAGGGTCATGTCCCCTCTCCATCTCTTGTTGAGTAAGTAAACGAGGGATATAGTGTAATTTCCGATAGGGGCGTGTAACCAAACCGGTTCCATCTAGGAATCGGACTAGACCACTTGAAAGATAGGTTTGGCAACCGGTTTCATTAAAATTGGGAAGATATTCCAAGTAAATCCCCACCTAAGGCCCGGACCGGATCATCCTGTTTTGAAATTGGTTTTGGAATCGATTTTATAAGTTAAAAAGTTCAAACCCTAAATTTTTTTCCCATTAGTTCTAACATCAGCACATTTTTGTTCTTTGTTCTTCCTCGAAATTCTTTGCCAGCCTTTTCTTTTCCCCCGAATTTTTACGGATAAATAAGAAATAGAGTTATATAATTTATGTTTTATATTATGTGTTTGAATTTTTTATCGCTTATAATTTTATCTTATGGATTTTTATTTTTGGCAGATATAAATTTTTGTTGTTTATCTTTTACTTTGAATTGTTTTGTTATTCATAGCCTTATATGATTTTGCTGTAAAAGATGAACCAAAACAAGGAACGAAAAAAGAAAATAGGTTCTCGGCTAGACCTCAGAACTAGACTGGAAAAACATGGTAGATTCTAGAATTGGTTTAAAGCGAACACGGTTGGTTCTAGGGTCCAAAAACTAGGAATTGATTGTAATAGGGTAGGGTCTAAGTTCTAGCTTTGGAACCTATTCACTTTAAAACTAAACACCCCTAATTTTCGATGCATTGACTGTTCTCATGATATGTACAATTAATGTTTTGTGTCTCACCTCTCGCCTTTGGCCGGTGAGGGTCAACCGGAAAAGTTTGCTAGCCCTCTATCCAAAGAGAAAAGGTAAAGAAAAAAAATAAAAAAATAATGATCTTATTAAAAAATGTCCACTGCTAGCATTTATGTTAGCTATTTCCATTCAAAATTGGTTAGATGAACTTATTTGACAAAATATAAAAATGTTTAGTATTTATGACTAAATTGGTATAAATGTAATGGGTTTAGGATTTTTTTTTAACAATGTTCTCTTGATAACAAGTATGTTTGATGTATGATACACTCAGGTTGCGTGGTCATGACGGTAGATATGGACAAGGATCCTTAAAAGTTTCGTTGTCATAGCGAATGCATCTCCATTGCAAAGAAAAGATAAAAAAAAAATATGATGGAAATTGAAGAGTGATGGTCACGCCTCATAAAGGGAAGGAGAGTTCTTGAAAATAGCAAATATTGTGAGCTCGTAATGTAAACTTTCATCAACTCGCCTATACATCTTATTTAATATCTGTATCTTTGGCAGTAATACACGGGTTGGCGATTATATGGTTCGGGATATGAATGGATACATATCGTCATATTCCTTAAAAATAAGTCAAAAAAACTTTGGAATCGATATAATAGAATCTTAAAATGAAATTATCATGATTTCACTTCAATTGTATTCCAAACATGAAAAGCTTACATACAATAATAGAGCTACTTAAGTTGCAAAATTTTATAAATTGTATCTAGGAATTGAATTTTATTCTTGATCCACGCTATCTAATGAGAAGCTACAAGAATATTACATACGTTTATGTGAACATGAATTAAAAACAATCGTACTCTGGGTAAATAATTAAGATTTGTAATGTAAGAATTAAATAAAGGCATAAAACTAATTCAAAATTAAAGTAATTTTAGCCAAGTATAACGGAGTGTTTTATACACGTATAATTTGCTTTTCTGCAATAGAACGAGTGTCTTTCCGAAAGTTCAACAAAAGCGTGGGAGAAGAATTATCTATTGAAATTCATGTGCATATGTGCATTTTACGTAAATATATGAGAATTTTACTAATGGAGATCCATATATAATTAGAAAAATGGATAGAATTACATTGAAATTTTGCACAAAGATTTAAGATCAAGTTGACAAAATTGAAAAGTTTAGAATTGAATTAGCATCCATACAATAGATTTAGGATGATTGTGTAATTTTCCCAATTTAAACCAATACATTTAGAAAACAATTAAGAAAAAAATGTTGCACCATATCTTGATTTGGATAATCAGCATTTGGCATTGAATTGAGACTGATGATACATATAAACTCGACAATTTATTTTGGTAAGACATTAAATAAATAATGACAACCATTAGTGTGAAGCCACAATACCTTACGCACAACAAGTGTCCTTTCATGAAATTTAGTTATTTAAATTAGTCATATACATATATAAAAGTTCGCTCTCTAGCGAATAGGCCATAACAAAGGTCTTCATCACATTGCATCACTCACACACAATTCATTTGTAGATAATATGCTATGTATATTTTGGTAGCCGCATTCGCTGATAATAAGACATTAATTTCTTAGCATTTCCTATGTAAACAATGGCAATTAAATACATTTTAACATATTAACCTCCATCTTCTTTCCGCCAATCCATCATCCTTTCCATCAGAGTACTTTTACAAATTCATAGTTTAGTAGGACGAATTATACTCTAAATCCATTGTTTTCTAAAATTCAAGCATTTTTTATAATTCTTCATATGAAAGACACATGAATAAATAGTTTATACTATTGTTGACACACAAAAATGATAAGCATGGACAATCAATCAATAGCTAGGTCAAAATATTGGTAATTTAGTCAGAAAATCGGTAAGTTGATTAGTCAGCCAACACTTTCAGAAACTCGACAATTTGGTTAATTATATGCTTAGCCAGAAAATCAGTAACTTGGTTAGTTTTACAAAAATGCCACTTTTAGATCTAGTTTCTTTTTCTTTTTTGGCCGATAGATCTAGTTTCCCTGGTGTCACATTTTCCCATCCAAATTGCTGCCAAACCTTTTGGGAATCAATCAACCACAGCCTAGGTATTTAAAAACTTATCAATTCAAGTAAAGCTATCACAATAAGTCAACATCCATTCTTGAAACCTAATTATACTAAAGATGAAAAACTCGAACTAAATTAACCAACATCAATCCATCAAGTCTTAGAGTATTAAGTAGGTCAACCTAACTTAACTCCTAAAATTTTTAGTTACCTTGACTAGAGACTTGAACAATTTAAAACCTTGATCACCTTCAAAGTAGAATAAATAAAAACAAAACTTAAGAACTCTCAATCTTTAAAAACAACAAAACAATTTTGATAAAAAGAAAAAAAAAGTCTATGAATTTACCTTGTAGACACTTGAAAGATGAGATTAAAAGCTTAAATAACACAAGTATGGGAATTTGCTTATGTTTGAAAGATTGGAAGTTGAAATTGAAAAGGAAAGTTGTAGGCTTAAAGCAATTGGACGTCAGGAAAATCTAGTTCAGTACATTTTTGACAATTATCCAAGATGTATTTTGGAGCACATCTGTACCCATCAACAATTACTATAGTAGTATGTTGATCACCATCTTTCTACACAATCAACGCATATATTAATATATATTAATTCAAGTGTATAATAAAATTAGTAAACACACATTTTCAATTTATTTCCTAGAGTTAATTTAATCCTAATGGAATCACTCTTCGGACGATCACGGACGCATAAATTCATCCTTCAAACTTTCCGCACGTCACAAAATTAGTGACTCAATGGAGAGTTCACACGTGCCAACCAAAACTCCAAGCAAAATGTTTATTATCCATATATTCCATATATTTCCAACTAATGAAAAATTCCAAATGTCACAATTAAGTTATTAGATAAGAAAAGTACACACTGATATAAGTATGACTGCCCGTATTTATATATAGAAAAAAATTGTATATGAAATCCCAATGTTAAACTAGACATCATTCTGAGAAAGTTCAATAGAAATCAATTGGGTAAAAAATCACAACATGGTAAAATACAAAAATAAAATAAAAGAAGAAGATGAAAATGATTGTTGCAGGATTTGTGATGCCAAGGAATGCTATTGACACATTGTTAAAACCAGAACTGAGAGAAGTTGCCACTACATACTCAATGCAAATCCTAGGGTTATTCTTATTTAGGGGAAAAAAGAAGAAGGAGGATTGGCTAAGCATTAGATAGCCTCAAATCATGGAGACTGAAAACGAGACCATGCCCACAAATCAACCTTCAATCTCCAAGCTGGAATCAGCTCAAGCTGTCAACATATCAGTAATTTAATCCAGCAATTATTTATATATATAAATGCTTTCATATTCCGATACCATGCGTGCATGCCAACTCGACAGTGGTCCAGGGCACGGGCGGTCGCCATAGCAAATGGGTCGCGGAATCCACGTACTGTTTCGGCCAAACATGGCGAATCTAAATGTTTATCTTCGTGCTCTAGAAAGGCCACGTTGTGAGGCAAGGACAAAGCTTCACGGATCTTCCTAATCTTCTCCTGCATCTGATGTAATTTGCGCTAATCAAGGGGGAATATTGTGTCGATTGTCTGTCTTAACCTCCTAATCTAATCTCGGTCGAATCATCATCTATTTACATACTGTCTTTCTCATCTTTTAAGGATTGTTTGGTTCACATGCCATCTCCATTTCTTTTCCTGTTAAATGATATAATTGAAGAGAAATGCATCGCATAAAAACCATTAGGATTAGGTCCACAAATACAGGAGAGCGATATAGAGAGAAATGAATTACTTGCACGGAAAAAATAAACTAATTCCCTTTGATATATAAAAAGAGAGGATTACGTCCCAGAAATTCATGAAGAAATGACAACGAAAGTGTATGAGTTAATACTATGTGAGCCGGTCTCAAACCATGGGAAACAATGTGCTGCGCTAAACTGCTAAATCATTACCATCATGGTTTGACAAAACCCTACTTTTACTTTCCATATTGAGAAACGTTTCCAAAAGCAACTTTACCATATATATATAGTATATTCCGGCCTATGCAAGTAATCACCCCAATCTCGTTTAGGTGCTATTTCATTTTATTGTCCGCCTAATACGCCTCTCTGATTTTCCTATTATCGTATCATATTTCACTCCCAAAGGGTGACCCTTTTTCTTTTTAGCAATTATCTTGAAGTTAATTAAAATTACATTGATGATGAAAGTAAGCTCCCTCAGTAAAGTGTCCTAAATAATCCAGCAAAGTCAGCATATCTTCTTTTTTCATTTATTTGCTGTTTTTTTTTTTTAGTCTATATTAAGATATAGTTTTTTCATGAAAAAAGAGAGCATATACTATAACATCATTTCACTGATGAGTAGGAGAATAATACTGCCTTGACATGTTAATTATCCCGATGATAATTAGATGAGTGAGCATGAATAGCCATGATGAGCAAAACAAAATATCCACAACTCTAATAAGCCTTGTGATTTGATATAAGCAACCCAAGAGGTGAAACTATGATCAATTAGGTTATTTAGTGATTACATTGGAGAGCAAAAGCTTCTTTCGACCCCTGACTAATCCACAAGTCATCATCATGAATCGACGTAAGTCGCAATGAATACACGATACTCAATATGATCCACGCGTTTGGTATTTAGAAATCGTTCTCATTACTACTCATTTTTTTGGTACAAGAGAGAAGAGACGTCTCACGTCGAAGGGGGCCTGAATCTTTTCCCATTTGAAAATTGCCTAAGAGAATTAGATGCCTAAAGGAGGTGGTTAGCTGGGGTGAAGGGCTTAACAAAAGGTATTGATAGATAAGGCTAATGAATATAAATATTATCAAGTGAGGTTTAGCTTAAAGGTTAAATACCATTATAAGAGAACAAAATGAGTCAAGAGTGGGGGTCCCACAATCCACAAGTGGGGCAATGGAACCATGTGCACTCATATGGTGGTTGGCCCTTTGCAGGCCCACATCTTCCTCCCTCACTTTAACACCCCTAAATGCTAAGCTGAAAATGAAAGAACCAAACCCACATAATCCCATTATTGTAATGTGTTCTTTTTATTGTTTATGCGAGTCTGCGTAAAGTTTAATTTTACAAGACCTGTCTTATCTATAACGTATACATATATGAATTCAAAAGAGAGAATTCCAAATTTAATTCATAATGCTAGAAAGAATAAAATTTTTCAAACATCTAAAACTATCAATAAAAAATTACATTTCTCACATGTAAAAGGAATATTTTTATCTGATCTCATAATTTGATTCCCCAAACCCCATCCTCCTCCTGTCACACCTCCCATTTTCCATCTCTCCCGCTCCCTCCCTCCCTCCCTCCCTCCCTCTCTTCACATGTTTTGTGGTTCCTTCATAAACATCCCCAACCACATCTATCTCTCTCTCTCAAGATACAGTGTGTCAGAATTGTCAGAACTAAATTCTCCTCTTATACTTGAGACTTTTGAGTTCTGAGCAAATTGGCCCCTCTGTGTCAGAAGAACATCCCTCTTTCATTCCCCATCTGTTTTCTGCTTTCTGTTTGTCGTTTGATCCAATTGTCAAAAGGGAAACCCTACAGAAAAAAAAAAAAAAAGCCATAAAAATTCCACATTATACGAACCCAGAAACCCTAATATTTCACCACAAAAACTCTCCTTTCCAGGCCTCAAATGAAGAATCCTCAGAAATCACCCACAAATCCTGGTTCTTTAAGATCTAGGTTCGCTCAAGTCTTTCTTCAATCCTTGCTCAGGATAAGAAAGCACAACCCCACATCGTCCTCGTCATCTTCTCATGGGGAATTCCTAAAACGATGCCGTCGAGTCAAAGTCGCAGCCTACGTTTCCATGGCTAGAGCAGTTGGGACGAGGAGAGCCTGGAGCCGTGCGACCCTCTGGAGGGCCCGGAATGGTGAGTGTCAACGCAATCTTCTTTACGGGAGATGCTCGAAATCTAATTCTAGAGAAAGATCTCTTGGAAAGAGGAAGAGGAAGAAGAAGAAGAAGAAGAAGAGGGATAATGAAGAGCACAGTTTTGGGCATGCAAAGAAGCTCCAAAAGCTCGTGCCTGGGGGCGAAGCTATGGACTTTTGTTGTCTTCTGGACGAGACAGCTCATTACATCAAGTGTCTGATTACTCAGGTAAAGGTGATGAGAAGTATTGCAGATTTTTATTCCCTCTGAGTCTTACTCAAACTGTGGAGAGAAAAATACTGGTAAGTGAGACCAAGATATGAGTTATGCTACATAATGGGTGGGAACTGATGGTAAGTGAAGAAAAGAAGAGGAAAACTTCCAAGGTGCATGTTTACAAAATAGAACCTGGGAAATAAATGAACTGCTATATTGTAATAAATATCTGTTACAAGTGATGACCCATGTTTGTGCAAAAAAAAAAAAAAAAAAAAAAAAACGGGTTTCTAGCAACTGTCTGTATATTTAAATAGTTTTTCAACAATGGTCTGTAATTCTCTGTAAGTGCTTCTGTGTTTTTTTTTATCCCTCTCTCTTTTTTTTCTTTTAACTTTTTGCTGATGGGCTATGGTGGACAATTAATTGCCGTGTCAATTAATTGGAAGATATCCATTTCATATTTTCTTTCGAACTGTACCTTATGGATTGATTTCTATTCAAGTATTGTATAGGAGGAATTACTGGAATCAGTAAGAGCTCATCAAGGTGAGTCTATGAATAAGGTATAATGTTCTGGGGAACAAGAATCTTCAGGTCCTATAATTGAGTGAAAAACGTTTACAAGAACAAATAAGAGATCAAATATACTTCCAATTTGCTAGTAGAGAGAATCTGGTTATAGAGACAGTGGGGTCCAAGCAGTACATGATTGTGTTCCCTATCTCTAGGAGATACACCCTTGCATGTCTCACCAAATTTTCCATGTTTTAGGGTTGTCACCTCTCAAGTCACCTGAATTCCGCTTGCAAAATGATTCCTTCATAACTCACACCCCCAAAAACAAAAATTCCTTTCCCTTAACATTATTGTTCTCGATTACTCTCTGTGTGATATCCTATATTTTTAGGAAAGGATACTATTAGGAGTTCCAAGACTAGTCTACAAAGTTGGAATTTAGAGTGAAGTAATTGACTGTAAGTGGTCTTTTTATGCAAATGGGTCATATTAAAAGTTGGATAATAGTCTGCCACATAACTTATTATATGGAGTTTTTTTTATATACCCACTATTTCTCAAAAAATTGCATGGGTTATAGCATAAAAGAAATTTATTCTTCTTCTTTTTCTTCTTCTTCTTTTTCTGCATCTGAAAATTTGGAAAAATGAGAACTTCTGCTCACTAGACTACAGATCGTAGAAAGCCTCTACAGTGAATCTGCATAAGAGATCTGCACTTCCCCACCATGAGCAGCTCAAGAAGAAATTAAATGTTCATAGAGACTCAAATCCTTACAGGAAGACATACTGCCTTCATAATTATTGTTCCTATAATATTGCCCCAAGATTTAGAATTTTGTCCAATCTCTAAGCATTAGCAAAAGCAATGAACAAAATAATACTTCATCCATACAAAGTAATTTGTAGCTAGTACTCATGGTTCAATGCTATATGCTGGTGAATTTCGCTAACAACAGCATTGAGTCACAAATTTAACCCAATTTTCAGCATAAAAATACATTTAACAATTTGAGTTATTCCCTGGTGTTGATGAAATAAAATTTTCACCGGCCTATTCATGAGTGACATAATTTTTTTGCTTCAAAAGTTGAAGGATAGAGGCGAAAAAGGCCCTTTCAATATTTCTTTTTCCAGGAATTGTACCTTCATGTTGCTCCATCACAGATCAAGTGTGTTCGTTTCTATCCTCTCGAGTCTCAAGCTGGAATGTTATGAAGATAGATTTTCTTCTGTTTTTTGGGCCAAAGAAGATTAGATGTTCTGAAACGCACTAATCCGCATCAAAATCCATTTTCACAATGAACATTCACAGCCAATCTATGTTTTTATTCATTTTCTTTCTTTTCGAGGCCATCTTTTTATAAGGGATTCAGAGCAGGAGAATCAGTTGGTGAATCATGTTTTAAAGCCCTTTCGGGTGCTTGCTTCAAAGCTGCAAAATGATTTTCTTTTTATCCATTTATTTTCGAATGATATTATGAGTCTTTTAATAATCTTAACAAAAAATTTAGTTTTACACTTCAAATTCATTTGTAACCTTGAGTCACAAAGCAAGTGGCAAATGATACTTTTCCTCCCATTCTACTTTCTGTTTTCTTTCCTAAAGTCACGTTTCCCTTTTAAATGATCTTAAAACTACATATTTTGCTCAATAGTAATTTATGTAGAACCTTTGGAAATGTTTTTTTTTTTTTTTTTTTTATAAATATAACTATAGGCTTTTAAATCTTCATTCTTTCTACATGTTATTCTAATCAAGATTTCTTTTTGGAGGACACTGAATGATGCAGATATGTTTGGAATGGGATTTTACTGTGTGAATTACCGAGCATAATTTTTGTAGTAGAAGTTGTAGTAATATTGAAATGAATCCATGATCAATGTGCAGTTTGAAATTAAATTAGCCACTAATAGTTCAATATTAGACAGCATAAACTTTAAAGGTTTTATAATTCTATTTGCGATCGCCAAAATATTTCCATGCTAAATCAAGCCTTTCTCTAAGCTGTCAGAGAATTTTGAATCTTAGTAGAGTTGAAAAATGGAACACAAAAATTTTCTAAGAAATGCAGAGTTTATAGCTAGAATTAATGTGAGGAACAAAATGTTTGATGACCCAATGCTTCCGTAATTCACATGTTAGGAACTTAAAAAGAATTTGTCGTTCATGAGAATTCTGAAGATGCTAATTACTTAAAACCTGCTTTAATATGAATTCACAACTGTGCTAAAGATTTTCACTAATAACCTGTCGTAGGAATTACAGTGAAAATTACTGTTGCAGGAATTAGTAGTTCATTTTCACAAATTTATATGAATCCGGTTGAAAAATTTGATAAGACATTGGCTATAGTCGAGACATTTCGTTTGAAAAGTGCGTGTAAAAGGTCCGATTTCGAACTATTAATCAAATGCTTTTGTGGGCCATGAACAATGATTAATAGAGAATTCAGACTTAGCAGAAAAAGACATATAGTAACCTCAGTCCTTTACGATGGATTAGATTGTGATTGAAGCACCAGTTAAGTCCAACATTTTATAAGCGTACGTGCATATTTGGTGTGAATGTGATTGGTTTCTATACCTGTGAAACATAGATCAGCTTGGAGTTAGTTGTCATGCAGATGTTTCCATCCGATCCAATCTTTCTCGGTGGGGAAGTGAAAGCAAAATAATTTTTCGTTGGATGCCAATTTTCCATAAAATGTCTTCGTCGTCAAAAAATGGAAAGAGGAAATGAGGAGATGGCAAATAATAATTTCTCAATAAATCCCTAAATTAAAAATCGCCTCTCATTTTTCTTGAACCGAAAATGGTTATTTGAAGTTTGATATATCATGGAAAATATTTTCTTACGGAAGATCACAGATTAATCAAGTCATGGTGATTTTCAACTGTATGCTCAGTTCACTATCCAGCAGCGAGAACCGTGTACATTGCAACACTGGAAAGTTTTTGCAGGTGACAATTTTAACGTGGACCCGCTTTCCCATTGTCGATACTTATAGTCGTAGTTTGGTCTATAATGATATAACATCAGGTCAGTCAAAATAGTTATTTACTTTAGTTCATTGCGAATCTGTGGGCAATTAAGTCGATACTGGATGCTGTAGTAACTACAGCAAGCCCGACAGACTGGATCATGTCATGTGTGGTCGTTGCAATGAATATTGCAAGTGTGAAGGGACATTACAAATGAGCTTATCCAGCATGTGATGGAGGCTACTCTACACTATGCAGCGTGGTGTTTGGATTGAACAATGTAGTCAACCTTAGGATAGCCAAGCTCTGCAAGCAACCTATTGCAAGTCATACTTGCACCAAAAAATTCACTCCGTATTCAAACAGATAGCAAGCTTGATTTGTGTCTGAAACTCATTGCTTTCAGTTGAACTGAAACATTGGAATCTTAAAGTTTATCATTGGTTCGCACAACATACTGAACATATGTGCAACATGTCGAAGATTCAGCTTGGGACTGTTGCTGAATATACACTTGTTTTGGCAGCTAAACCATTCTGATGACTATATAACTTTGCCCTCGAACTGACTCGTATGATGAGTAGTGGCGTCTAGTCATAGATTCGAGCACTGGTGCCCCCAGAAAGAGGCTAGGCAAAGACCTGAGATGGCCATGGCAAGGCCTGAGTGGTGCAAGGAACCGTGTCTGAGAAGCCTTGTGAGAGGGAAATTCTGCATTTCTGTGTGCCCATGACATTGTCCTGCTCACTTCTTCTTGCCTGTGAAATGAAAAGGAAAGGAGGCTCAGAGAAAGAGGAGTACAATCGAACAGAACTTGTTTGCTGCCAGGATCTAAAATAGGCCCGAATTTGGAATTAGGCTGCTTCATATTGTCAACTACATGTGCAGCAGTCTCACTCGCATTCATGACTTCTGTCCCAGAACAAAGATTTCTGGGACCAATAGCATAAAAGGGAAATCCACCGCAAGAGAATAAAACAGACCCTCTGCTAACAAAATTCTGGTCAATTTATCATAAGGGGGATAGGGCACAAGCCATATTCAACGACCTGCATCAATAGCACTGTCGCCACTGGCTTCAGATAAGTAGAACAGCCTGGAGAATCGCATAAAGTATCTTCAATGGAATTTTTTGAACAAATCATTTAGTAAGTCCAGATTACAGTTCTATTTGATATTCACTTTAATTAGACATTGCAAGTGCATCAATCAGCTCAGCGACAGACCCAGCTAGAAGGCTGATTAAAAGAGTGAGAATGGTAACAACTAATCCAATCATGGTGACGCTGGTGAGCAGATTGCTCAAGGCAACATCTCCTTTACTAGCAAAAGTTGCATAGCTTAGTAGCTGAGCCCCTAAAACACAAGTATTGTGAAATTCCCTGGCAATTAGCCTCCAAAGACTACAGCCAGTTTCTGCACGCACAGCGCGATGAACCCTTGAGACGGGTACTAACGGTCTCAAGTAGAAGGAAATGCGAGGAATTTAGAACCAGCTTCAACATCTCGAAAGCCAGATTAGACAGTGATGTAAAAGTTTCTAATATTCGTGAAGAAGACAGTACCTTCAAAAAGCTAGAGCAAGGTCACCAATGGAAAGCCTAGTTCCTCTCGACAGCATAATCCAACCAAGAGCAGGTGCATACAACCCAACACCCCGTACAAACTCGAAGTTCATGATGTCATGTTGTTGCTCGGAGATTGAGACACGAGCAATTGCAAAGTTGAGGTCGAGCACTTTGATGATATTTTCTGCTCGAGTTCAAGGGTGAATGTCAATACTCAATTTCAATTAAACAATCCATATCAAACAATGCATTAGAGCTGCAGTTAGGGTAGTACTTGCCAAAAGTAGTGGTCATGGACTCATGATTATTCAACCAACCCGTAAATTATGCAAACGCTGTTTGTTACGTAAAGCCCGGCACTATCATGAACTAAGTGAGCTACCCCAAAAAATTTTCGGAACCCAAAAAGTTCCTGAAAGTAGAATAAAGTAAGTCCTTAGAAGGCCCATCTGCCTTTTCTTCTCACCAATCCCTTTCCTCGGACAAACATAGCAACGACATTGATCATGCGAAATGCGGGTACCAGCAACATTTTGTGGTCTCTTTGGACCGTGAATAAGAAGAGGAAAAAGGAGCAAGATTAAGCAGGCATTGAATGCGCGAAATTGTTTTGGTGGGGGCTAGCTTTATCAAAGTAGGAGGTTTCGATAGGTAACTTTGCGGTGAATGCGCATGAGAGAGAGCGAGGGTGAGAGAGAGACGGAATGAAGAGAGGGCATTCCCTTAGAAGGTGGCACTTTTGCGGGTGGCGGTGGCGGTGGCGGTGGCGGTGGCGGTGGCGGTGGGTAGTGGAAGAGGCGGTGCTACCAGGTTGAGTGGCGGCCTTTGGCGCCAGTGTGTAATTGGAGAGAGAAGCTAATCATTGAAACTACCGAGAAATTACAAATAGTTACCTTATTTTTAGACCAAATTCCTATTTTTCCCCCCTCCAAATTTAAAGTTGCGCAGAATTACCCGAAGTACCGTTAGACCATGCAATAACTTCACTGTTACTCTAATGTTTGACGAAAATTCAATTCCTTCATTTGCATGTGACGTGATCGCCGAAGTAAAAACCATTTCAACTATCCTTTATCATCCACAATTCACGTGATTTATAGTAATACCGGAGGGGGAGTGAAACCCGGTCAGAGGTAAGGGGCGATCTCTAAATTGACATATTCGGCACTCTACACTTATAATGAAATAAAAATTTCTCGCAGAAATATACGCTACAGAGATGGTGGAGCTACTGATCAATCGCGAAAATCCAAAGCAGAGAATCTCTCTGTTTCTCACCCTCTTATGGTGCTTGATCTCAGTGACTAGTGTGCTCAGATGCCAATCACATCGGGAGCACTTGATCTCCCCGCTCTAGTTTCCAATGAGTCGGCGATAAAGATTAAGATTGGATCGGTGGCGTTGGATTCCATCTGTTCCTAGTGGCGCATTACCATCATGAATTCTCCCCCACGATAAGAAGGGCGATTCTTGCAACAATTATTGGACACCATTTGACTGATTTGGAAAATCTGTGGCGACCCACCACAAAGTTACTGCATATTTTTCTCCTCTTTTTTCCAGAATGTATACGGTTCGAGGAAATCTCAAGAGTTTCTTGATCTGAAGGGATGGTGGAACAAAGGAAAGATGAAAAAGAATAACAGGACATTGGGAGACACCCTGGCGAAAGATGAAAGCATTTCTCTGGAGGGTCAATTTCGGTTACTAAACATGTACTTGAATGGATAGAACAGTGAGCATCGAGTTCGGATGCTCATGCAAGGACATGGCAAGTCGTTTGGAGTCTTACTACTTCAGTTGTCATACAGCATCATGTTCCCTGTAACAGCTGTAGTTGCTGGTCTAATAACAAGTAACATTATGTTGGTTCTAGACAAAAAGAACGTTGCCGTCATGTGGATCGCCAAAGCTCCTGTTGTGCTTTGACATGAAGATGCAAAACTGAGTGCCCAAACAAAACATACATAACGGATCACGTGCAGTTTGGCCAATAAGACATTCTAAGCCGCAATAATTCGCAGAGACAACAATCTCTGCTAACTGTTTGTCTCAATCACATGCATCAGAAGACCATTGTGCAGATCCCTACACTATGATGCAATTCACGAACAATGATATCGGAGCAATAACCACCCTAATTATGCAGCATCAGCAGCATCTCTCTTATGCGTGCTCGATCTTCTCATAGATAATTCTTTCTCAAATGTGAGCATACAACATATTTATCCTAGTGAAGCAGAGCTCAACGGACAATAAGATGATGCACTCTTGCACCGGTCTTAAAATAGTATGAATGGTGGTGTAAGTGAAACGACCAAGAGAGCCATTGTCATGATCAAGTTTGCAAACTCAAATTGCTCTTTATCTTCTGGGATCAGCTCAACAGAATTCTATCAAAAAGCTTTTGAAAGCATCTTAGGTTAAATCTCTTTTCCTACTATTCCTTCCAATTACTGATTATAGCTCTTGCACGTTGAATAACACCAAATAGGAACAACCAGAACTTTCCGAAATATTCCACTAAAGAAAAACATTTATTCCATCTTTGCCAGCCACTACTTGTCGATGTTTCACTCTGCGGCATTTTGCCTTAGTTCTTCTTTTGTTCTTTTGTTTGTCATTCTCTTTTTTTGCATGCAGCTGGTCGCAACAATGTCTTCAAACAAGAAAACAAAAGCATGAAGTTTATCGACAATGCTGAAACTGATAGAAGATGGCCTAGAAAGCTAGTGACAAATATTTGTATTGGAGCAGCAAAAGAATCAATCATCCTATTCACAGAAATATATAACATTGTTAATTATGTGTCCACGGGTGTCCCCTATATATCACCTGAGACTGATCACTCAAATATTTAGGGGGAATTACACAGGACTTATCAACTACTACAATTTTAAGATCCCTGGACACAGTTAGGGAAAGTTGACGCAAAGGTTTGCCGAGTTCCAGAAGGTCTTCCAATAACTGCAGGTGGATCTTTTACCTTTGGAATGAAGAAACACTATATCTACTAGGACATAATAGTCATCCAAATTTATTCAGCACTCATCCAGAATAAAAGTCTTCAATTTGTCTCGTCTTCAGTCTGATAAGATTCTCCTCATATATCTTTTGTTACAGAGCAAAAACTGAGGAAAAATGTCCAGAAAAGAGAGTGATGGAGGAAGCACATAGCAATTGAAAAAATGTCTGAAACTGAAGTCCAGAAAAGATTTAGTGGCAACATAATCCAACGTGTAGTACCCCAATACAGAGGTAACTCAGCTGGAGAAGAATGTTACAAAAATATCAAATTTGCAGATAAGAAGCTGCACCACTGTACAATACAAGATACCGATGGATTGTAGTTTGACTGCTGTTTTCTCATCCAGTTGCAGACCTGAAACCAGTTTTTTCATCTTTTTTTTTTTAAGAGAAAAGACGCTAACAAGAAAATCTACACGAGAGATATACACTCACAATCACCCCTTCAAAAAACCTTTGCTCAAAACTCTCCCATATTTGAAACTCCGACTAGAGTTTTCACCTGAGCATAAGAATGTGAACACGAGTCACTTAATAGAGATCTCACATGGCATTGCAGAGTTTACCATGATATCCTCTAAAGATCATACAGCAGCGAGAACTCAAGAACACAATTCCACAAATTCATGTATCAATTAAGGAAAATGGGGAACGGGTATTGCAACGGATGAGCTGAATTTTGAAAATAATGAGACTGGACAGAGATTCTTATTTTAATTTCTTCCGCTAGGGAGGCATGTGTCTTTAATAAAATGCTTATACTATAAGAAGAGACCTCAAGGTATCGATCATGACTATACCGATAACTCAACAAATTAAACAAACAAAATGAACTTTCGCAGAGCCTTTTCACCTGAAATAATCTCACTCGGTGCTCCAGTCTCCCTTTATCTTTTCCTTGGTGGGACACTGGTTATTATGGAGTTGGCACCTGAACTACTTTTCCTCTCAATCATCCGCCATCATTCTTTAGACTGGAGCTAGGCCATGTAACATGCACACTCCGCACTATTCGAAGGAAAAAGCAAGCAGCAAGCACACTGACTGAATTAAAGTGCAGGACCTCCTAAAAACCAAACTCGCCGTATTGCATATACAGGGGAATTGGGATTCGAGCAATCCTGGAGCTGAGCTATCTCACATCTTCGATGATCACATTCTCTTTTCACGCTTACAGAACTTCCCTCGCAAAATGCCCCTGATCAAGTTGATATCGCAGCTTCCCCGATTGACCCTGCTTATGGGGAAAAAAAAAGAAAAAGAAAACAGAGTTTCAATACAAGTGGACAGACAATATCAAAAGCTACTAACTTCAAACGTGGAAGACACTCATATAATAAGGACTCCCGACCCACGACAAATGATCATAGCTTAGATGGATTCAAACATCACCTTGATTAAATAAATTGTCCAGCTTTCATGAAGGCCAAGCAAAATAAAATAAAAAGAATTCCCCAATACCTGCTGATAATGGGAAACAAAAGCTAGAATTTTTTTTTTTTTTTTTTTTTGGGTCGGTCACAGAAGCTAGGAATTCGCAAGCAACAGTTTTGGGATTGGAAAAAACGCGTGATCGAGCTCAACTGAGCTTGGTAATGCCCAAACAACACTTGAAAGAAGCTTGGCGGAGAAATTACAAAGCACAACCTTTCACCAAATCCGCATTCCACGCTCGTTCAAAACACAAATTTCGGCTCAAACAAGCAACGTATATTGAGAAAAGCAATAAAAAATTTGTTTGGACAAATCACAGAGACACCCCAGCATTTCGCGGAGGAATGCAGCTGGTGCACGAATTCTGAAGAGCAAGCAAATTGTCAATTACGCAAACCGTCGAGACGAGCAGAGGAAAGTAAAGCAGAGACCTCGGAAACGGCCTCGGCGATCAGCTCCCCGTCGCGGAAACCGCCCATCTCCTCCGCCCTCACCGCGGTGCAATCCGGCGGCGTCTCGAAAAGCGACAGCGAGAACTGCTTGGAGACCACCCCGACGTCGAAGTAGATGAGGCCGGAGCTGGGGATGTCGACCCTGATCCCCTTGACGGGGAACCACAGGAACAGCTCCTGCGCGGTGATCCCGGAGAGGGCGCCGATCTGGCCGTAGCTCAGCGTCCCGGAGACGTTCCGGTCGTAGTGCAGCTCGCTCTCGAACTTGGCGTTGCAGGCCCGATCCAGGTACACCTCGAACTGCCCGTCGGGGTCGATCCTGAAGCCCGTCACCCCCTTGGGGAGCAGCCCCATCGGGAGGCCGTGGGACTTGAGGACTTGGTAGATGGACGTGGCGGCGAGGGAGTCGAGGAACGAGACGAGGAGGAGGAGCGCGAGGAGGGCGAGGTGGAGCATGGCGTCGGCGATCGCGGGTCGGGTCGGGTCGGGTCGGGTCAGGACATGTGGCGCGCGTCTGCTGCTGCTGCTGCCGCAAGCGATGGCGGTGCTGCTCGAGGTTTTGCAGGGATTTTTGGCGGAAGAGAGAGAAAGTAGAGAGAGAAAGTGGAGTGAAGAAGGAGACAGTGATGACAGCTTGAGTACAGATAGGATCAAGAGAGCTTGTCAATTATTGGTGGTGACTGGTGGGCGCGGGCCCCCCACCCACCCCGGAACATCACAAAGCGTGCCGTGCCGTGCTGTCGCGCGCAGCAACGTGGGATGATGCCCCCTCCTCCGGCCCCGGGCCAATCCGGCGCCGCCGCGTGTCGCGGTCCCCCCGGTTCTCGCCGTGATTTCGAGGGGGGCCCGGGCGGTGACGTGGACCGGGGGGGGGGCGGAGCACGCTGAGTCGGACGGGGATGACGTGGACGGGCGCGAGAAAAATCGTGAATTCTGAATTGGTGGGGAAGGGAAGGCTGGCTTCTCTTCTTTTTTTTTTCCTTAAATTCCACGTCGGAAATTGACGGGACAGAGAGAGAGAGAGAGAGTTGGGGGGGGAGACAAAGCATGTGAGAGGTGGGGAGGAAGTCGTGGCGTGATGATGATGATGATTTTGTCTTGACACGAATAATTAAGGAAAGACAACAATAATTCAGACCGTCTTAATTTGTCGCGAGCCCAACAGGACTAAATGCGTGGGGGCGAGGCTTTCGTTCGAACGGGGAACGCGTCCGTACGGGCCCTCGTTCAACGCGTGGGATTAGACTACTGAGTTTTCTTCTTTTTGGGCCTCGGCCGAGCCAGTCGCTGGCTGGATTAGGGCAAGGAAGATCAATGCGAATGTCACCGGATCCATCGGCATTCATTAGCGACGCTACAAGGAAGAGCAATGCCAATGTTGCCGACTGTTGGGGGGTGATAATAATGATTTTAATGAGACTTTGGTTAGGCGTGATCGGGCGAGCCGAGGAGTCTCGTGCATTGGGGTCGCGACATGTGAGAATATGTACGTGTGTTGTTGGCCTGTACAAATATGAGTATTTCGCGACATCAAGCTTCGTTGCAGATTTGAGAAAACAAATGTGGATAAAATAGCAATCGACTTGGAATTAGTAATTTGCTTTGTGAAGTGACAACATAATTCGTCGAGATAAGTGAGGCGAGATTAGTGACGGATGTGATATGTGCATTATCTTCGATTGTATTATTCGTCTAGGTTATTCATACCGTTCATTGTCTTTCGCTTAATTTTCAAATTTAACCACCAAATTTTGCAATCAAAATAATTATGTGAAAATTCGAGAGGAGATTGTGTTATGAAATTTAAATAATTTATTAAACCATTTATGTTTCAATTTTTTTTTAAATAATTGTCAGTGATCCTATTAAATTATACTAAGTGTAACATAGTTGATTATAGAGAAAATTACCAAAAGTCTTGAACATATCACATTTATGTCGATTTAATCATAAATTTTTTAATTTGGCCAATTCAACTCTTTTGATATTTATGATATGTCAATTTAGTTATTTTGATTAATTTTTGTAGGAAATTGCTGATATGGACGTTGAAAGTGTCACATAGGATGGGAATTTTTATAATTTTTTTAAAGATTTTATGAATTTCTAATAATTTTTTCTTTTTTCCTTTTCCTTCTTTCATTTTTGTTTTCTTTTTCCCCATAAGTTTGGCAAGGGTCGTTCAATGACCCTTGCCAACCCTAGGTGAGATTGGTGACCCTTCCCGGACATTGGGTGAGGCTCGTGACCCTCGTCAGGCTCAATAGTGTTGGGATATAATACGTGGAAACGACAAGATCTTGCAAATTACGTAAACGCGGAATCACCAGAGAAATAAACGAGAAAAATCAGGACATCAGAAATTTACGTGGTTCGGTCAGAGTATCGGTACCTACGTCCACGGGGAGAGCCAGCAGCAAATAATCCACTAAAATCGGAGAATCGGAGTTTATAATCGCTCAATCGCTCAAGTGTTTCCCGCACCTAGATTTAACCCCAAACCCAAAGTGTATAAATAACAACTCATTTGGGAGATAAACTTACGGCACAAAATTACCGCGCATTCAAAGCTCAAACGAAACGCTCTACGTACGTCAAACAAGAACAGGTCTTCATGTACGTATCCTCTTTGTAGGGCTTCAGCATACGGCGCGGACGTGCGGCTCCTTGCTTCGTAGGTCTTCGGCGTGCGTCTTTTCTCGTAGGTTCTTCAGCCGCGCATCTCACAAAAATACGTCTTCTGTTATATATATATGTGTGCGTGCGCGCGCTGGGCCCATCTATTTCTTTTTTTTCATGCGTGGAGGCTTCACACCAAGCGATTTCGGCAAGCTTCCGCAAGAAGAAATTTTACTTCAATTTATTTTATTTTATATTTCCTCTTTTCCAGCGAAAACTCGAGACATGATTCAACAATTCTCCACCTTAGCTCGATGTTTGAAGCCAAGCTATAGTGCTCATCATCCATGCTGCTCTCCCAACGCCCCGACGGGCGCTCACTCTCCACAGACGCCAATAGAGCTCAAGCAGAGCTTGAGCTTCGTCACAGGAACAGACTTAGTCATCATGTCTACCGGGTTATTTGTTGTAGCAATCTTTTTAACAATAACAATACCCTTAGCTAAGGCATCTCGGATGAAGTGGTACCTGATGTTGATATGCTTCGTTCGCTCGTGATAAACTGGATTATACGCCAAATATATCGCACTTTGGTTATCACAGTGTATATCCACATTTTTCTGTTCTAACCCAAAGTCCAAGAGCAAACTTTGTAACCATATCGCCTCTTTCGCTATAAAGGTTAGTGCCATGTACTCTACCTTAGTCGAAGACAAGGCAATGTGATCCTGTAAGGACGCTTTCCAACTAACTGCACCACTTGCTAGCGTAAACTTGTACCCTGCTAAAGACCTGCAATCATCCAAGTCACCGGCGTGTTCTGAATCCATATAACCAGTGGTCTCACTGCCATTGCTGTCCCTCCGATATACTATACCCACGTCTGTTGTCCCCTTCAAATATCTGAGGATCCACTTCACAGCTTCCCAATGAGCTTTACCAGGACGCTTCATATAGCGACTAACCACGCTCACAGCTTGTGAAATATCAGGCCTAGTGCACACCATAACATACATAATACTACCCACGTCACTAGAATAAGGAACACGGGACATATGCTCCTCCTCTTTAGTCTGCGGTGATAATTTATTTGAAAGTTTAAAGTGCTTCGCTAAAGGTGTACTTACAGATTTTGCTGACTGCATGTTAAAACGTGCCACGATCTTCTCAATGTATTTCTTTTGAGACAGACGTAAAACTCCTACAGTCCTATCACGCAAAATCTCCATACCCAAAATTTTCTTTGCAGCACCTAAATCTTTATCTCAAATTCAGCATTCAACTGCCTCTTCAACACATCAATATCAGACATATCCTTAGCTGCTATCAGCATACCATCCACATATAAAAGTAGATAAATCAAAGAACCATTCTCCAATCTCCTAAAGTAAACGCAGCTGTCCATCTGACTTTTTGAATAGTCTTGACTAGCCATGAAAGCATCAAAACGTTTATACCACCGCCAGAGACTGTTTTAGCCCATACAAAGATTTCTTTAACAAGCAAACATGATATTCCTTACTCCGGAATAGCAAATCCCTCAGGTTGCCTCATGTAAATCTGCTCCTCCAACTCACCGTGAAGAAATACAGTTTTCACATCTAGCTGCTCTAATTCGAGATCCTGCGAAGCAACTAAGGCAAGTAAAACACGAATAGAAGTATGTCTTACCACATGAGAGAACACCTCATTGTAGTCAATGCCCTCACGCTGTGTATATCCCTTCGCCACAAGTCTCGCCTTATACCTCGCTGCCTCGACACTAGGAATGCCCTATTTCCGTTTAAAGACCCATTTACTTCCAACAATCTTTTGGCTCTTGGGTACTTTGACTAGCTCCCATGTTTGATTTCGATGGAGAGATTCCATCTCTTCACTCATAGCCTCTAGCCACTACGACGACTCCGGACTAGCCATCGCCTTAGAGTAAGACGAAGGCTCATCTGTCTCCACCTCATCACCTACAGTCAATGCATAAGCAATATCTGTATAACCATAACGTACCGGTGGTTTAATTTGCCTTCTCTCTCTATCTGCGGCTATAGTTTGTTGCGGCTTTGCTGGTTGTTCACTATCACTGACTTCAGGTTTTGCAGTTTCATCTGCAGTCTCAACCTCTGTTACCTTCGAGGTCTTCGGAGTCTCCACCTGAAGCTCCGCCTCACTTATGACACCATGATCTGTTTTCTCTGCTGGTTGTGTCTCAGAACTCTTCTGTTGAAGCATTGCAGTCTCGTCGAAGATCACATCTCTGCTGATTAGAAAACCAAGTGATCTGGGATCGGTGCACCACAGCCAGTAGCCTTTCACCCCTTGTGCATAACCCAGAAATATGCACTTCTTCGCCCTCGGCTCAAGCTTACCATCACTCGCATGAGCATACGCAGGACATCCGAATATACGTAATCCGGAATAATCAACAGGTTTCCCCGACCATACTTCCTCAGGAGTCTTCCACTCGATAGCAGACGATGGAGATTGATTTACTAGGTAACATGACATATTCATTGCTTCGGCCCAAAATTCCTTGCCAAGTCCTGCATACGAAAGCATGCATCGAGCTCGCTCAAGCAAGATTATGTTCTTCCGTTCTGCGACGCCATTCTGCTGTGGTGTCCCAGGTATTGTACGGTGTCTTACAATACCTTCTTTTTCGCAGAACTCGATAAAATCTTTACCACAGAACTCTATGTCATTATCGGTTCTTAGGCACTTGATCTGCTTATTTGACTGCTTCTTAATCAATGCCTTAAATTTCTTGAACCGATCAAACACTTCATATTTGTGCTTCAGAAAGTATACCCATACATTCCTTGAATAATCGTCGATAAAATTCAGCATATATCGGGCACCTCTTTTCGAAGGAACTGAAGACGGGCCCCAGACGTCTGAATGAATATATTTAACAGGTCGTTTGGTCGAATGAATAGCTGTAGTAAACTTAACTTTGTGCTGCTTCCCATAGATGCAGTGCTCACATAAGTCTAGCTTCCCTATTTTCTGACCACTCAACAACCCCCTTTCACTCAGCATCGTCATACCTGCCTCACTCATGTGCCCCAAACGCATATGCCATAACTGAGTCAAGTTAGAGTTTGACTCACTTGATGAAACAACAGCGGTTCCAGTCACGATCTCTCCTAGTAGATGATAGAGAGTATTCACTTTCTTCCCTTTCATCACTGTCATAGCACCTCGAGAGATCTTCAGTACTCCACCTTCAGCGGTGTACCTACACCCGATGTCATCGAGTGTCCCCAGAGACATAAGCTTCTTCTTGAGCTCCGGTACATGCCTCACATCTGTCAATGTACGAACCACCCCATCGTGCATCCGGATCCGAATTGTCCCTATCCCCATAGCCTTACAGACTACATTATTCTCCAAAAGAACCCTACCACCATCTACAGCTTGGTAAGTAGTAAACCAGTTCTTATGAGGCGTCATGTGATAAGAACACCCCAAATCTAGCACCCATTCGTCTCCTGACGAAGTAGCAGTCACACATAAGACAGCTTCTGCATCCCTATTGCTCCCCTCAGCAACGTTTGCCACACTAGTTGTAGCATTCTGCTTATCAACTTTATTTCTCCGCTTTGGACAATCTCTCTTGATGTGCCCCTCCTCGTGACACTCAAAGCACTTCACGCGTCCCTTGGACTTTCTATTGCGTGATTTTGATATGCTTTTACCTCTGATGTTACTAGGCTCTCGATGTTGTTCTCTACCCTGAATCGTCAGTGCTTGCGCTGCTCCTTTTGCCATACCGTCATCTCGCAACTTTCTCTGCCACTCCTTAGAGAATAAGGCGGACTTTACCTCTTCTGAGGTAATCGTAGTACGCCCCTGCAATAGCGAATCAGTAAAGTGCTCCCATGACTCTAGTAAAGAGGCTAACAACATCATGCCCTATTCTTCATCATCAAGAATCTTACTGACGTTCTTCAGATCCAACATGAGTTTATTAAATTCATCTAGGTGGGTTCTGATAGACGTACCTTCGGTATATCTAAACTGAAACATCTTCTTCAGCATATATAAGCGATTGTTCAAACCTTTCTTCACATAGAGTGCTTGAAGTTTTGCCCATAATGCTGCGGCATCCTCCTCCTTAATAACCTCTAGTAAGACCTCATCTGACAAATTTAACAGGATTATGCTCTTTGCTTTTTGCATAAGCTCTACCCTCTCTGAGGCTTTCATTATAATCGGCAACTCATCTTCGCCATCTAGTGCATTGGTCAAACCTTGTGTTGTCAATAAAGCTCGCATCTTGATGCTCCATAACACAAAGTTATTTCTCCCATCAAACTTCTCAATCTCAGATTTCCTCTCAGACATAATTGCAATAACAGAATTTCCAGATAATAATCAGACAAGCAAAAGCCTCAAATCAGAATCAAGAAATCCAAACCCACGCTCTGATACCAATTGTTGGGATATAATACGCGTAAACGACAGGATCTTGCAAATTACGTCAACGCGGAATCACCAGAGAAATAAACGAGAAAAATCAGGACACCAGAAATTTACGTGGTTCGGTCCGAGTATCGGTACCTACGTCCATGGGGAGAGCCAGCAGCAAATAATCCACTAAAATCGGAGAATTGGAGTTTACAATCGCTCAATCGCTCAAGTGTTTCCCGCACCTAGATTTAACCCCAAACCCAAAGTGTATAAATAACAACTCACTTGGGAGATAAACTCATAGTACAAAATTACCGCGCATTCAAAGCTCAAACGAAGCGCTCTACGTACGTCAAACAAGAATAGGTCTTCATGTACGTATCCTCTTCGTAGGGCTTCAGCATACGTCGCGGACGTGCGGCTCCTTGCTTCGTAGGTCTTCGGCGTGCGTCTTTTCTCGTAGGGTTCTTCAGCCGCGCATCTCATAAAAATACATCTTCTGTTATATATATATTTATGTGTGTGCATGTGCTGGGCCCATCTATTTCTTTTTTTCATGCGTGGAGGCTTCACACCAAGCGATTTCGGCAAGCTTCTGCAAGAAGAAATTTTACTTCAATTTATTTTATTTTATATTTCCTCTTTTCCAGCGAAAACTCGAGACATGATTCAACAAATAGAAACAAAAGGAAAAGAAACAAAGAAAAAAAAAGTAAACAAGTGAGGAAAAAATAAAATAAAAGAATAACAAATTATAAATTTTATAAAAATTATAAAAATTATTTACATTAGCGTCATCCGTACCAATAAGACAATTAGTGTTTGCGTAAGTGGTTTCTAATTAAAATTGGTTGAAATGATTATATTAGTAAATTATCAAAAAATTTATGATTATATTTATCAAATTAAATTTTTATGACTGAATTGATATAAACACAATAGACTTAATTTTTTTTTGATAATTTCGCGTGGATTATCTTGCATTCAATTCAACTTCTATTTCTTTCGAAATCAACCTTATTTTCACAAGTTCATATAATTTACATTGCTGTTGAGGTCACATCCCCTAGTCCTTTGTTTTTGCCATTCTTTTTTATCAAACCTTTTAGTCCTTTCAATCGGCCTCAACAGTCACTAAGTTTTGGGTCGATGCTCCCTCGCGTGACTGACAAGCCCATCTGTCCCTGGCAGCGAGTCCATTAGATCGAGAACAATAATTCACCACATTACAACAATATTTCAGGAATCAGAACCAAGATCACCCCGGTCGTACGAAGAAGATCCCTGCCTTTAACTCATTCCCATTGTTGAAGGCTCGATCTGATTGATGGTATATGAGCAATCCAACCGATCAAGTGAACATGCATGCCAAAGCACTGGCCAGGGTCGTGCAATAAAATGAAAAGACAGCTACAAATGACTCGTCCATCGGAATCCGAAGAGCATCCTGAGGTACCGGTGCTCGACGGGACGTGTTCGGTGCCGCTGGGGCGGGGCTTTGGGTGCCGATAAGAGCACTGTGAGTGAGCTCGTGCTTAAGTGGGACATCAAAATGGGGGAATGTAAAGATTGAGATGCTTAAGTGGGCATCTTGGGGGTACTAGTGCCTACGGAGAACATAAGACGGGACGTGTTTGGTGCCGCTGAAATAGAATTTTAGATGCCGGTATAAGCAATGTGAGCTCGTAATCAAGTAAGACATTAAAATGCCGGAATGCTGTTGATAGGTTGGACTAATCGATCGGTTAAGACCCTTTGGTCTCTATTTACTTCATGTGCCCCCTTTTTGGAGGTTAAAAGGTAACCCCAATCACCATGATTAAGATTAGCAAGATATTTGAGACAGGATTTTCTTATCTAGACTCTTGTTTATGAATAAGATGTAATAATAACCGTTGAATTTTATGAGAATCATGTGAAACTCGTACATAATTAATGGTTTTGATTGATCCCCTTCAAATTTTCTGCCTACCTCTTGCGAAACGGCCCAAAACTTGCCGAATGATCAGTGGTCGTTCCGACACTGGTTGGGCTTGATCTTAGCCCAAAGAACCGAACAAAACACTCGAGAAGCGGGTCGTGGGATGGAAATGGGTCTCATGGGCCGGGCCCTATATCAGGCCCATATGTTGCTTCATCTCGTGGCTTTGCCGGTTGCGTACCGTGCACAAGAACAACCTGCGGACTGCGACGGATCTCCTGCCTTTTCGTAGTCCTCGATCTTTCTTTGTAATAATTAACCCAAGAATCTTTACAATCAGTGGATGGATAATTTACTTTTTTTTATCTGTCCGAAGGCCATCACAATGTGAGAACGTTTCGGGGCATATGATACAAAAGATCCTCACATAATATCTAAATTTTTAATTTATTTAATGTGATTTCTAAATTTTTAATACATGTTCAATTTAATTCCTATGTCATCCTTTCACAAATTCAATTTTAAGAATGACATGATGTATTTTCATACAATTCATAAACTAAATTAGAATATATTGAAAGTATAGGGATTATATTAAATAATTTAAAATTTTAGCAATAACATTATATGTTAGACTAAAATTGGACTATATTTTTCTTTTTTGGTCGGTGCTACTCTAATTCTATTTTAACCCTCACTCTTAGACTTTTGCCCTGCCTCTTTACTGGGACGTGGAAGTAAAACCCACTTAAAATGAAATCGTCCCCATCCTGTCCGTAGGTGGAGATTTGAACCCCACCTCCTTCCAAGGTGGCATTCGGGGGTAACCACGGTAGTTAATTGGACTACATTAAATGATGTAAATATTTAGAAATTATATTGTATGAATTATGTCGTTTTCCTAAAATGTTACTGTCTTGGGGCGCTCTCTCTTTCCTGATTTTCAGGCAGCAGTCCCTTGCCACTGTCAAGTGGGAACTCAGAATCGCTCGTGGGTTTACGCAGCGAAGTCGCTCCAGAATCTTTTCCACCGCCATGATTGCTGCGCGCGGACCAGCTCCTGCTGCCACTGTTCCGCTGGAGCCCCACCATTTTCATTTGCGGAAGAAAAAGAGTCGTAAAGCTACCGCTGCTTTCCACCTCGCGGGGTCTCTCCTTCCTTCGCTCTCTCTCTCTCTCTCTTTCAAATTTACATGGAGAGCCGAGAAAGGACCGGCGGGGGGGACCCACCTCGCGGCTGGCCGCTCTGAAAACCCAGTTGTCTCGTTCCTTCTCCGTTCTCTCTCTCTCTCTCATCTGCGAACTCTTGCTGTCTCTTTGTCTCGTTCTCCACCATCCCTTTCACTCGCTCACGCGACTTCACATTTCCTTGTCGGTGAAGGGGACTAAGCCGATATCCTCCGTCGTTATCCATGCGGAAGAGGGCGTCGCAAATGCCTTCCGGCGAGTCTTTCTCGTCCCCCTTTACCTCCTCGTCCCTGTTGTCGGCAATTCTGGTTCTTGGGTCGTTGGGCAGCGGCTTGGCGGGAGACCCTTTTGCGTACTTCGACTGGACCGTGTCGTATCTCTCCAGTTCGCCTCTTGGATCCAAGCAGCAGGTCTCTCTCTCGCTTCTCGGTTTTACTCGCCTTCGGCTTTCGTTCCGTGCTTCGCTAGTTGAAGCTTGACCGTTAGTTAGTTTCTTCTTTTTCCCGCTCTTTCTCGCTGTTGCGATCGAGGAGGTAGCCCTGCTAGTAAGCTGCTGATGGCGATTTGCTAGGATGATTTCTCTTTTCGTGCTGAATGATGAGTGATTATCTGGCTCTGCGTCTCCTGAATTGTACTCTGCCCCCCAGGAAAAACCAATGGTATTCGTTTTTGCTCGACTTCCAGAGACTGCTCATAGTGTAGCCAAGCTAAATTCTCAGTTTTGAAGTACATTGATCTATTGAGTGTAGAATTTTGGAAGCGTGACTATAACGAACACTCTTATTATTATTACAAGAACAACACTTAACGCACACCCACGTGGAGTCCTTTCTAATCCACAGCTACACATGGAACAAGTTGCTCGGATTTATATGATGCAAAAGTGGGTGCATTCACTGACTTTGCCAGCTTTCTACAATATTATGATATAAATATCTGCCTATCTTAATTATTTATTGTATAACCACTCGGCATCCTATGAATAGGAGCAACTTGCTCCATGTGTAGGTGTGGAGTAGAATGTGCTCCACCATTGTTGTGTGTTGAATGTTGAATGTTATAATTATAACAGAATGTTTATTATAGTCAAGCTTCCCAAATTGTACATTGAGTTTTCATCTTCCTGATTTACTACTCAATGACGTTATGATTTACCTTAGATAATGGAAAAGACGAAAGAGAGACAACATATAAGCATGATTTTGTATGTAGTTGGATCTTCAAAATGCTGGTACAGTTTGTTATGTCTTATCAAGACAAATTGCATATGTTTTATTATGTATTCAGGCACCCCATTGCAACATTAAAACCGTAGCGCGTACTTTTTCTATAACTGGAGAGGGCCCATCTCTTGTTTTTTCCAGTGGATAGTGATAGGCGAGAATTTAGCCTGTCTGATCTACTTGTATCCTTTGGGTTTCTCTTCTGGCTTAGTTGGCCGTTTTTGAATAAAGCACTACAGAGTATACTGCATATGGGATTCTAGATACTGTCCACGTTCTGACAATCGAATAATTTATATGCGGATCAATCTATTGAATAGGGGGAATGCTCTCATGACCTTTGCGGCTCTTTCACAACTTATTCAGTGAAGTTATTATGTTTCTCCTCTGTACTATCTCAGTGAATGGATTTTGAATCCAGAAACCCTCCTGTTAGAAGTATCTAGAAAATGGCCATGTTCAGTCTTTCATTATCTCATTTTAAGATTGTTTTTGGGTATAGTTTGTTACTCATTATTTTTGTTGGGTTCTTTCCAGGCTGCTGATTGTTTACATGTCTTTATCTTGTTGCGTTTTTGGGTATAGCATGTCAAATATATTCTGATGCCTTAAGAACTATCACTTTGGTCCTGATAGAAGTTCGTGCATATTACGACTAGCAAATTTAAGTGAGAAGATCTTTCGCTTTCTTCATTTCTTGTGATACACTTAGCTTAGATAAGCGTGCTTCATCAGAATGCTAAAATACTACCGTCTCATGACTAATTTTTCAGGTGATTGGGATTAATGGGCTGTTCCCAGGGCCCATTCTTAATATCACTACCAATTGGAATATCGTGATCAATGTCAAGAATGAGCTCGATGAGCCATTACTTTTGACATGGTAAACTATAACATAACTACATATGAATTATCATCCTTGAATATGGCCTAGGTAATCGGATATCAGAAGTAGTTGACTGCTAACGCTACTAAATCATACTCTTGTCAGGAATGGAATACAGCACAGGAAGAACTCTTGGCAAGATGGTGTATTGGGGACAAATTGTCCGATTCCTGCTGGATGGAATTGGACATACCAATTCCAGGTCAAAGATCAAATAGGGAGTTTCTTTTACTTCCCGTCCTTGAACTTCCAGAGAGCGGCAGGTGGATATGGGGGAATCATAATAAACAACAGAGATGTTATTCCCCTACCTTTTGCAATGCCAGATGGAGACATTACATTTTTTATTAGTGACTGGTATACTAAAAGCCATAAGGTTAGTATCAAGTCTCTCTTGGTCTCGCGCTGTCTACTTGGTTCATCATATAATGATGGTTTACACGTGCCTTTTGGAAACAGAAACTTAGGAAAGACCTAGAAAAGGGAAAAGACCTTGGGTTTCCTGATGGTATCCTAATTAATGGCTTCGGTCCCTATCAATATGACAAGCAACTTGTTCCAGATGGCATTACTTATCAGATAATCAATGTTGAACCAGGTAAGCTATGGCATACATCTGTGAGCTTATAAGTTTTGGCCATATAGCGAGTGATTTTAGAGTTATACTTATGGGCATGGGCAGTCATTTGATTTGCAGTACCATCCTCAACTTTTTAGAGATGAAGAAAGTAACACAATCTTTTGTTTTATGTGAAACAGCAAAAACTTACCGCATTAGGGTGCACAATGTTGGTATTTCCACTAGTTTAAATTTCAGAATACAGAATCATAACTTACTACTGGTGGAGACTGAAGGATCATACACAGTTCAGCAAATTTATACAAACATGGATATTCACGTGGGGCAGTCATACTCATTCTTAGTCACAATGGATCAAAATGCAAGCACCGACTACTTCATATTTGCCTCTCCCAGCTTCAACTCCTCTAAGTTCAGTAAAGCCGCCGGAGTCGCTGTGTTGCACTACTCCAACTCTCAAGGGCCGGCTTTGGGCCCTCTCCCTGATCCTGGTGAGAGCGATGCATATGTCTCAATGAATCAAGCCAGATCCATAAGGTTGTAGCTAATGGTAACTCTCATCTATTTAATACATCTAGTTTTATTATGTGCTGAATGCAATTCAAAACTAATGTCAAAGTCTTACACTTTAATTTGGTCTGTATCTATTTCTGTCTTCCTTTGGGCTCATAATTTTCTTCACCATCTTAGGTATAACAACTGGGTGAGATAACATGTTTGGACTCTGGTTTTTTACTTAGTTACGAGCCTTTTGTTTTCTCCTGCACATTGGCTTATTGATGTTAAATAAATCTGATATTCAGATGGAATGTCTCTGCTGGTGCTGCTCGTCCCAATCCACAAGGTTCTTTTAGGTATGGTGACATTACTGTTACAGATGTGTATGTCATCCTTAACAGATCTCCGGAGCTTATCAATGGAAAATGGCGTACCACCTTGAATGGTATATCTTATTTACCGCCTTCAACTCCCCTAAAGCTTGCGCAGCAGTTCAACCTTCTTGGTCTTTACAAGCTTGATTTCCCGAATAGACTAATGAACAGACCCGCCAAACTTGATACTTCTTTGATAAATGGAACTTATAAAGGTTTTCTGGAAATCATCTTCCAGAACAATGGCACTAATGTCCAGAGCTACCACTTAGATGGCTATGCGTTCTTTGTCGTGGGGTGAGCCTCTAGCCTTGTCTTTCTAAAAAGCTTGGTACTCTGCCCCCCTTTCTTCCCTAGAATTTGAAAGATAAATGAGTTGGCAATATTGTGGTGTGCTGCAGTATGGACTTTGGAGTATGGACGGAAAGTAGCAGAACCACTTATAACAAATGGGATGGAGTTGCTCGTTCCACTACGCAGGTACCTCTATGCTCTCTCTCTCATGTGCTTGATCCTGAGTATTAAAACAATTCTTGGGGCAAAGATCCTGCATTTAAAGTTTTCCCACAGGCAGAGTGTTTATATATTTGGAAGTTCATGAACGCCTAATTATTGTTCATCTTTGCAAGGGTGTGGAATATCAGTTGGGTGCCTGTTATAATTTTTCTGCGTCATCTTTTTAGCGCAAACTTCTAGTTGGCACTACTGTTAGCTTTACTTTATCAGAATCTTTCTGTATTGCTGTTATGGAAATCTGAAGACATCTTTTGTTACTTGGAAGGAAATTTTTATAGTTCATAAATTTGCCAAAAAGGCTCTGTATGATTAGGAAGTTCCATCTGTATTACAGGTTTTTCCCGGAGCTTGGACAGCCATCTTGGTTTCACTTGACAACGCCGGCATTTGGAATCTCCGCACAGAGAATCTTGACTCATGGTATCTGGGTCAAGAATTGTATATGAGTGTTGTCAATCCAGAAAATGACACAGATGAGTTTCAGTTGCCTGATAATACCATATACTGTGGCGTACTATCTTCGTTTCAGAAGTAAGATCTCACAAAGCCAACTGGCAGCAGCTTAGTTAATCACTACCTATTGATTTGTGGAAAATAAGCTGGTAGCAAATAATATCCATTCCAATAGATGTTTGTCTTGGAATGGACTAGGTTAATATTTTGGTTGAGCATTCTACTTATCTGTATTTGATAGTTTAAAAGCAAAAGCCAATGCACAAACATGTGCACACATGTTTACATGCTCACCTGCATCCATCTCTAATTGACATAAATGCATCCATGCAGATGCATGCAATAGAGAAACATCCTGAGAGCCTCATGATTTTTCTAACTGCATGGCTCCCTTGATGAGTATTGTATATTGGAAAAGAGCTGTGGCCAACCAGGGATTTAGTATTCTCTTGTTTGGAACTTTACATCTTTCCTAGAATAATGTTTTTGTTCCTTGTTCTGCAGTGACCAAGCTCAGAGGTTCAAGTTTTCCAGCGCATCATCTACTTCTAATGGACGTAAAACATTTCTAATGGCATTGGTAGCAATAGCGTTTGGGTGCTTCGTCCTTTCACCAAGTTAAATGATTCAGCAGCAAGGACTTAATGTTATAGCAAAATGGGAGCATTTTCCATGCTTTGAGGTTGAAGGCAAGCTATGGCTCTTCGATTGTGGAGGTCAAGATGTCAGGAGAACAAGTCAACCTACAATTTTGCTGGTCGAGAATGGTAGCAAAGAGGTGGAATCTGCTAACAGCAATTAAATCTATCATACTACGCAATTGAAAGTGCTATGCATGTAAGAGAGGATTGTAGAATACTAATCTTTTAGAAGTGAGTCAGTGGGATCTCTATACTTAATATTGCTGTCTCTGTTCATTCGTCTTTTTGTGGGTATTTGTATTGTTTTCTATTTAAACATAAATAGAGGAAGGCCTTTTTGAAGGCTTATGTTGATGGAAGTGTTTATTCTGTAAGCCAAATCAGATATCACTTCTAAGGTTCTTCTTCAAATATTGCCCTCCAGTACGCGAACATTGTAAGCGTCACAGGGCACTGTTCATCTTTAAGTTTGAAGATACGTGCTTATTAGTTTCAATTGCATTGCAAACTTGAGCTTGATTCATTCATTTCTTGATATAGGCATTCCGCTTTGACGTGTTTGGCAGATTTGTCAAACTGAATTCAACGGACCTGGAAGGATTCTTCATTTCTTTCATCGATTTGTTCCTTGATCTCTCATCCTCCAGGTAGTATACTCCTAATATATCTCCAGCTTTCTGTTATAACAGTGGATGCTCCTCGATCTTTCGTTTGTCATGTCAAGTGTACTTTAAATCTCATTGCGATGATGACAATTTATATTGAAATGGAGACTCCTTGGTTTTCCTCATTTAGAATATTTACTCGCAGTTCGACTCGCTGTCATCTGACGTCCAATGTCGCTATTATTCTATAAGAAGTTAGACCAGTTTGTCTTTCTTCTACTAAGTCCTCCCTTCCATCAATATTAGAACTTTTCCTCCAGTTTAGACTTGGTCTTTCGTATATTTTCTCATTGTCGACCAAGTAATTTCGAAATGATTGCTTGGCCAGCTAGCCGTCTTGTGCCATGTGGTTTCCAAACCATAAACTAATCTCACTGAGCTTGGAATTTTTTCTTTTTGGTTTTGATTTGCTGTTGTTTCATTCAAACGGGTGCAGACTTAGCCCGTCGAAAGAAAATTACATTCGTTACTCAAACGAATACATGAAAAGTACATAAACTTTCATAGCAAAGCAAATCAAAGTAGATTAAAGGCCAGGATATTACAAAGCAAAGCCAAATTCAGAAAACAATAAGGATCAACAGAGCATTGGTAGGGTTAAGCTTACACTCATTCCATAAGAATGGATTGGACATGTCAAGTAAAATAATTGACAGCCGATCACCGTATCTTATATTATCGTTAGTGATAAGTACACATCGAGAATTCATTCTCCAATAACTACGGCGTTACCAGTTGGTGGTGCGCGCTTAGGTTTGACTTCCGCTGTACCATCGCCGTACGGAATAAACACAGATCTAATTTTTAGAAGAGTAAATCTTTGTAGTTTAGCGAGATGCTAGAGTTTCTGCAGTTATTTTTGAAACTAGAGACCGAGGACTTGTATATGGACAAAGCACGGGTATCGAATTCCTGAAAATATTACTAAAGTCTTAAATTTTGGGAAAGAAGAACTTGTAGATTAAGAACAAGATTAGAAGAGTTCAGACTCTCAAATATAAAATGATTAGGAGAAGAAAACACCTAGATTTAGATTGAGAGAAGAAAAAAAGAAGAAAAGAACAAAAAAACTTCATATAAAATCAACCCTGGATGGAGATGGAGGGGAGGGTGAGATTAGATCAAACTCTCCCCCTGATTGAAGGTGGAAGAAGACCATGGGGGAGAAAAGGAGAGGAAAAGACTTTGATTTGACTTAACCCCTTATGACTTGCTTAAATTGGAAACCATCAGCCGCTGAATATAAAGGAACTAAAGTTATAGTGTCCCTGAGAGGCTGTAAGAGATCACCTCTGGCAACTTCAGAAAACCTTGCCTTTTGTCAGAGGTTGAGCTTCACAGCCTGCCTATTGATCTTAGGTTGCAACATGGGAAAGCTTTTGCCTGTGGTGTTCATCTTCTTCTCCCTAATCACCCTGCCCAAAGCTTCAGCATCATCCGACAGCGTTTCCTTCAACTTCACAAATTTTGACCCCATTGACAATCGCGTGCTAGTGGAAGTAGAAGCGACTAAGGTGAATGGCGCCATCCAGCTCACTAACAACGAGGTTGATGTGAACCTCACCCACAGTACTGGTCGCGTAATATATTATCAACCGATACACCTTTGGGATAAGGACTCGGGCAACATGGCAGATTTCACGACTGAGTTTACGTTCACCATAAAATCCCGACGTGACGCATCGTATGCTGATGGATCGACTTTCTTTCTCGCTCCCAATGGATCTCAGATGCCAGTCAGGTCAGACGGACGGTTTCTAGCTCTTGTAAATAGCACAAGCTACGACCGCTCCATTGTGTTCGTTGCGGTGGAGTTTGACACGTTCTATGACCATTCCACAAATCCATGGGATCCTCCATGCGAACATATCGGTATTGATATAAACACTGTCAACTCTTCTTTCAATGTCTGTGTCGAGTGGTGGACGTACAATATTCTCTATGGTCGACCCCTTCATGCTCAAATTACGTTCGATTCTAGAACGCAAAATCTGAGCGTCCTCTTGATGGATGCTAGTGACCCGAGCTCCAGTCCTCATTCTTCCCGTCTTTTGGACCAAGTTTCTTTGAACCGTACCTTGCCAGAATGGGTGACTTTTGGTTTTACTGCTAGTAGTGGAGAGTTGCAAGAGATGCATACTCGAGTCATGGCAGTTTTCCTCTAGTCTACAAGTTAAAAGAACAGTGTCTAAGACGTGGCTATGGGTAGTACTAGGAATAATTGGCTTGTTGTCCCTTATAGCTTTTGTGGGTTTTAGTTGGTTTCTCTGCATGTCGAAAAAAAAAAGCGGAGGAAGATGATGATATGTTACCGGCCATCGATGAAGATTTCGACAAGATAACAGGACCGAAGAAGTTTTAGTATAAGCAGTTGATGCTGGCGACGAACAACTTCATGAATGAGCGATTACTTGGGGAAGTGGGGTTTGGACGAGTTTACGAGGGTTATCTTAGTGATTTGAAGTTGAGTGTTGCTGTCAAGAAGGTAATTCCCGAATCTAAACAAGGAATCAAGGAATACGCGACAGAAGTGACGACCATTAGCCAACTTAGGCACAAAAACTTGGTGCAGCTCAATGGCTGGTGCCACGAGAAGAAAGAACTCCTCCTTGTTTATGAATACATGGGAGTTTGGATTCGCATCTGTTCAAAGGGAGTAGCTTGTTGACTTGGGAGACAAGGTATAAGATCGCTCAAGACTTGGCCTCGGGGCTGTTGTACCTCCATGAAGAATGGGAAAAATGCGTGGTGCACAGGGGTATTAAATGTAGCAACGTCATGCTCGATTCGGAGTTTAATGCTAAGTTGGGGGACTTTGGCTTGGCAAGACTAGTCGATCGTGTTAAAGGGTTGCAAACGACTATATTGGCTGGTACTGTCGGCTACATCGCCCCTGAATGTGTTTATTCGGGCAAGACAAAGAAGGCATCGGATGTCTATAGCTTTGGGGTTGTCCTCTTGGAGATAGCGTGTGGAAGAAAAGTTGTTGAGCCGAGAGCAGTAGAAGATCAAGTCCACCTTGTGGATTGGGTTCGGGATCTGTATGGAACAGAGCAGTTGCTGGATGTCGTAGACTCGAGACTTGGTGGAAATTTTGACGAGAAAGAAGTGGAGTTCTTGATCAGGGTTGGGCTCTGGTGTACGTTGCTGGACTACACTCGTCGACCGTCCATGAGAGAAGTAAGTAGCGTTTTGAATTTCGAGGTCTCGCTTCCGGTCCCCCCACTGAGGTCGCCAGGTTCAACAGATCTTGCACCAGCACCAGCACCAGGATGTTATCGGCTATCAAAGCATGCGAGATCTCATCTAGCAGTGAAAGAAGTGGTTACCATACTGAGAGTTTGACTGCCGTAGCTTCTTCTGAGACAACTTCTTCAGCTTCTTCGGCATTACTGTGAAATGCTGTGTGAATTTTCGTGTTCCCGTCTACCATCATCTTGATTCCCCCCATTTTTTGCTTCGTATGAAATGCAAATTGTACTTTCAAACGATTGATTCTAGTTGATTTTAGTCATGAACACTAAGCTTGTACTTAGAAAGTTTCCATACTAACGATTCTCGTTGTTCTTATTACAAAACCATCACGTTTGAAATCCTGGAGCGGATTGAAGTACTTCTACCAGCTGTAATGCTATAACCACCCATACTTGTATGACGAGAAAACTTGGCTTAGGTAGGTCAATCTCAATCTTAGAACAATTTAAGTTACCCTTCCTTGAATTGATGCTCGAGTGAGTGACATGATGCACCCTCTTTCTCTCAGGGGCGGACGACACTGGTTTCGACTCCATGACTAGGAATTGCCGGCTTCAAGTGGTTGAAGGGAACAAGTCGATTCGACTCGTACTTTGTTTCTAAAAACGTCGAGTCTTGATCCACTAGAATGGTTCTGATCTACAAGAAATGCAACGATCTAATAGCAATTTTTTCTTCCACTATGAACTTCAGATAAGCGACAAATCGAAATACATTTGAATGTTATACTTACATGCACTAAATTAGTCGACTAAAGGACAGCTATATTCTTCAGATCATCTAACACCGATATGGTTGGCTTGATTGTCTAACAAGCCATTAATCTACCATTTTCATAATCTTGAGGGATTTGTATAAATCTTCTACATGGAATAAGAAATGTATAAACCGTCTTGTATATTGAAATGGATTCAAAAGAATCTATATTTTTTATTGAGATCTTAAATTCATGTCAGACTCACGTGTCAAAAATTTATGATGAACTTGATTGATGTCGATCCAAGTCTAGATAAATGTTTTTCCTTACATATTATATGAATCATCGATTACATGTGGTCCTACTATAAAATCTATGCGATCAAAACTTCCGATGGACATGATTTATATGATTTGAATCATACAATCTATTTTGTGTCATTTCTCACTCTTACAAGAATCCCTTTATCCCACGCTCCTATCAACACAGTTCACAGATCAATCCAATCCCAAATGGGAAAAAAAGAATTTCTTTGGCTTTTTCTGTTTCTTTTGGAATCTCTCTTTGGCTTCTAGTAATTCACTCCTCCTCAAAATTTCGTACAACCGAATCGGATTTGGCCCACAAATCCCGGAAAAAAATCCATGGCGTCTCTTTTCTTGGCACGGAATCTATCTGTATATAGTCTTTCTTCTTACATATCAGTCACTGTCCTTGTTTTTTTGGCGAATATTGAGGATCAATCCATCAGAAGGACCGAGGACAGGACATTTCCATGGCAAAGAGTGGTCTTGTCTTGTACGGAGGTACGCTGGTACTCTTATGTTGTTATTTTGTGTTGATTAGGTGCTTATCGGTAACCATTCAAACAGTACCTAATTATTATTTTTTGTTCTTAGGAATAGTTTGAGAATAGAATCGCGTTTGGTAAAATTTTTGTTCTCGGAGACAAATTTAGAGTAGAATCAAGAATAATTTTTTTTTTATTCTTGTTCCAAAAACAAAAAAAGAATAAAAAAAAGTGGTACTCTTCTTCCTCTCTCCCCTCCTTTGTTGTTGTTCACCACCGTCCACCGTTGTCCGCCTCGCCGTCGTATGCCGCCGTCGGCCGGTCGTCGACAACCAGTCCGGCGAGTTTGCTGGAGGCTCACCAGGCGAGGGTGAGATTTGGCGAGCTCACCGGAGGCAAGCCCAGCCACTGGCGAGGCTCGCCCAGCCCTGCCTGGCCATCAACAAGGCTCGGCCTCGCCAGATTTGGTGAGGCCGAGCCTCACCGGTGGCTGGGCTTGCCTAGACTATAATTAATGGTTCGGATCATATTGATCCACAAAGCTCTCTCAATCTATAAAAATATGGAAGAGAAAAACACTTACCTAGACTCTGGTTGGCATCAATCAAGTCCATCATAAATTTTGGTCACGTATTACTGACATATTTTAACTAAGATTGCTTCTTCTGATTTCTTGACATCATGGGTCTCCAAAATTATTTACTTGGATTCTCCTACTGGTGTTGGATTTTCATATTCTGAAATTCGAGCGACTACTATGCTGGTGATGTAAAGAGTGCTCTTGATTCTCATACATTTCTCCTGAAGGTACAATAACTAAAGTTGATCATAAGTATGACTGTCTCTCTCTCTCTCTCTCACATCAATTTGTGTCAACAAACATGTTTCGTCCTCAAGGTACAATAACTAAAGTTGATCATAAGTATGATTCTCTCTCTCTCTCTCTCATCAATTTGTCTCAACAAACATGTTGCGTTGTGAGTTAGTGGTTTGAGCTCTAGCCGGAGTTCCTTCCCAACCCATTCTTCGTACCTGGAGAGTCATATGCAGGGGTCTATGTGCCAACTCTCGCATTTGAAGTAGCGAAGGGTACGCATGCTTCCACTGTTTAGTACCTGATTTAGGATCAAAATTCAATCGCAAATATAAATCCTTTTGGCAGGTATTGATTCTGGAGTGAAGCCCGTTCTCAATTTCAAGGTACATTCTCAAGGAAATCAGATTGTCAGATCTGATCAAATGCTTATAATATAATTGAGTTTTTTTTTTTGGACAAATTACATAATTGTTTAAGAGGGATATCTTGTTGGTTATGGAGTCACTGATGAGGAATTTGACGGCAACGCTCTCGTTCCCTTTGCGCATGGGATGGGCCTGATCTCAGATGACCCGTTTGAGGTAGTAGAGCCTCTTTTCGCTACTGTTTTAGGCATAACATTCGAGCCTTTTCTTGTGAAGTTTTTTGTTGATAGCCCTTCTAGTGCCTCAGTATTTGCTTGCTCAATCTTCTTCCTAATGCTTGTGCTGTTGTTAATTTGTTCACAAGATTGTCGGTTTGGAGGGACAAGCCCTGCCTTATGCATCTGTCATGTGATTAAAGTAAATTGAGCAGCAAGACTGATAGTGCTATTTCGCAGGTGGCTAAGAGGGAATGCAAAGGGAATTACTATGAGCTGCGCACTCCAACTTGTGTGAGCAAACTCACAAAAGTTGATGAGGTGCGTGTGACAACTGCCCCTCTATTACACAGTCAACGACAGTGGATGATTTTGATAAAATTTCTCCTAACGCTCAAGAGTTTGGTCAATCCCAGTATATAAATGATTTAAACTTATATGACATCCCAGAACCATGCTATGATGGGTCATCAACATGGATGGTTACGGCTAATAATGATAGGTTAACTGCCAGCTTTAGGCGATTGGGAGAGACCGAGCGGCCTTTTCCAGTGAGAAAGAGGATGTTTGGCCGCGCCTGGCCTCTTAGAGCTCCCGTGAGGGATGGACCTGTTCCAACATGGTCACAGCTTCTCAACAGCATTGGCGTTCCATGTAATGTGTGTCCCCCTAGTTTGCATCTCTTTATCTTTAACCGTTTGTCCACTTTCATGAACTGTAAGTTTGCCCTGCCTAAAAGTCCTTCCTTAGAAACTATTTCTGCATAAAACCCTATTGCCTCACGTCGTTTTTGTTATCTTCTTGCAATTACTTTCGTTACATCAATCTGCGTCCATGCACATTGCTTGCGTTGTATTGTTGATCTATATGCTGTGCTATTTTCAGAATTATAACATGTTTATTATTGTCTGGTTCTTTCGGTAATTCATCCATTTCAGGTATGGTTGATTATTCTTCCATTGATCGGCTTATGCGGCACCCTCATTTAGGGGTTCTTGTTGATTGTCTTGTTTCCTCCATACCTTCTCCCCAATATTTCATTCGATAACCTCTTAAGAATTCTAAACTTGTAACATCGATCCCGGGTCCTACTATGTAATTGGGTCCCGCTCTAGCGCGGACGAATCGCCATCTCAGCCACGGTCTTTTTTTCCCTCACGGCTTTAAAACGCGTTACACAGATTAAATGGACTAAAGCCTTATAAGCTAACCAAGACCTCTCTTTTTAAGTGATGTGGGACAAAAAAGCTAACCAAGACCTCCCTCTTTAGCGATGTGGGACAAGAGAGGAGGCTGTCACAGAACTACGTACGCATTTCCAGGATGATAGAGTTGCGACCGCTTGGCTGGATAATAAAGATGTTCGGAAAGCGATTCATGCGGAAGAGGTGTGGTTTTTCAAGTATCATTAATTACTTTGCCACTTTCCTTTTCTTTTTGATTTATTACTTTTATTTTCCTTCAACTACGAACAGCAAAGCGTGGTGGGCGCTTGGGAGTTATGCACAGACATAATTTCGTATGATCGTGATGCTGGAAGCATGATTAATTACCACAAAAACCTCACTGCTAGAGGGTATCGGGCACTCATATACAGGCAGAAAGCCAACTTACTGCAATTTTGACATGTTGCCGCAGATGTATGAGTGAACTTTTCGGCCAATTTCATGTTATTAACTATGCGAAGCGATGAAATTTCTCTTCTTCAGCTGCTGATGAGATTTGCAACTATTTTGCTTGTGGCATTGGTGATCATGATATGTGCGTTCGGTAGCGAAGCTTGGATGAGGTCTATGGGGTATAAAATCGTGGATGAGTGGCGGCCTTGGACTTCTAATGAACAAGTTGCCGGCTATTTTAGCACGACATGCGCTGGCCTTCACAGTTATGTAACTCCCGATATAACTGCACATGAGATCTTGGTAAAAGATAAGAAAATTTTGCAATTCAAAGAAAGCTAAATTTGATAATCAACTCAAATCGGAGTTGCTAATAAAGTGACTTAACTAAAGAAGAGCTGGCAATTCACTATACTTTTTTTTTTTTTAAGGTTGGTAATTTCGAAAAAAAAATTGGTAAATTCAAAGCGTTGCTAAGGCTTGCAAAGAAAAATTCTTAAACAATATTAAAAGTTGGAAACTGTTAAAAAAAAGGTTAAATGTTGGTAATTAACTCAAATGGAGTTGGTAACTCAATGCTATAAGATAACTTGATGAGGTAAACGTCGGTGAGTCATACTAATTTAGTTCGTTATCTTTAATAAAGTTAAGTTAACTGAGAAAAATAAAAATCGGTAACTCAAAAGAAAAGCTGGTAAGTTAAAAAGACCCTTGAAGTTAGTAACTAACTACATGAGAATTGGTGACTCATACTAGTTGGTAATTCAATTCGAAAAAGGTAGGTAAATCACTCTAATTTTTCACAAATTGGTAAGTTTGTGAAAAAATTGTGAGTTCACAAACTACAAAAGAGAGTTAATAACATCGTGATAGTGTCGGTAGTTACCAACAAGTTACCCGAAGAAAATCATAACTTTTTTTTTTTTTTTGTACCAAAAGTTTTTGACACTAATCAACACCTATTCAGGGGAAAAAAAAAGGACTAGTGCCGAATTTATTATCGATGACACTCGGTGACACAGTTCCTATGTGGTTATGAAAGAACACAATGGATACTTGAAGTCCTCCATGGAAAACGTCTCCTGGTAATTTTGTTTACATATAGAGCACGTCGATTCCGACTTCTTGATTAATTCATGGAAAGCCATGGTACTTAATGCAAACCGATCTCCAAGCAAGCCATTGAAAACCTCGTATACGTACTTGATCATTCTCTTAACTTCGATGGGGAAAAGTGTCAAAAATTTCTAAACCTATTAAATTGGTGCTAATTTAGTCATTGTTTCGTCGGAATCTAATTGATGATGAAACATCTTCTCCAAAAGTCATTTTTTGAATTTTGATGAGAGGAGACGGGTTTTGTGGCAATTCCAAATAGAAAATATTCAGGCGAACAAGAAAGGATGGTAAACCTTTATTTTGAACTCCAAACCAAATTGTACATATGCTGGAATTCAATCAACAATAAGGCTTGAAAATACAACCATTTCAATAGCAATACATGTGCACAAACTTTGTTGGAATTTAATCAATGACAAGGCTTGAGAATGTGCAAGGATGTAACACCGGATTTAATTGACGGTGTGACACCCATGATAGAGATGCACGTTGAAACTGAATCAACGACAAAGCATTGGGATAAACATACGTGTCGGAATTTAATCGACAAAACGAATTGGAAAGCTATAACTAAGGAAAAATAAAGTGGGAGAATTACCAAAGAAGTCCTAAACCTATTGTAATTGTGCCAATTCAATCCTAAACTTTTTTTTTAGCCAATTTAGTCCTAAACCTTTTAAAGTTGTGTCAATTCAGTCCATCTGGCCAAAATTGGCCGGCCGGTGCTGACGTGGCATTTTTAAATATTTTTTTGAATTTTTAAATTTTTTTCGAATTTTTTAATTCTTTTTTTTTCCCATCATCTTCTTCACCTCCTGGCCGGCCGGAGGCGAGGGCCGGCGAGGCTCGCCCCCCGCCGGCCGAAGGCAAGGGCTGGCGAGGGCGAGGCCCCGCCATATTTGGCGAGGTCAGCCTCGCCGGCCAATGGCGAGGCTCGCCCCCCGTTGGCCGGAGGCAAGGGCCGGCGAGGGCGAGGCCCCGCCAAATCTGGCGAGGTCAGCCTCGCCGGCCGTTGGCGAGGGCGAGGCCCCGCCAGATCTGGCGAGCTCAGCCTCGCCGGCCACTGGCGAGGGCAAGGCCCCACCAGATCCGGCGAGCTCGGCCCTCGCCAAGGTTGGGGCGGAGACGGGGAGGGAGAGAGAGACCTGGAAGAGAAGAAGCGGCGGAGCGGGGGAGGCGGTCGACCGGGCGGGGAGAGGGAATCGGGGGGAGGCGGAGCCGACTTGAGGAGACGACCGGACGCCCTCGCGCGCCGCGACGAAGAAGACGAGTCCCTCTGCCGAATTCCCCCTGATTCGCCCCACCAGAACGAACGGCTCGGCTTGATTCCGACCGCCACGAAGCTCTTAGATTCCGTCAGCCGAACCTCGGCGTCAATGGCGGCGTCCGCTTGCAACCGAGCGATGCAGCGAGCTTCGACGTCCCTCGGACCGGCCCTCAGATTGGGCGTCCGATCGTCTCCCTCGCTCGCTTCGCCTCCCGATTCCCTCTCCCCGCCCGGTCGACCGCCTCCCGCCTCCGCCCCCCGGCCTTGGCGAGGGCCGAGCTCGCCGGATCGGCGAGGCCTCACCCTCGCCCGGCGGCGGCGAGGCCGACCTTGCCGGATCGGCGGGGCCTCGCCCTCGCCCGGCCTTTGCCTCCGGCCGGCGGGGCGAGCCTCGCCATTGGCGGCGAGGCGACTCGCCACCCTCGCCTCCCGGCCGGCGCCCGGCCCGGCCAGGAGGCGAAGAAGATGATGGAAAAAAAAAAAGAATTAAAAAATTCCAAAAAAAATATTAAAAATTCGAAAAAAAAAAAATTAAAAAAATTTAAAAATGTCACGTCAGCGTTCGCGGTCCATGTCGGCGCCGGCCGGCCAATTTTGGCCGAATGGACTGAATTGACACAACTGTAAAAGGTTTAGGACTAAATTGGCCAAAAAAAAGAAGTTTAGGACTGAATTGGCACAATTGCAATAGGTTTAGGACTTTTTTGGTAATTCTCCCAAAATAAAGTACAGGAAAGTAAAGATAATAAAGATTACAATGTGATTGTCCAAAGGTCTCTTCCAATTGATAGATTTTGATAATTATAGACCTTCTATCATAACCGTTTGAGAGTAGTTTCTTCATAGTTGAATTATAGTTTGACACTTTAAAAAAATAATGGTCCCATATTCTCATGTTGTCAACTCTCTTCAAAATAGTAGGCTTATCTTCAAGGAGTTGTTTATTTCCCATGTTGTCAATTCCCTTCAAAATAGCAGCCTTATCTCCAAGGAGTTTTTCTTTTTCCATGTTATCAATTCCCTTCAAAATAGCAATCTCATTCTCCATTTTTACCTAACTATTCTCCATAATATCCTTAATGGATTTACACACACCTGAGCCTTAGATGCAATCTTTTGAATCTATCATCAACATAAAATATCGACCAATCTTCAATCTATTAAATTGGCTTCCTCTATGGATGATTAAATGTACCCGGATAGTATATTCTCCATTCTTTTCCCTTTTTTCTTCGTTAATTTTGATAGTTGTATATGAGGTTGTGGAGTCCACTTTTGTTACTTTTGAATGATCATTGCATATCGATAACAACTAAATATCAAGCACTTTTGGGTGTCAACAGTCCTAAACCTTTTAATGGTGCCAATTTAGTCATAAACTCTTTGACTTGGGCCAATTAAGTCATAAACTCTTTAATAGTGTCAATTTAGTCCTAAACCTTTTGAATTAGTGTCACTTTAGTTCTAAACATTTTGACTTGATACCAATTTAGTTCTCTAGGCTAATTTTGGCTCGATATTGTTGACGTGGACGTCGGCTAGCTTACGTGGCATTGTCAACGCGACGTGCATAATTTTTAATAATATTTTGAAATTTTATTATTTTCCTGATTTTTTTTCTCTCCTTTCTTCTTCTTCTTCCTTCTACCAGTGAATGGCCATCGGCCACGGGCCACATTCGAGTGGACTAGCCTCGTCGGATATGGCTTGGGTGAGGATGAGCTTTGGTGAGGGCTCCCCTTGCCATGGCTACACGAGGCCAGTCCACTTGGCCATGGTCGATGGCCGGCCACTCTTAGAAGGAAGAAGAAGAAAAATGGAGAGGATAAAGAGAAAGAAAAAAGAATAAAAATTCAAAAATTATTTAAAATATTATTAAAAATTATCCATATTAACATCGATAGTACCACATAAGTCGGCCAATATCCATGTTAGTAAAATCCGATCAAAATTAGCTAGAAGGACTGAATTAACATTGATTCAAAACGTTAAAGACTAAAATGACACCATTAAAAGGTTTAGAATTGAATTGGCATTAAGTCAAAATGTTTAGAACTAAATTGATATAAATATAATAGGTTTATGACTTTTTTTATGCTTTTCCCAAATGTGTCGCTTTGATTGAATGCAAAATGGACATAGAGTGCAAAATTTGCAAGAAAGCTTCTTCTTGTGAACTCGCCTTATGTTTAGGCACTCCTCAATGGTGAGTATGGTGGCCGGTTCGACTAGTTGGCCACAAAGGTTCCACTCATCATCAGACTCACTAAGTTGCTTCGATCGATAAGAGAGTGTTGGCTTCAAGTAGAGAAGAGAGGAAATCTGCTTTGCCCTGTGTGTTGAGAGCAAAGAAGAGGATGAACTCATTGCTTTGCCACAGTTTTTTAAACCTCCTTGCTTAGACACTTCATTTTTTTTTGTGTTTTGATCATACCATCCCTTGTGGAGCTTGCCATTTCTAGTACAAATCTTTTATTATTATTTAGTGAACGCCTTTTGTTTTATTTTTTTTAATTTTTTTCTTGCAGATCTCACTTCCCCTTTTTTTTTCCATGCCTTTGTTTTCTCTCTTGTTTTCTCATTGGTCATTCTTTTCTTTCTAGGCCACCCACTCCTCCTTTTTAACTCAGGATAAGTGCAATATAAATCCTAAAACTTATTACGAAAATGCAATTGAGTTCTAAAACTTACAAAAAGTGCAACCAAGTTCTAAAACTTGTCAAATTATTTCAATCAAGTCCTAAATTTAACACAATCAAACTAACTAACGAAAAATGCTGACATGGTGGGGATGTGACATTTTAAATAAAATTTCATTTTCCACTTGGCTTTTTTAAAATTATTTTTATTCAAAATTAGATTTAAAAATTAAAAAGAAAATAAAGAATTTATTTTAAAAAATTGTTTAAAAAGAATAAGGTAGCTCCTCCTCGCCGTCATCACCGCCACCCATCGCTGGCCCCTTGGTGATGGGCATTGGCAGTGGAGGAGGAGGAGCTGCCATTTTTTATGTTTTTTTTTTTATACAATTTTTTAAAAATAAATTTTAACTTTTCTTTTTAGTTTTTAAATCTATTTTTTTAAAATTGAATAAAAAATAATTACAAAAGTCATGAAAATGAAAATTTATTTAAAATACCACGTTCGCGTCACGTTAACATTTTCTGTTAGTAAGTTTGACGGTGTTAATTTTAGGACTCGATTGAAATAATTTGACAAGTTTTAGGACTTGATTACACTTTTTGTAAATTTTAGGATTTAATTGCATTTTCGTGACAAGTTTTATGACTTTTATTGCATTTATTCCTTATTTTTTTATATATAAAAGAAGCATTGCTTCTTTCTCTTCATATATATATATATATATATATATATATATATATATATATATTTCTCTCCTCTTCTTGCACATGTCGGTACCTAGAGAAATGAAGAGATGTCTCTACCATGTGTAGGCATAAAAGTTGAAGGCAATAGACAAATAATTTTCTTTTAGGTAATATGAAGTGGTATTCAAATTAGCGATTTAATTTAATTGCAATTTTTAGTGTTATATCCGAGTGTTGAAGTAAGTAGTACTTTTGGAGATTATGATGTAGGAAAGATTTGTGGAGGAAGAAGAGCAAGGAGCAGGAGGTGTAGAAAGAAGAGAATGGCTTATAAGAGAGAAAAACAAAAAGACAGATTTGCAAGAATAGAGAACTGAGACGTGTGGAAAGAAAGAAGAAAAGGAAAGCAAGACTCATGAAAAAAAAAAAAAAAAAAAAAAAAAGCTTTGACAAATAATAAAAAAGATTATTTTTGTAAAGTTAACATCAAAAGTGATGTGTCCATAAGGGATAATACGAACAAAACACCGAAAATTGAAGTGTCCAGGTTAGGAGGAGTGGAAAAAGCACTACCTTTTATTAATCCATATTTTCTAGATCAAAATTATTTGAATCATTAATAATGTGATCACACCGTAAAATCCACATGATCACAATTCAAATGTACTTGGTTCACATGGTATCTAATCATGCAATTTTTACTGTGAATCACGAAATTCAAATGTAAAGAAAAAGAAAACTTGGTTCACATGGTATCTAATCATGCAATTTTTACTGTGAAACTGTGCGGGTTGGTCCTCGGTCTTGAGAGTTTTTTTCGTATATTATATTATATTATAATTCTTTTATATATTCAAACTAAGTAAAACGAGTAAAAATCCGCTCATCAAAGTCACGCATCTAATTCCCGTGTTCAGATTCCAAACAAAAAGGAAAAAGTCCAAAAATCGTGCTTCCTTCCTCGTCATTCTGTCTTCTTTGTTCTTCAATTTGGGCAAAGCGAACAGTCCGCACACTAGACGCCATATTAAATTTGCACTCTTCGGAAAAAGCTTTTCTATGTTTGGGCAATCAAAGATTTTTACAGGATTTCCATTCGGGTCCAATAACAACAGGACACAGAGGTAGGATCATTCCCAAAAAGCTGGCTCTTCTTATTTAACCACTCAGCCCCGGGAAAGGAAATGAACTCTCCAGACGGCAGCTCCAGTTGTCAGTTTGAATGGGATTGCCATAAGCCCTACCCTGGCTTAGCCTGTCCTCCCCATCATTCCTTATAAGAAACGACCCTCCAAGGCAAGTTGCGCGTGCATACCATATATGGTGTCACTTTCCTTGACTAGGAATTTTTCTGTGTAAACAGTCTTTTATTCCTAGAAATCAATCACTGTTCATGCTTTGGCGAGATTTTGAAGATCAAATTGTCCAGAGGACTGAGGACAGTACATCTCCATGGCAAAGGGCGGTCTTGTCTTGTACAGTGCGCTGGTTCTCTGGTGTTGTAGCTTTGTGTTGACTCAATGTGCTCCTAAAAGGGCTCGGGTTCATCACCTTCCTGGATTCAATGGCTCTTTCCCTTCCGAACACTATTCTGGGTACATCTCTTTATCCTGATTTACACCCAACCGTCGCTGCTTTACGTCATTTATTAAGGCCTAGTGTCTTTGACTGTTTTTTTTTGGTGAGGAGTGTCTTTGACTGTTGATATCAAGTAGTAGATAAAATCTGTGTTCATTGGTTCCGGAGTTTGGTACTCTTGTCTTGGGTCTACTCATAATTTTTGTCTTATATTCGGGTTTTGGACGAAGGTATGTGACGATTGATCTGCACCATGGCAAGCGCTTATTCTACTATTTTGTGACATCGGAAGGGAACCCTTCAAAGGATCCGGTGGTTCTGTGGCTAAATGGAGGACCGGGATGTTCGAGCTTTGATGGTTTCGTGTATGAGCATGGTATAGTCATTTTGTTATCCACACTCATGTTGAGTCGTTTTGTTAAGATTTGACTTTTCATATTGCCAGCAACCGTAGTAGAATCGCTAGTCTGCCCGGGATTTCTAGACCATGAGCTTCACTGGAATTTGGTTATTGTTTTGATAAGTTCACAGGTTGATGATGGGTAAAAGTTGTCTAACTGGCGTTGGAGATGGTGATCTGATTACCCCATCTCTCTTCATTTCTACTTGTCTTTTGCACATCTCATCATATTGTGCAGTTTCAGTTCTGTGTTCACTACTAAACGCAACACAGCGAGCTTTCTATTTATCGCACTGAAGGTCTCTGGAGCGACATCTTGAATGAAAGACTCCGAAATTGTGGTTATATGAAGTTGTCATCTTAAGCAAAATTTTAGAATGTAAGACTTTGTTTTAGAAAGACTTGAACTTGACCACACAACTGGCGTTGGAGATGGTGATCTGATTACCCCATCTCTCTTCATTTCTACTTGTCTTTTGCACATCTCATCATAATGTGCAGTTTCAGTTCTGTGTTCACTACTAAACGCAACACAGCGAGCTTTCTATTTATCGCACTGAAGGTCTCTGGAGCGACATCTTGAATGAAAGACTCCGAAATTGTGGTTATATGAAGTTGTCATCTTAAGCAAAATTTTAGAATGTAAGACTTTGTTTTAGAAAGACTTGAACTTGACCACACAACGTTCTGCAGGACCTTTCAATTTTGAAGCCGCAAAGACCCAGAAAAGCCTACCGCGACTGCATTTGAATCCCTACAGCTGGTCCAAGGTTGAAACCTAATCATAGATTGGTAAAATGGGTTTTTGATAATATAGAAAAAAAATTCGAAACCCATCAATGGGCAGCTGAGTTAGTTGGCTTTGAGCACTTCACTGTAGAAGGGTCGAAACTCCGTAACTGCTAACACGTCTTAAGTGGGGGCCATGGTGATGGGGTCCTATGCGGGCTCAGCAGATCTTGGGCATAAAAAAAAAGATCTGAAGCAGCTGAACATGAGATAATATTCATCTTGTCAACTATCAATGACATGTTTTAACTAAGATTTGCTTCCTCTGATTTCTCAACATCATAGGTCTCCAACATTATTTACTTGGACTCTCCTGCCGGTGTTGGATTATCGTATTCTGGAAATTCGAGCGACTACCGTACAGGTGACTTCCAGACTGCTCACGATTCTCATACATTTCTCCTCAAGGTACGATAACTAAAGTTGATCATACGTATGATGTCCTCTCTCTCTCTCTCTCTCTCTCTCTCTCTGCTCTAATCGGTTTGTCTTGACAACATGTTGCATTGTGAATCAGTGGTTTCACATCTACCCAGAGTTCCTTCCCAACCCATTCTTCGTAGCTGGAGAGTCATTTGCGGGGATCTATGTGCCAACTCTTGCATCTGAAGTAGCGAACGGTACGCACGCTTGCAATTTTTAGTACCCGATTTAGGATTAAAATCTAATTGCAAATATAAATCCTCTGGCAGTTATTGATACTGGAGTGAAGCCCGTTCTCAATCTCAAGGTACATTCTCTAGGCAATCAGATTGTCAAATTTGATCAAATGCTTCTAATATAATTGAGTATTTTTTTTCCTTTTTGGGGTCAAATAATATGTTTGAGTTGACAGGGTTATATTATTGGTAATGGAGTCACTGATGAAAAATTTGACGGCAACGCTCTCGTTCCCTTCGCGCATGGGATGGGCCTGATCTCGAACGACCTGTTTGAGGTAGAGTAGAGCCTCTTTTTGCGGCTTCTTAAGGCATAGATAGCGAGCATTTTCTTGGGAAGCTTTTTGTTGATAGCCCTTCTCGTGCCTCAGTAATTGCTTACTCAATCTTCTTCCTAATGCTTGTGCTGTTGTTTCCTTGTTCACATGAATGTCGGTTTCGAGAGCTAAGGCTAATCTTGTCCCCTGGAGACCACTAACCGACCAACAATATCGGAAGGGACAAGAAGTGCCTAATGCATCTGTCATGTGATTAAAATAATTCAGCAGCAAAACTGATAATGCTATTTGGCAGGGGACTAAGAGGGAATGCAAAGGGAAGTACTATGAGCCGCGCAGTTCAACTTGTGAGAGCAAAATGGTAGAAGTTCATGAGGTCCGTGTGACAACTGCCCCTTTATTATATACTAACGCAGATAGCAGATGATTTTGATAAAATCTCTCCTAACACTCGAGGGATCGATCTATCCCAGGATATAAAGGATGTAAACATATATGACATCCTGGAACCATGTTACCATGGGCCATCAACATGGAAAGTTACGGCTAATAATGAAAGGTTACCTCCTAGCTTTAGGCGACTGGGAGAGACTGAGCGGCCTCTTCCTGTGAGAAATAGGATGTTTGGCCGTGCCTGGCCTCTTGGAGCTCCCGTGAGGGATGGACCTGTTCCAACATGGCCGCAGCTTCTCAGCAGCAACAGCGTTCCATGTACTGTAAGTCCCCCGCACAGAATCACTTTATTGTCGATTCTTTTGTCCACTTTCATGAACCGTAAGTTTGCATTGCTATAAACGCCCTTACTTGGAAACTATTTCTGTTCAAAACTCTATTGCCCCATGTTGCTTTAGTTGTCTTATTGCAACTGCTTTCATTACATGAATCTGCGTCCATGTACATTGCTTGTGTTGTATTGTTGATCTATATGCTGTACTGCTTTCCATTTTCTAACATGTTTTTTTATTATTTAGTTCTTTCCGTAACTTGTCCCTTCAGGTACAGTTGATTATTGTTCCATTAATTGGTTTATGTTGCACCCTCATATAGGGGGTCGTTGAATCATTTTGCTCCCTCCCTACCTTCTTCTTCCCAGTATCTATATCTTATTTCACTTGATAACCAGTTAAGAATTCTGAACTACATACGCATTTCCAGAGTGATGAAGTTGCGAGCGCGTGGCTGAATGATAAAGAAGTCAGGAAAGCGATACATGCGGAAGTGGTGTGGCTTTGCAAATATCATTAATTACTTGCAGCTTTTCATTTCCCTGTGATTTCTTACTTATATGGTCCTTGAACTTCAAACAGCAAAGCGTGACAGGCGATTGGAACTTATGCACAGGCAGACTCTTTTACAATCATGATGCTGGAAGCATGATTAAGTATCACAAAAACCTCACTGCTAGGGGTATCGAGCGCTCATATTCAGGTAGAAAACCACCTTAATGCAATTTTATATCAGTGCTTCATCAGCTTATTATAAGATGGTTACCTAAAAGCTTTTGTATTAGAATGGTTGTCTTTCGATAAGTTGTCATATTTATTGCTTTCAGATAGTGGAAATATGGTCTGAAATATATTTAAGCAAGAGAGATAAATTATCTGGCAAGATGACTAAATCCCTACCTACTAACTCGAGTGGTTTATCCCGTTTAGTTTCACACCCTACCCCCAATCCACCCAGGGTCAAGCCTCAGGTAGGAGTATTCACAACCTCTCTCCAACTTTCGAGTTGTCGCTCCTCATCCTTGTAAAATGCTTTTCTACACCCAAATAGAATGCTGACATTGAAAGATTTCCCGGCAGGCCACTTTTTCCTTTTGCCTGTGTATAAGAAAGCTAGGTCCAGAAGATATAAATGCTAGGTCTAGGCCAAAGCAAATATTCGAAATTCAGACACACTGATAGTAAGGCATAATAGGAAAAGTCTCAACATCAAATTTAAAGATCCAGGTCGATTTGTTTGCTTGAGACACTGATTTAGAGGAAAGTCTAGAGCAATTCTACTATATTAAATGCCTTTCTTGCAATTAAATTCATCCACATGAAATGCTCTGACCGCACCTAATCAGGAGATTATTGGCGTCGATGGTGTAAATTGAATTTTGGAGATAATTGAAGAAAACTACAGAGGTTACAGAACCTCCATAGGAGGCTTTTTGTGAAAGTTTACTTCACCAAAAAAAAAAAAGCACATGTGAAAGTAACAAGAAAACTACTCTGAATGCTTTTGAACTAATTTCTTTATACATGTGAGTCTGTCCCTGATTCCTGGTCCTGTTTCCTCCTCTACACCATGGAGATATTATGATATGTAGCTGCTGATGTATCAGTGAACTTTTGGCCAACTTGAGGTTGTCAATACCACTAAGTGATAAAGTTTCTCTTCTTCAGCTACTGATGGGATTTGCAACTGTTTTGCTTGTGACAGTGGTGATCATGATATGTGCATTCCCTTCACCGGTTCCCAAGCTTGGACAAGGTCTATGGGTTATAAAATCGTGGATGAGTGGCGACCTTGGATGTCTAATGAACAAGTTGCCGGGTATTTTAGCATGACCCTACACAGTCTGTAAAATCTACGTTTTAAAATATAGAGCCATTATTGTGAACTCAGGGTTTGTGATTTTTTCTTTTTTTTACTTAATTGGTTGCAGGTACATTCAAGGATATGATCACAACCTCACCTTCTTAACCATCAAGGTCTGCAAGAAATGTGCTTTGCATATGTGTTCTCCTGCAGTATGTTAATGAGCAGTAACGATAATTGACTTACACTTACGTGTATTTCTTTTGGTTTTCATTGGTGCAGGGAGCTGGACATACGGTCCCTGAATACAAACCTCGAGAGGCATTGCATTTCTACAGCCGTTTTCTAAGAGGAAAGCGGATATGAAGAAAAGCTTGCTTTCCGATGCTGATAATTGCAGAACGGAGAGGAAAGAGATTGAGATTGCAGAAATTCTTTCTTTCATATTGCACTTTTCTCCTTTCACCCGGTATGAACTTTGAGGACTTTGATAATTTGATGAACGTAAAGATGTCACTAGAACATTAATAATGATGCAGAGGCTCAACTTCTTTTCAGTTCCCGACGTCAAAATGCTCGACTGTTGTTGTTCCTGTGAAGCGCACTGATCTTTGAACCACGAAAGTATTGAATGGACCTGAAACAAAACTGGTCTCGAATAGATTGACGCGCGCTACTCTGCTTGCATTGTTTTGGCAGTGCATTTAGTGAGCTAAGTATGAAGAAGATTAGCGCAATGTGAGTTCAAAATGGAGCGTAACTACAAATTTACGACTTTAAAATGGAAGGAAAAAAATGCGAATGCTTGACGCGGTCACTAAGCGTCCATCTCACTGCTTGGCGCATAAGCTGGACTTCCTGGCAAAGTAACTCCCGACACTGCAAATGCGATCTTGGTAAATTTGAAGTGCAGCTTAATAAAGGTATATAAAAAAGAGTGAAAGATCAGAAAACTTGGTAATAAAAAGAAAATCAAACTCGGTAAGTGGCACAAATCAAAGTTGCTAATCCAAAATTAGTAGGTGACTCGACTGAACAAAAGTTGACAATTCACTGTAGTTAAGGTTGGTAATATCTAGAAAAAGATTGGTAAATTTAAAGCGATGCTAAGACCTTCAAAAAAAATTCTTGAACAATACTAATAATTGAAAATCGGAGAAATTCATTTTTTAACTAATTACAATGAGAGTTGGTAACTCAATATTATGAGGTAATTTAATAGGAGAATAGTTGGCAGGTCATGTTGTTTTTAGTTTGGTAATCTCTAAAAAGAGTATATAATTAAAATAGGTTGTTGACCAAGACAAATAAAAATTGGTAACTCACGAGAAAAGTTGGTAAGTTAAGAAAGAAAATTGAAGTTTATAAAAATGTTAACTTATTGTTGAGGCATGATCTGGAAATGTAATTGGACAAAATTAATAAAACTCTCTTAGTAATGATCCCAGAAGTGAAACAACCCGATTTAATCTACAACTTTAGACCAATTAGTCTATTTAGTGATTCTTACAAAATTCTCACCAAAGTGATCATGAATAGACTAAAGGAAGTGCCTCCACAACTTGTCTCGTTTAATTATACATCATCATCCTTGCAATTGTTGTGGAATGGCAACACTATAGAGAAATTCTTTCCAAGTAAGGAATAAGTCAAGGAGATGCTCTTCCACCAAACATCTTTCTATTAAGCATGGAAGTGTTATCTTATCTCATAAATTTTTTTTTTGGGTAAATGGTAAGAATATATAGAGCTTTAACCAACAATTACAAAAAATCTGATGTCACAAAATTTGCACTCAACAAAACAATAAGTCAGAGTGAGTGGAAGGGCGCCGAATGCAAAAGAGGATCGCAAGAGTGAGCCTAAGGAAGTAGAAACAACCAAAACAATGGCAAAAGAAAAGGAAGCAACGGGAGGCCACTAAAGACTAGATGAACCACAATCTACGCCTGCATCCGCCAACGACAAAAGTGATGAACCGTCAAGGAAGCAGCTGCATAGAGGAAGAGTATCTAGACAACAAGCACCACTAGGGCCCTGCAGAAATAGAAGAGTCCCCATCTGAAAAAATGATTGGATCCATACTCTAGCTACGCTATAGCCTTGTCTTTGACGAATTTGATGAGTTGATTCTTCACCATTGGAATGGATAAGCTCCGCTCTCTAAAGAGGATGTTGTTCTTGTGTTTCCAAATAAAATAACAAAGAGCACCAAAAGATAAGCAAGCAATGTACTTGTAGAAGTCTTTGCCCATAAGGAAGGAGGTGGCCCAATTGAGGTTCTCAACCCACGACCTGTTATCTTATCTCATTAATGATGCAATAAAATCAAAACAGTGGAACCCTTTTTGCTTTCGAAGTAATAGACAACAAATTTCTCCTCTAATGTTTGCGAATAATCTCCTGTTACTGGCGGAGGCTTCGAGAGATCGAATGGATGTCATAATGGAATGTTTAGGTGATTTTTCCAATAGATTAAGATAGATTGTGAGCAAGGCTAAAACTAAAACTTTCTGTTCAAAAAATACTTCTCTGGGGCTGAGACATAATTTGAGCGAGATTTCTGGTTTTGGTGAACGTGCGGAGCTGGACAAATATCTGCGAGTGCCTTTGATTCATAGAAGAAGTTCTTCAAGGCATTTTCAGTCTGCATTAGAGAGGACAAAAAAAAGGTTCGGTGGATGGCAATCTGAAAGCTTGTCAATGACAGGTCGAATTACTTTAGCCCAGTCTGGCAATTATGTCAAACCATATTAATTACATGTAGTACACTAAAGTTCTAACTTAAGTTTGTCGAGATTGAAAAGAATTGTTGTGTTTCATATGGGGAGACACTAGCAACAAATGTTGATTTTTTCTCCTGAATTCGGCGTCCTTCTTCAAGCCTAAGAAATGTAAGCCTAAGAAATGTGGTAGTCTTAGTTATAGGTCTCTTGAAATGACTAATTGAGGATTTATGATGAGACTAGCACGGGGCCTCAAGACTCAACCCAATAATCTCTAGGAAAAAGTTTTTCCTTTTAAATATTGTTTGCAGATACCTGATTTACATGCTAATCTGGTGTTAAGTTAGTGCAAAAATCACGAATTTGAAAACCACCAAAATATACTGATAACTTCATAAAAATGCTGGTATTTACCAAAAAGTTACTAAAGAAAAGGTCACAAGTTATTTTTTGCACCAACATTTTTTTTTTTTGACATTAACCAACACTTATATACGAGCATGAAAAAGCATTCGTATTTTTGGACACAGAACAATAGAATTCTGCACACACGGTGTCGTCCATTTCGCAAACCTCAAACGTGATGGCAACCGGATTACCCAAGACTCATTGTAATACTTCAATCCAAGCAAATCTCGCCGTGTGATCCATGTAGATCTTGTGGGACTATTGATCAAGATATAGACCAGTTAGGGAAAAAAATGGGGACTGGTGGCGAATTTATTATCAAGAATACTCAGCGATTCACAGTTGGAATGAAGTTCAAAGTTCCTATGAATGAACTTGATTAGTGCTTGAAGTCTTCTTGTAGAAAACATCTTCTAGTTATGGTACTTAATGCAAACTGATCTCGAATCATCAAAAAACGTCATATACGTGCTTGATCATTCCCTTAACTTCGATGTGTCGTTGATGCAGATTGCATTTGCAAGAAAGCGTCTTCTTGTGGCCTCATCTTATGTATGGCCAGCCACTCATATGAACTTTCTTCACTTGCCATATAAAATCTTGGCCTGTGGACACGCAACAGTTGGACACAAATAAGGTCATCTTACGAATACAGAAGAAAAAAAAAAATGCAAGATCAAGCTGTCTAGCGTATGGGGATCTACCAGGATCTGCATTTCTTAATTGAGAAGGCGATTCGATAAGTTCATCAGGGCATGTTTTTTGTCGAAAGCTTCGACTTGGGAAAGCGCCATTTCCCCCTTCCTTTCTGGGCATGACATGGTGAGAAAGAAAGGCAGTCAAAGCTGGTTGCATTGCTGAGTGAATATGATCTGTGTTTACCTTCTGTTTAAGCTGGAAGATAAAGGAACCCCCTCTTCGGTCAACACACGCTAGCTTCGGTTTCCTGACGATCTCAGGGTATATTTCTTAGAGGCTTGCGGCGAAGCAAGGGTGACGTGCTGTCGATCCTTCACTCCAAATTTAGTAATTTCTAATCAAAGGTCAACTCGATAATAGAAAAGCAAAAGACCCATCGAGATATGACATTGCAGGGTCAATATCAAATTGATCGAAATGACTCATGCCATAAGTTGGACCGTGCATATTGCAGGGTCCTAGCACGATATAAGTCTCAAATATGTTATTTCAAATATGTATTGCATATAACAAAACCAAAAGAATAGAGTGTTTTTAAATAATCTTAAGAAATCAATTAATGGATTCCTTTCAATCCAATGATGAATCATGTGATTAATATCACGGAAAGGCTGCGTTCATCACACATTGGAGCTTATCAAAACTCAATCGGCCGAAGAGGTGGCTAAGATGATCAAGCAAGGTCTAAGGTCTCTATGGGTATTGTGAAATATTCCTAGATTAATATTGAAAATGTATACTTGTATTTTTGAGAAATTCTTATAATTAATGTGCAGGTCGTAGAGATGGAGATTGGATCTTTACCGGATCAATGAGAGATCTGTGGTAATAATTAGAGGGACTTAAGTATATGTAAGAAATCTTCCCTTTATATCATCCTACAAATCCAAAACAATAAGAAGCTATAGAAGCATTTTCTCCCAAATACTTCTTTCTCCTCTGCTAGATCAAGGGGTGAACGAGTCAAAAGAGTTTTGTGACACATGAGGTATCATAAGCAACTCTCACTAACTTGTCTACTTTAACATATGTTTGCAAGAAATATAAGAATCTGGTTGGAATATGAAATATTTTATAATATTTTGTATTCTTTGGAATGAAGAGAGAACAAAATATATTTATTTTTTCTCATTTCTTTTCCTTCATGTTAATGGACCTAACGTACATAGTGACTTATATCTTTTGAGGAATTATTATATAGTCTATCGATTTAGGTCTTCTTGATCAGTATCATTTGAATAATTAATTAGGTGATCCTATTATAGGATTTATTTGATCAACTGTTCAGATGGCCTTGGCTTATATGATATTAATGTGTTTGTTTCATGCGAAAAACTCAAGATAAAAGAGAATGGTTAGTTTTTATTTATTTAATAGTTTAGGGGAATGATTTCCTTTTTACTAGAAGGAGAAGTCATTTTCCCCCAATCTAAATTTGTTGTTTTTAGTCTATAAAGAACGTTTTCCGTATATTGATAGTTTTCAATTATCTAAATACTGAAAAAGTCAGAAAGTAATATCTCAAAATGGGTTTTTTTTTAATTTTGTTTTATAGTGAATGATTGACTTGAAATTGACCATAATTTATGTCTAGATATCTTTGCTGACCATGAAAGTAAATTTTCATTTATTCATCTTTTTAAAGTAATATGAGTAATTCTTTGTAGAAGATATTTTTCAAATCATTTTTTGTGTGAAATAAGCGTGCATTATGACGCAACTTTTTCATGATATTTCTCTGCTCCGAGAAACCCGCTACTGCACGCTCGCGCCATCGCACGCCGATTTCAGACAGAAAAAAGAAATGGAATTTGACGCCTCCGTCATGATTGGCAAGCTAACAAATGCGTAAAGACAGCTCAAACACTGTCTCTTAAAATAGCCTCTTTTTTTTTTTTTTTAATCTTCGGGGGATTCAATCTCTCTCTCTCTCTCTCTATCTGGCCTCGTTGGCATCTAGTAATTCACTCCTTCTCCAAGATTCCTCACGCCCCAAGATCGGATTTGACCAGGAATCCCAGGAAGCCTGAAACTCTAACACAGCCACAGGAATTGTAATAATAATAATAATAATAATCTGATGAAATTTTTTTACAGGAGTTTTCATTCGGGTCCAATGAAAATCAAGAAATCCGACATGGGTTTTCTTTAAATCATCCAGCCACTGGGAGGAGAATCAATCCCGACACGGCACCTGTCGGTTTGTGTCAGTTTTAATGGAGAGCCCATAAAACTTTGCAGCGTCTCACCTTGTCTTCCTCGTCGTAGCTTACAAGCGACGACACTCTCATATGGTGTCGCTGTTCTTGGCTCGGAATCCGTCTATTTAAACAGTCTTGATTCATCCAATTCAATCGCCATCCCTGCTTTTTGCGGATATCGAGGATCGACCCATCGCCAGGGACCGAGGACTGCACGTTTCCATGGCCAAGACTGGTCTTGTCTTGTACGGTGGTGCGCTGGTTCTCTTGTGTTCTTGTTTTGTGTTGACCCGGTGTGCTCCCGAGGGCGCTCTGATTACTCAGCTTCCTGGGTTCAATGGCTCTTTCCCTTCCAAACACTATTCTGGGTACGCCTCTTAATTCTGATTCACACTCAAAGGTCGCTGCTTTAACGTTGTTTATCGAAGCCTAGGGTCTTTGACTATTGATATGGAGGGGGAAGATGAAACTCTGTATTCGCTGGTTCTGGCATTTGTTACTGTTGTATCGGGTCTGCTCGCAATTGTTGTCTCATATTCGGGTTTTGGATGAAGGTACGTGACGATTGATGCGGACCATGAGAAGCGCTTGTTCTACTATTTCGTGACGTCGGAAGGGGACCCTTCAAAGGATCCGGTGGTTCTGTGGCTAAATGGAGGACCGGGATGTTCGAGCTTTGATGGTTTCGTGTATGAGCATGGTACAGACTTTTTGTTATCCACACTAATGTTGACTCGTTTTATTGAGATTTAACTTTCCCATCGCCACCGACCGTAGTGGAATCATGTTCTGTCTGGGGATTCTAGACCATGAACTTCACTGGAATTTGGTAATTGTTTTAGTAAGTTCATGAGTTGCTGATGGGAATAAAGTTGTCTAACTGGTGTGAGAGAGGATCATCTGGTTACCCTTTCTCTTCACGTTTCTACTTGTCCTTTGCACATCTCGTCGTGATAGGCAGTTCCAGTTTTGTGCTCACTACATAACGCAACACGTAAGCTTTGTTTTTATCACGAAGGTCTCTGGAGCGACATCTTGGCCGAAAGATTCCCTGAGATTGTAGTTTTATGAAATTGTCATCTTAAGCTCAATTTAGAATGTAAGACTTCATTTTGTACACTTCTACTTGACCACATGACGTTCTGCAGGATGTTTCAATTTTGAAGCAGCAAAGACACAGCAAAGCCTACCGCAACTGCATTTGAATCCCTACAGCTGGTCCAAGGTTGAAACCTAATCGTAGATTTGTCCAAAGGATTTTCGATAATACAGAAAAAAAAAAATCTGAAGCAGCTGAACATAAGACGATATTCCTCTTGTCAACTATGAATGTCACGCTTTTAATAAAATTGCCTCCTCTGATTTTGACATCATAGGTCTCCAACATTATTTACCTGGATTCTCCTGCCGGAGTTGGATTTTCTTATTCCAAAAATTCGAGTGACTACCAAACTGGTGACATAAAGACTGCTCTTGATTCTCATACATTTCTCCTCAAGGTACAAAAATTAAAGTTATCTTAAGTATGATATTCTCTCTCTCACGCTCTCTTTCTCTCATCAATTTGTCTTGACAACATGTCGCGTTGTGAGACAGTGGTTTGAGCTCTACCCGGAGTTCCTTCCCAACCCATTCTTCATAGCTGGAGAGTCGTATGCAGGGGTCTATGTGCCAACTCTTGCGTTTGAAGTAGCGAACGGTATGTATTCTTGGAATTTTTAGTACCTGATTTAGGATCAACCTTTAATTGCAAATATAAATCCTTTGGCAGGTATTGATACTGGAGTGAAGCCCGTTCTCAATCTCAAGGTACATTCTCTAGGCAATCAGATTGTCAAATTTGATCAAATGCTTCTAATATAATCGAGTATTTTTTTTGGGGGGGGTCAAATAATATGTTTGAGTTGACAGGGTTATGTTGTTGGTAATGGAGTCACTGATGAGGAATTTGATGGCAATGCTCTCGTCCCATTTGCGCACGGGATGGGTCTGATCTCAGATGACTTGTTTGAGGTAGAGTAAAGCCTCTTTTTGCTGCTGCTTTAGGCAAAAATATCGAGCCTTTTCTTGTGAAGCTTTTTGTTGATGGCCTGGCACCTCAGTATTTGCTTACTCAATCTTCTTCTTAATGTCTGTGCTGTTGTTAATTTGTTCGCATGGTTGTCGGTTTGGAGAGCTAAAGGCTAATCTTGTCCCCTGGAGACTACTGACCGACCAACTTACTGTTCTAATTGGGAGGGACAAGTTATGTGATTAAATTAATCGAGCAGCAACATTGATAATGCTATTCTGCAGGAGGTTAACAGGGAATGCAATGGGAATTACTATAAGCCGTTCAGTTCAACTTGTGAGAGCAAACTCTCAAAAGTGGATCAGGTGCGTGTGACAACTGCCCCTTTATCACATGCAAATGAGGATAGTGGATGATTTTGTTAAAATTTCTCCTAGCACTCAAGAGTTTGATTGATCCCAGGATGTAGGTGATTTAAACATATATGACATCCTAGAACCGTGCTACCATGGGCCATCAACGTGGTCGATTATGGCCAATAATGATAGGTTACCTGCTAGCTTTAGGCGATTGGGAGAGACTGAGCGGCCTCTTCCTGTGAGAAAGAGGATGTTTGGCCGTGCTTGGCCTCTTAGAGCTCCTGTGAGGGATGGACGTGTTCCAACATGGCCGGAGCTTCTTAATAGCGAGTCTGTTCCATGCACTGTAAGTTCCCCCACACTGCATCTCTTTATCATTGATTCATTTGCCCACTTTCATGAGCTGTAAGTTTGCCTTGCCTAAAATGCCTTACAAACTATATCTGCATAAAACTCTATTGCCTTGTGTTGTCTTTATTATCTTATTGCAATTGCTTTCATTAAGTCAATCTGCATCCATGCACATTGCTTGCGTTGTATTCGTGGTTTATATGCTGTAAAATTTTCAGTATATTAACATGTTTGTTATTCTTTATTTCTTTTGGTAAGATGTACCTTCAGCTACAGTTGATTGTTGTTCTATTAATCGGTTTATGTGGCACTCTCATTTAGGGGTTCTCGTTGATCTTCTTGTTTCCTCCCTACCTTCTCCCCAGTATCTATATCTCATTTCACTTGATAACTAGTTGAGGATTCTGAACTACATACGCATTTCCAGGATGATGAAGTTGCGACCACGTGGCTGAATGATAAAGATGTCAGGAAAGCGATACATGCAGAAGAGGTGTGCTTTCGCAAATATCATTTATTACTTGCAACTTTCCGTTTCTTCTTGATTTATTACTTATATGGTCCTTGAACTACGAACAGCAAAGCGTGGCAGGCAGTTGGGAGTTATGCACAGGCAGAATCTCGTTTTATCATGATGCTGGAAGCATGATTAAGTACCACAAAAACCTCACTTCTAGGGGGTATCGAGCACTCATATTCAGGTAGAAAGCCAACTCAATGCAGTTTAGTATCGGTGCTTTATTAGCTTATTAAAAGATGCATGCCTACAAGCTTTTTTACTCGAATAGTCATCTTGCAAAAACTTGTCAGACTTTTACCGTCAGACAGTGCAAATATGGTCGAAATATATCGAGGCAAGAGAGATGTCTATTACTCTGGCAAGATGACTCAACTCGACCTTTTTATGCTGTTAATATATCCCTCCCTATCAACTTTGGAGTCGTTGCTTTCCCTTGTACTCGTCTCATACTTTTCTACACCCAAATGGAATGATGATGTCTAAAGATTTCCTGGCGGTCCACTATATTCTTGTGCCTGTGTTTGATGAAAGATGGACACACCAATGAATAAAGGTACAAGAATGCTAGGTCCTGAAGTTATAATGCTAGGTCTGAGCCAAAGCAAGCATTGGAAATTCACACTGATAGTAAGGCATAGTAGAAAATGTCTCAACATCAAATTCAAAGATTCAAGGTCGATTCGTTCGCCTGTGACAGAGGAATGTAAAGAGCAATTCTGCTATATTAAATGCCTTTCTTGCAATTTAACTTCAATCGTGTGAAATAAATTGACAGCACCGTTCAGGAGATTATCAGGGTCCCTGGTATAGGAAACTACTATGGTTCTGTAAGCTCCATCTGGATGCTTTTTGCAAATTTTTATACGATTACTGAGACACCAAGTACCTGTGGAAATAATAAGAAAACTACTCTAAACTGCTTTTAGACTAATTTCTTTATGCATGGGAATTTATCTCTGATTCCTGGTCCTGTTTTCTCCTTTACACCATGGAGATATTTTGACATGCACCTGCAGATGTATCAGCGAACTTTTGGCCAATTTGACATTATTAATCACACGAATGTGACAGAGTTTTTCTTCTTTAGCTACTGATGGGATTTGCAACTGTTTTGCTTGTGGCAGTGGTGATCATGATATGTGCGTTCCCTACACCGGTAGCCAAGCATGGACAAGGTCTGTGGGGTATAAAATCGTGGATGAGTGGCGGCCTTGGACTTCCAATAATCAAATTGCCGGGTATTTTGGCATGACCCTACACAGTCTGAAGAATTTACTTACCTTAGATTTTGGAGCCAATGTTGTGAACTCAGGGTTGCGATATTAATACTTCATTTGGCTGCAGGTACCTTCAGGGATATGAAAACAACCTCACCTTCTTAACCATCAAGGTCTGCAAGAAATGTGCTTTGCATATGCATTCTCCTTCAGTATGTTAATAAGCTGTCACGATATTCGACTTACTAGTATTTCTTCTGGTTTTCATTGGTGCAGGGAGCTGGACACACGGTCCCAGAATACAAACCTCAAGAGGCACTGGATTTCTACAGCCGTTTTCTGGCAGGAAAGCGGATATGATAGGAGAATAGCGTGCTGTTCAATGCCCGTAACTGCAGAATAGAGAGTGGAGGAGAGAAATTCAGAGAAATACTTTCTTCTGTCTAGTGCTTTTCTCCTTCCGCTCTGATATGAAATATCGAGGACTTTGATAATTCGATAGATATAAAGATGTCAATAGAACATGAATTGTTCATACAGAGCAACAACGAACGTGCATTTCAATTTCCAACATCAAAATTCTCGACTGTTGTTCCCTGCGAAAGCAAACTGAACAGAACCGGTCTCGAATAGATTGAGGCGCGCCACTATGCTTGCATTGTTCTAGTAATGCTTTTAGGGAGCTAAATATGAAGATTCGTTCGAAATGGAAGGAAACGGTTAAATTGGCATATGCAAATCCTTATTGCGGTCACGAGCATTCATCTCATTGCTTGGTACACGGACATGTAACTTCCGACATAACTGCACATGAAATTACAGATACTTTATTGTTTGTTTCCTTGCTTTGTTCTCATTGACTGGGCTAGTGAAGTGGAAAGATTCCAATGAACATGTTTAGAAGCCGTAAAGCAAGAGAAATTATGGTCATGATCGGCAAATCAATCCGCCTATAATCGTCTTTCAATCGGGTTAGAAAGACTAAATTTCAGATCAACTAAAGATACGAGTGCTGCCCATTATAGACAACCCACTCCATTGTAAAAAGAAATCATGAAATTATGGCTATCAGAGCCCTTGATCAATGGTTTTGATGGATTTGATTTGTGCAGACTTGGGACGATACAAGTCCGAGCCCATTTGCTGAGTCAAAATTGCTGTGCTACGCTTGTGTGATCGATATAAAAATGCCAGTTTGGTAGAGATAGCATATTTGGTAGAGATAGCATTTTATGATCATTATAAATAATCATTTTTATGATATCATTTTTCAAATCATTCATTTGTGGGAAATCATTGCGGCCTATCACGCGACTTTTTCACAATATTTCTCTGTACCAAGAAACCCGCCACCGCACGCTCGCGACCCGGCAATCCGAACCCAGACAGAGAAAAATGGAATTTGACGCCTCCATCATGATTGGCAAGCCAACAAATGGGCAAGGACAACTCAAACACTCTCTCTCTCTCTCTGAGAGGAGCCTTTTTCTTTTTCTTTATCTTTGGATGGAATCAATTTCAGTCTCTCTCTCCCGCCTCGTTGGCCTCCCTTTTCTTTTCTTTTTTTCTGTCGGAAAAACTGATATTCGTTACCAAAACCGAAAATGACGGATTACAAAAGGATCAATCCGAACGAAAGAGCAATCAAAGGGAATTGGATGAATTTATAATCCAGTCCATTGAGAGAGAGCTGGCTCGGTGGGCCTGGCGACCTAGTTGGCCGTTTTATTATAATCTCTTGTTCAAAACGGATAACAATTCCTCCTAATTGGCCCAGCAGGTTAGTGCAATCTTGGACCTGGAAGTCTATGGCGTTTTGGACCGGCCCATAATACATTTAACCGCGGATAAGCTGTGGGTTGATACGGGCGTTGGCAGATCAGGGGGAAGTACAGAAGCACTTCGTGCATCTGGTGCCGTCGAAGCCACTTCAGCGCTGCCCGAACTGCTAATTCACTCCCTCGCCAACATTCCTCACGCCCCAGATCGGATTTGACCCAGGAATCCCCGGAAGCCTGAAACTCTTAACACCCGCACGAATTGTAATGGTGCTGATAATGACGATGATGATAATAATAATAATCTCTGATGAAGATTTTCTTGCAGGAGTTTTTCATTCGGGTCCAATGAAAATCAAGAAACCCATGTCCGGATCATTCCAAGAAAAGATGGGTTTTCTTTAAACCACTCAGCCACTGGGAAGAGAATCATTGCGGACACGGCACCTGTCGGTTTGTGTCAGTTTTAAAGGAGAGACCATGAATTTTTTGCAGCGTTTCACCTTGTCTTCTTAATCGTAGCACAAAAGCGACGACACTCCAGATGGTATCTCTTTTCTTGGCTCGGAATCTATCTATATAAATAGTCTTTCTTCTTACATATCAATCATTATCCTTGTTTTTTCGCGGACATTGAGGATCGATCCATCAGTGGGACCGAGGACAGGACATTTCCATGGCCAAGAGTGGTCTTGTCTTGTACGGTGGTGCGCTGGTTCTCTTGTGTTCTTGTTTTGTGTTGACTCTGTGTGCTCCCGAGAGCGCTCTGATTACTCAGCTTCCTGGGTTCAATGGCTCTTTCCCTTCCGAACACTATTCTGGGTACGCCACTTTATTCCGATTTACACTCAAAGGTCGCTGCTTTACGTCGTTTATCGAAGCCTAGGGTCTTTGACTATTGATATGGAGGGGGAAGATAAAACTCTGTATTCGCTAGTTCTGGCGTTTTGTACTGTTGTATCGAGTCTGCTCGTAATTGTTGTCTCCTATTCGGGTTTTGGATGAAGGTACGTGACGATTGATCCGGACCATGAGAAGCGCTTGTTCTACTATTTTGCGACATCGGAAGGGGACCCATCGAAGGATCCGGTGGTTCTGTGGCTAAATGGAGGACCGGGATGCTCGAGCTTTGATGGTTTCGTGTATGAGCATGGTACAGACTTTTTGTTATCCACACTCGTGTTGACTCATTTTATCAAGATTAAACTTTCACATCGCCCACCGTAGTGGAATCATGTTCTGTCTGGGGATTCTAGACCACGAGCTTCACTGGAATTTGGTTATTGTTTTGGTAAGTTCATGAGTTGCTAATGGGAATAAAGTTGTCTAACTGGTGTGAGAGATGATCATCTGATTACCCTCTCTCAGGTTTCCACTTGTCTTTTGCACAGCTCGTCGTGATAGGCAGTTTCAATTTTGTGCTCACTACATAACGCAACACGTAAGCTTTGTTTTTATTACGAAGGTCTCTGGAGCGACATCTTGGCTGAAAGATTCCCTGAGATTGTAGTTATATGAAATTGTCATCTTAAGCTCAATTTAGAATGGAAGACTTCATTTTGTACACTTCTACTTGACCCCATGACGTTCCGCAGGATGTTTCGATTTTGAAGCAGCAAAGACACAGCAAAGCCTACCGCATCTGCATTTGAATCCCTACATAGGGGTGATCGGTTCCCGGTTCGGTCCGGTTCCACCCAAGAACCGGGAACCGGACCGGGAGGACCGGTTCCCACTTTTCTGGACCGTGGACCGGACCGACTAGTCTTGGAACCGAGAACCGGACCGACCAACCGGTCCGGTCGGTCCGTCCGGTTCCAATGAACCATCACTTGTTTCATTTCATAAAACTCAGAGGATTGCCCCGAATCAATGAATCAATTGGCAATTAAAATTTTCACAACTTGTGGAGAAAGAGAAAATGTACCAATTTTGACAATGGAAAGGCATTTCAGTGTTGAGCAAGGCCGAAGGCAAGGTTGTGAGAGGGGAAGGTGTCGACGTCAAGGCTTAAGCAACTTGATCGAAGCTAGGCATGAGGCGAGGCTGCGACTACGGGAGGCTACGACTTACTGCTACATGCTTCGCACGACCTATCAGCAGACCCATTTAGAGACTAAACAACCAAGCAAACTCCAATGAGACCACCACACCTATATCAAGTGAGATCATACTGAAACAAACGCTACAAAAAGACAGTAATCTAAAACCGACGAAAGTGAAGCCGAGAAACGCACCTATGTCAGTCAGGAGGCAAAAGTCACTCCAAAGAGCAGGAATGCACAGATCTCGAGCAAAGCATAAGAGGAAGAGAGCCAAGCGTAAATGCGCAGATCTCAGGCGAAGCAAAGGAGGAAGTGAGCCAAGCGTCAGAGCAAGCAAGGCATCAAGGCGAGGCACTCGCCAAGCATTAGAGCGAGCGAGGCGTCGGGGAGAGGAGCTCGAAGAAGGAAGAGAGCCGAGTGTCCGAGCAAGCGCGGTATGAGGCGAGACCTCGTGGATAGGCGCTCGGAGGAGGAAGAGAGCCGAGCGTCAGAGCGAGCGAGGAGTGAAGCGAGGCATCGGGGCAAGGAGCTCGGAGGAGGGAGAGAGACGAGCATCCGAGGGAGCGAGGTGTGAGGCGAGACGTTGCGGCGAGGCACTCGGAGGAGGAAGAGAGTTGAGCGTCCGAGGGAGCGAGGTGTGAGGCGAGACGTTGCGACGAAGCACTCGGAAGACGAGAGCCAAGCATCGGCACGACTGAGGCGTGAGGTGGCGAGGCGTCGAGCGAGCAAGAGGAGAGGGGTTACGGTTTTGAGAGGGAAAGGCAAAGTGAGAATTGCCGCCGAATTGGATTGCAAAATTTGGGAAAATGGAAGTTGATGTGATGGCTACTGTAGATTAGAGTAGAAACTAAATAAAAGAAAGAGAGGGGTTAGGCTTACGAGAGGGAAAGGGAAAGTAAGAGTTGCAAAATTTGGAAAAGAAAATATGATGTGATGGTTACTGTAGATAGGTTCAGAAACTAAAAAAAGGGGGAGGAATTAGCTTAAGAGTTACGAGAGGAAAAATGAATATGGTGATGAGTACTGCAAATTAGTTTAGAAACTAAAAATAAATAAATATATATAAATGGTCGGTCCGGTCCGGTCGGTCCGGTCGGTCCGGTTCCGACCCCAAAACCGGGAACCGGACCAACCGGTCACCGGTTCCAAAAATAGGAACCTGAGACCGGACCGAGACCCTCTAGAACCGCCCGAAACCGACCGGTCCGGTCCGGTCCGGCCGGTTCCCGGTTCGGGCGGTTTCCGTTGCACACCCCTATCCCTACAGCTGGTCCAAGGTTGAAACCTAATCGTAGATTTTTATTTATTTTTGGTAAGATCGTAGATTTGTCCAAAGGATTTTCGATAATACAGAAAAAAAAAAAAATCTGAAGCAGCTGAACATAAGATGATACTCCTCTTGTCAACTATGAATGTCACGCTTTTAATGAGATTGCCTCCTCTGATTTTGACTTCATAGGTCTCCAACATTATTTACTTGGATTCTCCTGCTGGTGTTGGATTTTCTTATTCCAAAAATTCGAGCGACTACAAAACTGGTGACATAAAGACCGCTCTTGATTCTCATACATTTCTCCTCAAGGTACAAAAGTTGAAGTTATCGTAAGTATGATATTCTCTCTCTCTCTCTCATATCAATTTGTCTTGACAACATGTTGCATTGTGAGTCAGTGGTTTGAGCTCTACCCGGAGTTCCTTCCCAACCCATTCTTCATAGCTGGAGAGTCGTATGCAGGGATCTATGTGCCAACTCTTGCGATTGAAGTAGCGAATGGTACGCATTCTTGCAGTTTTTAGTACCTGATTTAGTATTGACCTTTAATTGCAAATATAAATCCTTTGGCAGGTATTGATACTGGAGTGAAGCCCGTTCTCAATCTCAAGGTACATTCTCTAGGCAATCAGATTGTCAAATTTGATCAAATGCTTCTAATATAATTGAGTTTTTTTGGTCAAATAATATGTTTGAATTGACAGGGTTATATTGTTGGTAATGGAGACACTGATGAGGAATTTGACGGCAACGCTCTCATTCCATTTGCGCATGGGATGGGCCTGATTTCAGATGACTTGTTTGAGGTAGAGTAAAGCCCCTTTTGGCTGCTGCTTTGGGCATAGATATCGAGCCTTTTCTTGTGAAGCTTTTTGTTGATAGCCTTCTAGTGCCTCAGTATTTGCTTACTCGATCTTCTTCTTAATGCTTGTGCTGTTGTTAATTTGTTCACATGATTGTTGGTTTGGAGAGCTAAAGCCTAATCTAGTCCCCTGGAGACTACTGACGGACCAACCTACTGTCTAATTGGGAGGGACAAGAACTGCCTAATGCATCTGTCATGTGATTAAATTAGTCGAGCAGCAAAATTGATAATGCTATTCCGCAGGAGGTTAAGAGGGAATGCAAGGGGAATTACTATAAGCCACTCAGTTCAACTTGTGAGAGCAAACTCACAAAAGTTGATCAGGTGCGTGTGACAACTGCCCCTTTATCACATGCAAATGAGGATAGTGGATGATTTTGTTAAAATTTCTCCTATCACTCAAGAGTTTGATTGATCCCAGGATGTAGGTGGTTTAAACAAATATGACATCCTAGAACCATGCTACCATGGGCCATCAACGTGGTCAGTTCCGGCTGATAATGACAGGTTACCTGCTAGCTTTAGGCGATTGGGAGAGACTGAGCGACCTCTTCCTGTGAGAAATAGGATGTTTGGCCGTGCCTGGCCTCTTAGAGCTCCTGTGAGGGATGGACGTGTTCCAACATGGTCGGAGCTTCTCAATAGCAACTCTATTCCATGCACTGTAAGTCCCCCTGCACTGCATCTCTTTATCGTTGATTCTTTTGTCCACCTTCATGAACTGTAAGTTTGCCTTGCCTAAAAGACCTTACTTACAAACTATTTCTGCATAAAACTCTATTGCCTTTTGTCGTTTTTGTTATTTTATTGCAATTGCTTTCATTATATCAATCTGCATCCTTGCACATTGCTTGCGTTGTATTCATGGTTTATATGCTGTAAACTTTTCAGTATATTAACATGTTTGTTATTCTTTACTTCTTTTGGTAAGATGTCCCTTCAGCTACAGTTGATTGTTGTTCTATTAATCGGTGTACGTGGCACCCTCATCTAGGTGTTCTCGTTGATCTTCTTGTTTCCTCCCTACCTTCTCCCCAGTATCTCTATCTGATTTCACTTGATAACTAGTTGAGGATTCTGAACTACATACACATTTCCAGGATGATGAAGTTGCGACCACGTGGCTGAATGATAAAGATGTCAGGAAAGCGATTCATGCAGAAGAGGTGTGCTTTTGCAAATATCATTAATTACTTGCAACTTCCCATTTCTTCTTGGTTTATTACTTATATGGTCCTTGAACTACAAACAGCAAAGCATGGCGGGCACTTGGAAGTTATGCACAGACAGAATCTCATTTTATCATGATGCTGGAAGCATGATTAAGTACCACAAAAACCTCACTGCTAGGGGGTATCGAGCACTCATATACAGGTAGAAAGCCTAATGCAGTTTAATATCAGTGCTTTATTAGCTCATTAAAAGATGCAGGCCTATGAGCTTTTGTATTAGAATGGTTGTCTTGCAAAAACTCGTCAGACTTATTACTGGCAGACAGTGCAAATATGGTCGAAATATATTGAGGCAAGAGAGATATATGTTACTCTGGCAATATGACTCAACTCAACCTTTTTATGCTGTTAATATATCCCTCCTTATCAACTTTGGAGTCGTTGCTTTCCCTTGTACTTGTGTCATGCTTTTCTGCACCCAAATGGAATGCTGATGTCTAAAGATTTCCCGGTGGGCCACTATATTCTTGTGCATGTGTTTGATGAAAGATGGACACACTGATGAATAAAGATACAAGAGTGCTGGGTCTGAGCCAAAGCAACTATTGGAAATTCACACACTGATAGTAAGGCATAGTAGAAAAAGTCTCAACATCAAATTCAAAGATTCAAGGTCGATTCATTCGCTTGTGACAGAGGAACATAAAGAGCAATTCTTCTATATTGAATGCCTTCCTTGCAATTTAACTTCAACCATGTGAAATGCACTGTCAGCACTGTTCAGGAGATTATCAGGGTCCCTGGTGTACGCTGAATTTTTGAGATATTTGAAGGAAACTACTGTGGTTCTTTAACCTCCATATGGATGCTTTTTGTGAATTTTTACGATTACTGAGACTAAGTACCTGTGGGAATAATAAGAAAACTACTCTAAACTGCTTTTAGAATAATTTCTTTATACATGCGAATTTGTCTATGATTCCTGGTCCTGTTTCCTCCTCTACACCATGGAGATATTTTGACATGCACCTGCAGATGTATCAGTGAACTTTTGGCCAATTTGACGTTATTAATCACACGAATGTGACGGAGTTTTTCTTCCTCAGCTACTGATGGAATTTGCAACTGTTTTGCTTGTGGCAGTGGTGATCATGATCTGGGCCTTCCCTACACCGGTACCCAAGCATGGACAAGGTCTATGGGGTATAAAATCGTGGATGAGTGGTGGCCTTGGACTTCCAATGATCAAGTTGCCGGGTATTTCAGCATGACCCTACAGAGTCCGAAGATTTTACTTCCTTCTTAGATTTTTGAGCCATTATTGTGAACTCGGGGTTGCAATATTTAATACTTCATTTGGCTGCAGGTACCTTCAAGGATATGAAAACAACCTCACCTTCCTAACCATCAAGGTCTGCAAGAAATGTGCTTTGCATATGCATTCTCCTGCAGTATGTTAATAAGCTGTAACGATATTCGACTTACTAGTATTTCTTCTGGTCTTCATTGGTGCAGGGAGCTGGACACACGGTCCCAGAATACAAACCTCGAGAGGCACTGGATTTCTACAGCCGTTTTCTGGCAGGAAAGCGGATATGATGGGAAAGTGGCGTGCTTTTCAATGCCCGTAATTGCAGAATAGAGAGCGGAGGGAGAGAGAGATTCGGAGAAATACTTTCTTCCATCTCGTGCTTTTCTCCTTCCACCTCTGATATGAAATCTGGAGGAACATAAAGATGTCAATAGAACACAAATTGTTTATACAGAGGGACAACAAACGTGCATTTCAATTTCAACATCAAAATGCTTCGGCAGTTGTTCCCCGAAAGCGCACTGATCTGCTGATGCTGAAGCTATCGACTGGACATGAAACAGAACCGGTCACTCTGCTTGCATTTTCTGGTAATACATTTAGGGGGCTAATATGAAGATTCGTTCGAAATGGAGGGAAAACAGTTAAATTGGCAGAGTGATCAGAATTTCTCTCCTTTTCATCCTCTGCATCTCTCCCGTAAAGTTCACATCATGAACGTGAAATCCATCTCATGCTTGGTACATGAGCATGGAACTTCCGACATAACTGCACATGAAATGACAGATACGTTTTTGTTTGTTTTTTTTGGCCTTGTTCTTGTTGACCGGGCTAGTTCAGTCGAAAGATTCCAATGGGCATGTTTAGTAGCCGCAAAGCAAGAGAAATTACGGTCATGATCCCCAAATCAATCCGCCTATAATCATCTTTCGATCGGGTCAAAAAGACTAAATTTCGGTTCAACTTAAGATACGAGCGCCCGCCCATCATAGACAACCGACTCCACTGTAAAAAAATCATGGAATTTCCGATGGATTTGTTTCGTGTGGACTTGGGACGGCACGAGTCGGAGCCCAATTGCTGAGCCCAAAATCGCCTCGCGACGCGCTCGATGGTCAGTATAAAAGGGCCAAGTCCAGTAAGATCGGCCGGCGCTCGAAGCAAATGGCCGGGGGACCTTTCTCCGGCGCATTTGCACGAACACCTCCGGCGCAAGCGCCAGCGCCAGCGCGCGAAAATGGAGCGTCGCCCAGGTCTTCAAGTCCAACTTCGCCGACTCCCTCGAGCGGCTGCGGGCCCACGTCTCCGGCGCCGACTTCGTCGCCGTGTCGCTGCGGCGGACCGGCTGGCCCTCCGCCCCGTGGCACCGCGTCTCCCGCCTCGACACCCTCGAGACCGCCTACGCCAAGGCCAGACACGCCGCCGAGAAGTTCCAGGTCCTGCAGTTCGCCGTCTGCCCTTTCGAGGTCGGGCCGACCAAGGTGGTCGCGCATCCGTGAGTTCCCCGTCTCGTCGCCGCCGAGCTTTTTCCCCTTTGAGAAGTGGAGCGTTCGCAGTATACAGGAATGATCAGAACTCTATGGGGTCTTAGTTGTTTCTGAAGTTGCTATTAGCTTGGTGTATTAGAATGGGACTCGGAAATTATCTTCTACTTATTTGTTCTGTGAGGAGAGAGATTGATGAGTTAGCCTACACAAATTGTGTTTATGTTCCTTGTTATCTCTGCTGCCGTTTGAATTTTTGCCTTAAGCATCTCGAAAAGTTCAAATGTGGCAGTGTTGGATGGAATTGCTTCATGAAGTGCAATCTACTGCTGTAATGGCAAAGAGGAAGTTTTGATTATTTCTGTCTGTTGGTTTGATGCAGATATAACTTCCATTTGTTCCCTAGAGATGAACTGGATATCAAGAGGCCATCTTACAGCTTCGTTTGTCAGTCGTCACATTTGGCTTCCATGGTTGATGAAGGTTTCGACTTCAATGCCTGCATTTACGATGGTGAGCCTGGTTCTTTTCGTGGGATTCCTGCCTAGAAACTCTTGAGATTTGTATTGCGAACCATATTTTCACTTCCGTTAGCCAATACCGCATCATCAAAAGGAGAACTTTGTCTACTATTCACTGGATAGATAGGATTTCGTTTCAGAATGTCTGTCCTATTGAGATAATCCTTCATCCTCAAGTAGTGCCTTGAGAGTCTGTTGCTTCTCTTCTATACCCTTTGATAACTGGGATTCACTCAAACTCATCATTACTCTAGAAGTTTTTTCATTCTTACAGATGTCACTTTTGGAAATTGACATGATGCTCCTTAATGGATCAGATTTTTATGGATAATTCACATTCTGATACTTCAGGGACAAGGACAGCCCTCATAGGAGGGTTCAGTTTTGCGTGTCTGCATCACTTTCCCTTTATCAACGACTAGTAACGCTTTTAGGTTTTGCAAGAAGTAAATCACTGCAGACCATTATTGAGGAAAGGCAAAATCTTTGACAACCTTTCAGATAACAAGTGAGCAACATTGGATGAATAGAAGATTGATGCTTTATGTTACAGGAATCTCATACTTATCCAGAGAGCAAGAATGTCTTGCTAAAGTTTGGAAGGGGATTCCAGTACATGGTCAATATCTGGAGAAATCCTCTTCGAGCCCTTCTGTAGCAGATGCAGTTTTTCTTGAGAGGATCAGATCTCGCATTAAGCAATGGAAAAATGCATTTGAGGATTCAAGCACAAGGAACGATGGTAAACATATCATTGCTGTGGATTCATTTACTTTCTGATGTTACCTTATTGTTTTTATGTGGTCAATTAATTTCTATTGTTCATGCACAGAACCTTTTGTAAGATCAATGAGGAAACTTATCTTAGGGAGTGAAGAGTATGGATCAAGACCATCCATGACTCTAGATGTTTGTAGCCAACGTCAAGTGCAACTTGTACTTGAGGTACTTCCTCTGAAATTACTTAATTTACCTGGCTGAAATGAGTTGGCTCTTTCGGTAACTGTTCAGTTTTTTCAGTTCTATATCTTTGAGTACTGCTGATTCTTTAAATCTCTTGGCATACTGGAGGTTTTGGCAGAATTCTCTGAAGATCTCGTTCCTTTAATTATTCCAGCAAAGGGTGCTGGAGCCTGGGCAGTTCGTGTCATACTAACAAGTTCGAAAGAGGACAAGATTCTTCTAGAGGTAGGTCTGTGAGGTCAACAGATTACACATTTGTGTGGTTATACATTCTTGTCTAAATGATCTTTCTGTGGCTTACAGCAAGAGCTTCGAAATCTTGAACATGAGCAAACAAAGGCATTTCAAGGTTTCCGAGAGGTGATCGAATTGATTTCTGCTGCTCAGAAACCTATTGTTTCCCACAATTCTCTTAATGGTGTAACTCCATACGTTGCCATTTCCATCTCTAAACTTTTCATTATATTACTATTATCTATCATTTCTTCTTATTTGTAGACTTAATTCCATCCTAAACAGATTTTGCATCTATCTATCCAATGTTCCTCGCTCCACTGCCTTCAACTGTGGATGAGTTCCTTCAGTCCTTATGCTTAGTTTTCCCCCAAGTATTTGATGTCAATCATCTGATGAAGGAAATTGCTCCCTTGGGCAAGACAACCGATATACCCACGGCACTTTCCTTCCTGAATAATCGGTTCGTTGCACCCATTGATGTGGAAGTTTCACCAGGTCAGTTGGTTGATGCACTATTGCTTGTAAGCATGCACATAAAACATTTATTTCTGGACATTTTCCACTTTTACTGGAGGCACCTACTTTGGGGGGTGGTCCTGTGGAAAGTTATTGCTGTCTGACCGCGATATCAGGAAACTATCCCTACCTTGAAGGTGCCTAATTGCAACATTTAATGTAGCTCCTCTGTGTGAACATTTGTCCTATAGCAGTTAAAAGGTCCACATTGTAATCTATATGGATAGAGACCTGACGTTGGAGTATCTGATTGGGGAAGACTTATGAAATACACTGGTTAATGTACATACATATATATCTTACTGAAGAATTCACTAAAGTTAAGAACATTCCTTGTTGCCTGAATTTTATTTGACTGACCTCTGCTTTCCATATTTGGCTTCATCAGTTACCGGATGTGAAGGCAAGATTCATGGTCTTAATGTTGTAAGGATATGTCACTTGTTTGCGAAGCTGTGTTCCATACTGAGATCTGCTTCTGAGAGCAGCAAATCTGATGGTAATCATCAGGCTGGGACCCTGGAACGGTTTGCCAACATCTACAGACCATGGCCTTCTGCAGATCCACCTGAAGAGTCTATCAGCATTTGGAGAAACGATACTAGAAGGGTAAACTGCAAGGATGTGGTTTTTCTCTGGGGATTTAGAAAGGGGTTGTCAGCTAAACTGCTGAAGAGCCAGCTCCAGGGGTCACACGAAGTCTTCTCCGAAAACTTCGATGTTCGCTTGGTAGATAAGAGCTGTGCTATTGTCATATTCTGGCAACCAGGTTTATCTGAAACTCTTTTGAGCATAATGAACAGTAGTGACATTTCTGGACCATTGTGGGACTTGGTGTCGGAAGGCTTAAAAGCTGCAGGTTATGGGATGTACGTAAAATTATGTGGGCTGGGTTTATTTGAGGCAGATTTAGCTGATGCCTTTGACTGCAACTTTGCGAATCATGATGACTATTCTGAAGATCATTCCATGAGAAAGAATTATGAGATACAATCCAGTAGCGAGTCCATGATTTACTTGGAAGATTTGTGATTATTATCTACTTTGCATATGGGACTTGCATCCAAGACTGCAGTTCCTTCGGGCCATGGCACAATGTTCTGGCAACCTCTTGTATGTAACAGTTGGAAGTGATGTTTTGTACTCTGAATTAATAGATGGCTATTCCGCCAGACAATAGGTTCTGCACGTGAGGTTCATGAGATCATGTGCCAGAGCTATGAGAGGCTGATTTTGCTGCTCCCGAAAACTATCATGCCCTGGCATTTCAAGTGGGTCACTCAATATTTAAGGTGTGACTAGTTTGGTATCAACTGCTTCCTTGCCAACATCATTGAAGACATTTCTGTTTTTCCAGAAGCTCTCAATCAGTGGGGATTTTCTTGGAGATCCTAATTTCTCTGAGCAGCTGGTTTGGCCTAATTTCACTTGGGGTTCTAGCTGATGTAGCATTCTATGATTAATGCATCGATTTGTGTCCCCTCTTATGCAGTAATTAAACCTCCATCAGCTTTGTTGTTTTCCCCCCCTTTTTGTTTTAACCAAGTGGCTGCTTTGGTTAGACAGAGATTTGATCTTCAACCTTGTCGCGTCGGTGCTGGGAATTGGAAAAGTAGTATTTGCAGAGCCTTTTTTGGCCAAAATAATGAAATTTTGCTCTGTACTATCTGATGAAAGAACTGGTTATTTTTTGAGCTTCTTTGATGTCCTCTCTTATAGTTTTCTTCCGGTCTGGAAGATGATGAGGTGCGAGGAACGGCTAGAACGTGTTTTCAAGTGTCAATAGTCAATTGACTCATTGCGCGAAATTGATCTTTTCCAACATGCGAGCGCTTTTCTATACATCTAACGCATATATTAGCTCGTGATCCCATCTTTTCTAGACATCGGCGTCTTTGAATGGAACTTGAGATTCAACATCCTGGCCGTGTCATCCGCATTTGGAGGGCAGGAACCTATACATAAAATGTTCGAATTGATGGGCTATACAGCCTGAGAATGCACTCAAAGAATAGTGCGAAAGGATGTATTTGTATTGGAACATACTCGGTAAGTAAGGGATGTCGACTCGATATTTGTCCTGGAAAGATTCAATATCCATGTCTCCAACGCGATAAATTCACCTCGAGACAGTGTCTCCTTTTAGAAAGAAAGCAAGCCATGCCCTCCATTCGAGGGTATACCAGTATGAAATCAAGGGTTGAAGTGAAAAAACTTTTAATCTCTGGTAAGCAAATCGCATTTTTGCTTTAACGAGGGAGTGGATGTGTAATTTACCCAAAATAGCAGGAGTCGGTTAGCACTTAATCATAGGCACTTCCAGGAGTAGCTTTCAGACAGCTCCATTTGGTCAGTGACAAGGCATCAAACAGTTGACCCGCGCCGTCCGAGGTTCCGAACGGGAAGACGCAGTTGACCAGAAACACAGAGAACAGTCGCATCGAACAGCTCGAAGATACTCCCTGCAAATGGCCGCCATTTCCACGTACCGTCCCGCTGCCAAACCCCGCCTCAAACCCTCGTCCTCCGTAGTTTCTCGGAGACCATCTCCATGCGCTCTGGCTCTGCGCTCGAGCCTGTTGGGATCCAGGATCCCCGTCAATCTATCTGCTGCCTGGACTCCCCTGAATGGACCGCCCGGGCGCGTTCGTGTTGGCTGGAGGCCGGTAGTCGCGTCCCAGCATTCTTTCGATATCGTGATCGTCGGAGCCGGCATCATCGGGTTGACCATTGCCCGGCAGTTGCTGCTCGAGTCGGACTTGTCCGTCGCCGTGGTCGACAAGGTGGTCCCTTGTTCCGGTGCCACCGGTGCAGGTAGTTTCTCGGGCTTTCTTCGGTTTGGCAACTCCGGATGACTAGTTTTATTGGTTGATTAAATCTGTCTTCCATGCATAGAGGGGGAAAAAAAATGGGTTCATGCTTACAGTGATCAACAAATGAAAAAGATCTTAAAGTGTGAAGTGTCAGCAGCAATTTGCAAACATTTGCAGGAGATACAAATTCTAGCTTGGAGGTTTCTTGGATGACAAGCTTCAAACGCAAATTATTGCCAACTTCTGATTGCCGCATGTGTGATTGATCTGAATTGTGATACTTGGTTTTTGGTGCTGTTGGTTCTCACTGAGGAACAAATATCTATGGTTTTTATGCAGATGTTTCTAAGAGGTGTTCATTGTACATATCATATGGAACTGGATCATTTAAAGAATTGGTGCATATTTGATCAAAGTTTGTACTGTTGTTCACTAAGGCGGTCCATCATTGTATTTAGACTTATGTACTTTGGTGGCCATCCTGAAATTATGGCAGTTTCTGTGTATACTTCTAGCTCACGCTCGTGAAATGATGTTGGAATTGCCTGAGCATTTGATTAAAATGTATTAGGTGGCTGCAAATTTCTTTTCCTGAATTCTGATTGGTCATAGGATTTCTTCGGCTTCTATACGGCTTTTGAGCTGAATGTAGGGCAGGGCTTTATCTGGATGGCTTCCAAAACCCCAGGATCAGACATCTGGGAGCTGGCGCTGAGAAGTCATCAACTGTGGGAAAGTTTGGCAGAGAACTTACACAATCAAGGCTTGAACCCTCAAGAAGTGTTGGGATGGAAAAAGACCGGTAAACAAATACTCCTGGCTGTTTATTATAAAGACTCCTGACTGCTCTCTTTGGAACAACTTCATTTCTTTTATGGCTTTCATTTACCTTGACAATCACATCTGCTCAGATTCAATGAGACAAAAGTGGAGGGGGTTTTGAACCTTTTTTTTTTTTTGCTTTCATTCTATTTAAAACCATTGTTTTGTGGCATATAATCATCAGTCTAATTTGAAAAGCTTGACTTTCAGAAATTTCGATGTTACTTCAGCATAGGGGTGAGCGGTTCCAGGTTCCGGTTCGGTTCCATCTGGAACCTGGAACTTACCCTCGGGTACAGGTTCCTCAAAATGAGGAACCTGGACTCTACCCGTGGGAACCGAGAACCTGGAACCTATTCTGTCACAAGTTCCAGGGTCGGTTCCAGGTTCCAACAGGTTCCTTTTTTTTTTTTTTTTTGTTATTTTCAGATTTGAACTATAACATATGCGCACGTTACCCAAAAAAACTATAACGTACGTGTACGTTACCAAAAAAACTATAACGTATGCGCATATTACCAAAAAAAAAAAAACTATAACATATGCGCACGTTACCAAAAAAAATATAACGTATGCGCACGTTACCAAAAAAAACTATAACGTGCACACACGTTACTAAAAAAAAATATAACGTATGCGCACGTTACCAAAAAAAAACTATAATGTACGTGTATACTACACGGTAACTTCCCATTGACATGTTATCTTGATACATTAACTTCGCACTACACAACAATAATAGAATATAATTAGAAATTTCAAAACAAATAGCAAATTAGAAAGTAGAAATAAAACACCATTAGAACAAAGAATGTCTAGAGGTACAAGTTTTGAAAACAATTTCGATTGAACCCTTAAATGAACTCAGAAAATTCTGAAATTTGGACACGTTGTATTTAAGACCTAGAGGTACAGGTTTCATGAAGAAATCGTAGTCTAATTCGTTCTGGATTAAAAGATAAAATCGATTTACTTTTCCTATTCTCTACTTGCACAGTTTTTGAAACATTTTTGGTTAAATAGGTAAATGAACTACAAAAATTACGAAATTTAAATATGTTGTAGGGAAGACATAAAGAGAGATATTTCATGCAGAACACATTTCCAAAAGAACCTCATACAAAATGATATAGTCCACGCATTGCAACTTACAAGATCCGAACACATCAGATTGCACAGTTTTAGAAACATTTTCGATTAAATACCCAAATGACCTTAAAAAATTATGAAATTCGACTATGTGATAGTCAAGATCATAAGGTAGATACTTCATGAAAACATCGAAGTCAAATTTGTCCTAGATAATTAAATATGGACGGTTAAAATCCCTGTTCGTAGTACCGTAATTCCAGATCTAACCATCTCCAAAGGACCACGATTTCACCTACCTATTCTTGTTTGTTTTCTCTAAATTTTTGATATGTTGTACCTCAGGATGTCCTTTACAACTTTTGTTAAGAAACCGAAGTGAAATTTTGACAAAAAGGTTGCCTTACAGTCCATTCATTCATCAAGGGTCGGTCCCAAAATCTCCAGATCCAGTCTTTCCAAAGGATAACGATTTCACCCACTTATACTTGTTTTTTTTTGTCCTAAATTTGAGTATGTTATACTCCAAGAAGTCCTTTACAACTTTCATTTAGAGGCCGAAGCCAAAATTCAACTAGAACATCACATACAAGTCACTAGAACATCCAAGGTCGAGCTTTTTCTGCCCTAAGTAACCGGAACCGGAACCAGAACTCCTGGTTTCTAGAAAAAGGAACCGGAACCGGAACCGGTCCCCCTTGGAACTGGGAACCGAACCGGACCCTCCTCCGGTTCGGTTCCAGTTCCCGGGTAACCCGGGAACCGCGCTCAGCCCTACTTCAGCATATATTTTAATGCAAATGGTCTAGAGATGTCACTAACATGGATGTGCTAGCATTAATTTAGTGGATCTGCTTAATGTACAAAGAGCTTATATGCAAAGCAGTAAAAACCATGGTGTTGGCAATTGGTGGATGCATATACATTTGCATTAGCAGTGCAAAACAGCAACAGTTGTTTAACATCTAGTATAATGCAAGAAAGGAACATATATCCTGTAGGAATTGCTAATTTTTTCAACATGGAGGTGTTAGCTTTAATCTAATGGATCTGCTTGATGTACAAAGAGTTCAAAGGCAAAGAAGTAAAAACCCATGATATTGGCAATTGGCAAATGTATATACTTCAATTGGACTAGCAGTGCAAAACAGCAACAGTTGTTTCACATCTAGTATTATGTAAGAAAGGAAAATAAATCCTGTAAGGATTGCTAATTTTTCAACCACTTGATTAGTCTTGCAGAACAGAAATAGTTCTGAATCATCTGAGGAATCACATCTTCCTTTAACTTAGTGATCGAGTAGTTATATGGATATTGCATGGTATAAAAAACTTGTGGATATCTGATGATGCAAGTAGTTTTTCACTTTAAAAGATTAGCTGGAGCCATGCAACCATATCGGATTTCTATATACAGGAAGCTTGCTATTTGGTAAAACTGTTGAAGAGTCAGCCCTATTAGAGAGGAGAGTGGAGCAACTTTCTGAAGCGGGAGTGGAAGCAAAATTTTTGTCTAGCCATGAGTTACTCTTGGAGGAACCAGCCCTTTTTGTTGACAAAGAAAGTGGGGCTGCTTTGCTGCCCAATGATTGCCAATTGGATGCTCACCGAACAGTAGCATATATTGAAGAGGTTTATATGAATATCCTCTAATATATTACTAAAGAATTTTCTTTGCGCAATCCTTTATTATTTTCCGTCTTTCTCAAAGTGTATTATATGTAGGGCAACAGACAATTTGTGTCTCAAGGCAGGTATGCGGAGTTTTATAATGATCCGGTAATATCTTTGTTAAGGTAAAATGTTCTCATCATCCTTTTCCTCTTCATCAGATTTCAAAAAGTTACCAAGAGGTCTCTCTAACGGAAATCCGAGTGGATTCTAGACATGTAACTAATTAGGTGTTGAGGGTGACAGTTAGAATGTAAAATCTGCAGATCTGGCAAAAATGGTGAAGTAGAAGCTGTCTTAACTTCCAAAAGCACCTTCTACTGTAAGAAGGCCGTTGTTGTTGCAGCTGGTTGCTGGACTGGATCTTTGATGAGAGAATTGGATATTGGGGTGCATGTTCCTATAAAACCCCGAAAGGTTCGCCTTGTGCTCTTAAGTTGTGAATGTCGTTTTTTTGCAATACAAAAGCCTTTTCCGTTCATGCACAATAACGAATGTGACGCAAGCAATGCGTTCCTTTTACATGAGACTTTGGTATCTTTCTCCTTGCGATTTAAATATCTTTGCTTGCAGACAAGCTTTAATTTTTTAAACGGTGGCATACCTAGGTGTTAAGTTACTGAGTTTTGATTTTGAAAGCTACAATAACTTCCTGTATCACTCAAATAAATCCTGTGATTTTGTTCTGAAATGTTGAATGTTAGTAAATATCTTACATTTCTACCTTTTGTGAGATTCTCTTTGAACTTGATCTGAATGACAGGGTCATCTGCTTGTGCTGGAGAACTTCGATCAGATTCGACTGAATCATGGCCTCATGGAAGTTGGTTATGTTAGTCATCAACAGATAAAGCAGCATTCAGCTGCAGGGCTCTGTAATGATGAGGAGATGTTGTCCATCTCAATGACAGCTACAACAGACACTATGGGAAACTTGGTTCTTGGTACATTTAATTTTGTTCGCTGGTTCATATAGCATACTTTAATCTCCATATGGAAATGAAGGAAATATATCCTAGCTTTTCAGTGCTAATTGTTGAAAGTCAATGGTGTTCTTTTTCCTTTTTTGCTTGCTTAATACGTTGGAGGCAGCACTGTCAGTGGGATAGGGAGGACAGGAAGCAAAAACACAGATTGCATTTTTATTGAAGGGTCCGTGCTACCACTGGGTCAACCATACTGGGTTAACTATCCTCAATTGAAATTTCAATGTGCAAAGAAGTCATGTAGCGGTCTTAAATAGACTTTAAATCTGTTTTCTGTTCTAGCTTCCCTTGGCTGAACTTAAGAAAAGAAAACAATTCAACTACTAGCAACACCAAAATACAGATGAAAAAAGAGCTTAGCTTGACTTGCACTTTTCAGTTTTATTTTTGCTGTAACTGCGTAAAGGCACATTCATTTAAGTTCAATTCTTTCTTCAAAATTGGAAAGAAGAGAGAAAGAATTGAGGCAAATTGTCTTGAGATGAAATGAAATAGTTGATTAATGGCGTTAAACACAGGGAGACACCGGTGAGTTGAGAATGAAGCTTGGGGCTTGACAGGAAGTTGGTAAAGAGTTCTTTCATGTGGTCAATCTTATCCATGGCCCACTGTACTTTTTTCTCTCTTATTAGAAAGTTACTTCTTCATAAGCGCCTCTTTTCATTTGTTGGTTAAACAAAGTTACATAGTTGAAAAAGAGGATAAATCTAATAATGTTCTCAATGATGCCTATCGTGGTGTTACCCACGTTTACCCTTCTTCGATTGTCCTTTAATATTGTCATATTGGATTTCAGATTGGTAATGACAAGTCATTTCTCTGAAGATCTGCGACTGCTAGGATTTCATTTTGCAATTGAAAGGCTATTTTGATGCCTGTAGATGTACTTCTAACCTTTTAGCAGAATGTTTCTGTGATCGTCTAAATTCCAGTTCTTCCAACTTCCCTCTTTTCATGCTGCTTCTCATCTCAAGGGCTTAGAGCAGGCCATATTTTAGTTGCAAAACATTTTTCCCTTTCATAAAGGAGCTGCCTTTACAGGGAGTAGCCGTCAGTTTGTTGGTTTCAGCACCGAAGCAGATGCTTCGATCATTGACAGCATCTGGAAGAGGGTGCAAGAGTTCTTCCCAAAACTGAGAGAAATGAATTTAGTTGAAATTGGCAAGGACAGAAAAGTGAGAATCGGGTTACGCCCATATAGTAAGTCATTAATTGGTTGGATTCCGCAACTTTAGAAGATTTACAACCCATTAAATACATTTGATATTGCCAGAAGTTGATCAGTAGAGCTGATTTTTTTGCCCGTTGAATTTCTGGTCTCAGTGCCTGATGGGAAGCCAGTAATTGGAACTGTGCCTGGTCTGTCAAATGTCTTCCTTGCGTCGGGGCATGAAGGAAGTGGACTTTCTTTGGTAATGTCACTTTCTCTCTTTCTGTTGCAGTTATTTTAAGACTAGAATGTATTGAACCTTCATGTTCCCTGGTACTTGTAGTTTTACGATCTTTTCATATATTCTACTTCCCGTTGCAAATGCCAGTGATCAATCTGTCAATTAACAACATGATACTGTTTCAGCCATTTGATAAAGTACTAGATTTGGGATTACAAGTTGTAATTCATCTGGCAGGCTTTGGGGACCGCTGAAATGGTTGCTGATATGGTAATGGGAAACCAGGGAAAGGTTGATTTTGCACCTTTTGCAGTTGAAGGTCGAGTTGCTGATGGATGACAGAAATGGGGAGAACGGAAGGGCATTTGAACTCTGTCGTCATTAATCTGCTGGTGTTTCAATGTCATTTCTTGATATTTAGGAAGCATAGCAGACCATCAAAATTTCAGGCTGTATGTTGTAATTTTATTAAGGTGTTTGGACATTTTCTTCATTTGCAAGTCATTCTCAATGTTGGTTTCTTTCAGATTATCAAGGTGTACCCTCTTTTGCTGCACTGACTGCGAAACAAATTCCTGAACATTTATAATTCTTAAAGGCAGCTATATGTTCTATTTCGACAAGTTCGATAATTGTCATCTGAAGGCTGCATTATTTATGCTATTATGGTGCTATATTACCCAATAGGGACTGAAGGGTCCGTGTTGGAGGAAAAGGTAATGTGGAGGTTTGCATCTGCAAGCACGGGAGTTTTGTTAGAGGGCGATTCTTTGCACAATTCTGATATATCAAATCCACCTGGGAAGGTGAACGCTAGAGCTGATTGAGGTTTGCCGTCTGTTAGTCTTGTTTTGTCTTTCACTTTGCAAACCTGACGCGGTTGACTCTGGTCGACCAATAAATTGATACGACACCAACAATAACAGCAACCACAAACGCAGCCTTTGTTCAACTTAGGCCTTCCTTCTGCATTCCTGCATGATTTCAGGTTATCTTCATCATTTTGGCTATTCCTATGTGGAATAAGCAGGTATCTCATGATGGCTTCTAATTTTATTTTTTTCTGGTTCTCAAGGGAAGCATTTCATGCAAAATATTCATGTTGTTTCGGTTAAACATTACGATTGATCAAATGGATATGCTGTTAGGAATCCCCTTCCCTATTATTCCTCCTGTGGATCTGTCATCCGTTATATCAGGAAGGAGAAGCTCGTAGGGGATTTTGGCAGGTCCGCCTCTGTTCTTGAGTTCTGGATTTCCATTCCTTTCTATTATTCTTCCTTGTATGTCTCTCAGATTCCTTTTGAACTTCATAAATAATTGGCGAACCTCTTCCTTATCAGTCCACTGTACCATCGACCTCTGGCCCAAGTATTCTTCATCTGAAGTGTGCTGCGACAGAACTTCCATCAGTGCTATCCAAAGGGTCATCTCAGACCTTCTGGGTAGCATTTTGATGAAGTATCCGTCAGTGTCTCGAAGGAACTCAGCAAATTCGAAAGTACCTTCTTCTGGAATGAATTTTCTACAAAGCGTGGTACGGTTTGGAGGGTAACTGGCATAGGCATATTGGCCGAATGCTACTGATGCATGAAGGGCTGAAGAAATCCATATAAGAGTGGTGAGAACCTCTATGAGGTCGGTGAGATTTTTCATTTCGCACCATTTCTCACGCTTCTTATCACCATGACCCACATTTCTGATTTCAGACCACCATGCTTGCAGCTCTTTATCCGACTGGATATGGCCATCTTGTTTGTAAAACACGGAGCAGAAATCGCTAACCCATGTCTTGATAGCAAGCCATATATCAAGCCCATCTTCACCATAAGGGTAATCGTGGAAGATTAGCTTAACACCAGTCGGGCTCTCTGGATCTTGTATAGCCATGCCTCTGAAAAATTCTTGGCGGATAATAATCTGTGTTAGAACATGCTAATGTATATTCTAAACTATTTTTTAGTTAGATACCATGCTATATGGGGAATAAATAACGAACTAGGTTGCTTATGATCGTTATGTTATAAATGGAATATACCCAGTTCTCGGTTTGCTCCTGTGGTAGATCTTCATGTCATGTTAAAGTACTCTACTCCCTTCATTCTATTAATCGTGAAAAACGTATTATTGATTAATCTGTTATTCTTGACGTTGGCACACTGGAGATAAGAGATCTCCTATTCTCCCTTAACATTTTACGGTATGGACTATCACCGTCCAGCGACTGACGTAATTGAACAGGAAAATGAATAGCGACTAAGAATCATCTATAAGGAAAGAGTACCTTTTCAGTAAGTCTGAAGGGAGGCCTTGTTCGTCAAATCTCCACTCTTTGTATAGCATGGATGACAACTCCATTGACACTTCTCCTGTGAAAAGTGTCTTCTCCAGGACTCCTCCCGAATTTATGAGGATACGCCTATATAGTGCATTTATGTGCATGGTATCTCTGAAGTGTGGACGTAATAGCTGGTGGATTGGGTGCATCACGCTTAATTGTCTTCTACTAGCAATTATGAATGGCTCAACTACAGCATGGGTATGCAACCTATCATATCAATGTTAGCTGTGAAGTCTTCTCATATTAGAGCCTGATACATATTGCAAATACTTCCCAAGAAGATAATTATGAATCATTTGCCTTTATAGATATGTAATCACTCACCTCGAGCCTTCAGTTGGGAAAAGAAAATGATACTCACCTACGAGTGCTAAATATAGTGCGACTATTTTAACTTCAGAGAAGATGATGCTACTTACCAGTGACTGATCAGTTGATGATGAGCAGAATCATTTGCTGTGACATGGGTCTTAGCAAGCTGCCATAATGCTGCTTCAATGCCCTGGCTTGCTGGAACAAATACCCAGGGATCCTCCTCGCTGCTTGAAGAGCCAGGCAAGCTCAGTTCTATTGCCACTGGTTTTAGTGACCCATCTTTACTAGAAAATAGTAATGTCCGAGATGCATAAGCACAGATGCCATTTGTGTTTATTCTGTTGAGGAATGGCATAAGATAATCATGATGATCCAAGATGAATATCTTATGTTGACTCATAGCTTGCTCAATAGTCAGGCCCTCGAGGTTATGCGCAATATGGGCCACCTTGATTGAACTTCTTACTCCATTTCTGCTGTGTGGTGGGAATTCCTGCAAGTCTTAGCCTGTCATAGGCAGCTAAGTTTCTCTGTTGTTGGATCCTGCTATGTGCTATGCACCACACTTGTGGCGTTTTTATAATGTCAACAAAGATTCTAAGGAAAAAGGTGCAGGTTTCATGTTTGTTTCTATTAATGCATGAGTGTATCACGCATTTACACTTGCATGTATCACTTGGTGGATAGGTTTCTAGCATTTGGGTAATCATATATCTATTAAACCAGCGGTAGAGAACCTAGGTTTTTGTTAACACACCTGCAACCCTCGAATTCTTGCTGGATTTATTCCTGCAATCATTTGCCGGGCGAACTCACGATCATCTTTCCAGGCCCATTTGTTCTCTAAGTACCAAAAGGAACAGATAGGTATGTCACATTTTCTGCATGTTATGTGAAAGATGCCCCAAACTTCAAGTTCCAAGCATAGCCCAAGTTACCTGCTAATATCTGAGGTAGTGGGAATTTTGCTTGATTTGTTTTTCTGGTGTGAATCATTCTTTTAAGTTGCTTATTTGGTGCCATCTTCCTAACTTCATCAGGAACTTTCCCTGCCTGTTGTCCTTGATTGCCAGAAAACACTTCAAGTATCTCATTGAATGAATCAAAACTGTCTGAGTCCTCTTTAATTAAGGATTTTGTCTCTGGTATAATAAAATGTACCGCCGACTGGATTGAATTTGATAGCAGCTCGAGTAACTTTTTTGGGTGAAGTTGCTCATCAGGAGGGACAAATATATCTAAGTCGATCATTTTAGGTTGGCTCTTAGTTTTTGGATCTGTCAGCAAGTGATCAAGTTTTTAATGTGCGATCAAAACAATTAGCAGGAACAAAAAGCAGACATAAGTAAATTATAAATGTCAGTCATATTTCCAAGAAGTCAACTTTGTCTTATTTTGGTGATTCTTCTATGAAAGCAATCGCCGGATTCTGGGTACCAATGCAGAAAGACAGACCAGGATCATACCCTTATTGCTACAAGTGTGCCCTGTTCGAATCCTGCGAGGATAAGGATGTGCTTGCGTCCCACCTAGGACAGGTCTTGCATGTTCGTGACCTTTGTTGGCATTGCCAAGATCATCATAATGATCGTATTCATATATCCTCTCCCATTCCTTCCTCTCTCCTCTACCATCTCCCCTCAAGCTATGAAGTTCCTCTCGTCTCAGTTCTACCATAGCTGCGGGTGTTTGGTGTGGAAGATAACACTATCATGAAGATGGACGTAAGTGCTTTATTTTCATCTGAGGGCAAAAGAAACTAACTTATCATGTGAATGACTTACAGTATTGGAGAAGAAAATTCTGTCTGTCTTCGTTCTTCTAATGGGATATACCCATGATTGGCAATCAAAGTGGATGATCTCGACGCTTGAGACCTCAAAGGTGGCGGACTGGAGGAAGAATTTATGCTTATGCCCATTGGTTATGAGGAAAGCTCCCAGAATTCCAAATTCTGCTTCCACATTGAACTTTACACTGTACATAATGATGTTGAGCCCTTTGTCTTTCGTAGTCTTTACATGCCTGAGACTTGCTTTCTTGCTCAACTTCCCTTTGCCAGTATCTGTACATCAACAAAGATGAAAAATATCAGCTGTGAATTCAAACATCTTAGAAGCTGCTACTTGACGGGTTGCTCTGGCTCCGAGAACCCATTATGCTTGTTGCAGAAGTAACTTTACCAACTTTAAGGTCCATTTATTTAAGCTGCCAAATCCAGACTCATTTGGTAATTGTGAATGATCCAGCTTTGTCTAAAGAATAAATCTTCTATTAACCTTTTTGTCACCTTTTCCCTCATCAAGCTCCTAAATAATAGAGAATCGGCAGTGGTCCAGGAAACTTGGTCACTGATGCAGAGCAAATCTAATGAAAACTACCTAGAAATGGCCCAAAATAGAATGAAGTACTCCCTTAAGGACGAGTGTTCTATGTTGCTCGAATTTTCAGGATACTTGCTCTGCTCTTCTACTTGCCAAATCACAAACTTTCGGGTGTATTGCTTAGACATATGTAAACTTTGAGGGGATAATTAACACATGAATGGCACAGTGTTACAGGAGAAAGGAATGGGGAATGGAAGTGGGTGTTGATTTGCTGAACTCCAAGGTGCATCTTGCATGGTAGACTCCTTTCTCAATCCAATCTGGATGGTAAGTTTTCCTGGTCGTGTTAAAACTATTTCAGAATGTCTACGGTGACATTAACTTCAGACTTGCATCTTTTCATAGACTGGCGAAGGTGATGTGCACGGTTTGATTTAAATATTCCTTTTCTGCTACATGTTTGATTTTCTTCAGGAGAAAGATCCGACTTCCAGAATGCAACATTAACAGGTCGTATTTATTATTATCCTCAGGTGATTTTACTGTGAAAATTAGAACTAACAGCTGGAAGGACAAGCTGAAGATGGGCTGGCGGCTCAAGGAGTGAAGACAGAGACCGACTATTTGGTCCTTCATCATGTAACACCCATGTGAGGTGAGAACAAGAATTCTCATAATTGATGCTAAAAAGAGAGGCATATTACCATGGTACTCAGAACCTGAGAGAACATGAAAAGAAACTATACACGTACTTGAGTGTCGACCAATCCTTCTCAGCCTTGAGACTATATTGATCTCTCTCTCTCTCTCTCTCTCTCTCTCTCTCTCTCTCTCTCTCTATAGATATATATAAGTACAAATAACAACATATAGGGAATTGAAGCAGTCTCATGCCTTCTGCACATGAATTGCATATATATGGCAAGTTGATGTGTCCTTTACTTACTCGGGTCCTTGGTGCTGCTACAAAGTCGAATGGAAGCTGATCTACTGGGTCCTGAGTGCCCTGGATCTGCCACGATGACAATTTCTCCATTGATCACGCTGTGTCCGGAGGGAATAGCAGCTCCCTAATCAAACGGTCGGTCATTTTGCTGTGAACGGATTTCATGTACTTCATGACGCGAAGAAGTAAAGGAAGCGGTTTCTTTTTGGTTGTACTCATGGCCTCTCTCCAGATTTGTAATGCACACCGGAATGACTGCAAAGAAGCGTTGAACTACCCTGCATAGGAAGGGTAGTCAAGAATTAACATAAAGACATTCTGATCTTTAGCCTTTAGCTATGCCTCGGATCCATTGCTTGTCTCCGAGGTTTCTTCTTTGGCACTCATGGAACAATTTGGAGCTCAGCAGATCTCCCTTTCTCCATTCCCCTTTAATTTGTTTATGCAAATCTTGCAGCAGAAGGAAAAAAAAAAAAAAAAGGATAAACAAGATCTGCAGATCAACTGTACAAAATTAGTTGATCATACTCATTTGAAAATCACTGGTAAGGCACTGAAGGATTATTCAGCTTTTTCTAGTTGGGAAACAGAGATGAGTAATCTCTGAACATAAAAATCAAACTGGCAGGGCTCTGTTCAAGACTAGGATGGAGAGCATGCATATCATTAAAGTACTCATCCAATTAGATGCTATGAATGGGAGCTTTTACATTTTACTATGGATTTCCATACTAAGATGGGGAAGATTTAATTATTTATTTATTTATTATTTTTTTGGTGAAGGTAATAAATATGGGGAAGAATTTGCAGCAAGAGATTTTACCTTTTTTCTAATGTTATGAATTTCCATACTAAGAATTTGTCTAAACCTTAAATTTTTTCATCATGAATTTCCCAAGCATTTGTTTAAACTTAAAACTCCCTATTAGTTTCATGATAAAATCATAATATAGACTTCCTTTTTGTATCGAGAAGAATTTGCTTCTTCTTGTGCCCAGTCTATATTGTCGGCGTTTGTAGTATCAGCAGGAATGCTTGACCGAGGCCAATTGAATGACTATGCATAGAAGGATATATCCATACTTGAGAGAAGGACAAAGGTTGTTGGTCATAGGGGTCTTGGGAAAGATGCATTTATGGACAACTTGTTAAAAATCAGTAATAATATTGAATATTTTCATATAATTAATAATTAAATTGAATAGATCCTAAAAGTGTGTTGGCTATATTAAATAAATTAAAAGTTCAGAAATCATATCTGTGTTATTTTCCCAAAAATTTTTTAATGGAAAATTAAAAATGTGATTTCCAGTTCACACATAAAAAAAAAAAAATACCGCAACGCAGCGTTTTGCTCCGCTACTACAGCGCCACTTCAGCCCCCTCCCGTCATAAGCAAATCGCTCATCGAACCTCGACGCCGTACAACGATGGCGATTTCGACTCTCCACAGGCTCTCCGCCGCCGGCGCCGTCCACCGCCTCCCGTCCCTCTCCTCCTTACGGCCCGTCCTCGCCAGGTCCTCCGCCACCTCGTCCCACCCTCCCTCCCCCTCCTCCTCCTCCTCCTCCGTCCCCTCCGCGAAGGTCGCCGATCGCATCGTCAAGCTCTTCGCCATCGACGTCGACGGCCGCAAGCGCGAGGTCGTCGGCCTCGCCGGGCATACCCTCCTGAAGGCCCTGGCCAACAGCGGCCTCATCGACCCGGCGTCGCACCGGCTGGAGGAGATCGACGCCTGCTCCGCGGAGTGCGAGGTCAACATCGCGCAGGAGTGGCTCGAGCGGCTCCCCCCGAGGAGCTACGACGAGGAGTACGTGCTGAAGCGGAACTCGAGGGCTAGGGTTCTGAACAAGCACTCGAGGTTGGGGTGCCAGGTGGTGCTCACGAAGGATCTCCAAGGTATGGTCGTCGCCGTCCCCGAGCCTAAGCCCTGGGATATCCCGTAAGTTAGGGTTTTTCGATTGGGGTTCCTTTGTGATTTGGTGGGGGTTGGTGTTGTCGGTGAATAATGAGAACAATGTTCTGGAAGAAACGGTCTGTTTCGTGATTTTCTTGTCAATTTGGGATCTGCCACAATCGGAATTGAATTTCGCTATTCGGACATGCTGGTGTCTCAGTATGAGGATTCAAGGATTTTTGCCTCTCTGGTTTGATTAGAACTTTGGTTGTTCATCTCGTTATATAGAAATGCTTCATTTGGAGATAGAAATGAGGCTTTGCCTATGATCACCTAGTGGGTGGTGATGAAATGAAAAGTAGTGGGGCAAGCTCGCGTACTTGAAATTCTAGTTGTACGTTGATTCTTACCTGGAAAGTAACAACTTTGAATTGTAAGCAAACTCTCTATACGATCAGACATTGTTGTCATTTGATACCTGGGTAGCCACATTTGATTGTCTAGGATAGGCAATTAGCCAAGAGATCTGGTTTTAAGGACGGAAGCAATATGAATGCCATTTACAGCTTTTGTTCTTGTGTCCTCATAGATAATGGCATTAAGAGTATGTGTAAGCATTTGATTTTTGGGTGATGGTTGATAAGTTTTTATATTCTGCTCTCCCAAGCTGCTGGCAGAAATTGGATCGTGGATTGGGACAGTTAAAGGTAATTCAATAAGTATTGCTTGCCTAGGGTGAACTTATAAATTTATACTTCCTACGTTAAGAATTAATTACTCAGATGAAGGTCCCAACTCTTCTAACTAACGCAGCAAATATTCTTGCTGTGGCTTTCTTTGCTGTAGGCATAGTAAAAAGTAATGCGTATCATATCTGATTGAAATGCCTGCCAAGCCCATCCCATATTCCTGGAAAATTATGACATTCAGTTAATTTTGTCTTTTCTGCTGTGGTTGATTGGAGCTTCTGTTTTGGATGGTAAAACTTGTTTAAAGATAACGGTAGATGTGTCTGAATACTTGATTTGACTAAGGCTTGTTGTTGTCGCCTCCGAACCTAGGTCTGGAAGGTTCAGGGTGAAGAATTGTCAACATCAGAGCTATGAGTTGGGAACCATCTATAGGTTGCACGTCGCCATTTTTCGCCACATTTGTGTAGAGAAATGTCAATATCGCCTTGTATGTATTCCGTGGTTTCTTTGTGCGTGTTGGGTAGTTGGGAACCATCTATGGGTAGACACTAATGTCATTTGCAATTCGAGCTACTCTTTTGCAAACACGTTTCCCGGCACAGATTGTGTTGGATATCCTCAGTTGCCTAGTTCTAGAGAAAAGAAATTGTCTTGGAGTTTATAATAGCCATGCCTATAGCTGGTAGTCATCGAGAAGTACTGAAAAGATGATGTGGTTTCGGCTTGGCATTTGTTTATTAAGATTATGACATCTCTTATTACTGTGGTGATCATACTTTAGAGTTATATATATTTTGCTTTTAGAATGGGCTGACATAAGCTAGGTAGATGAGATCATAGACTCAGTAAATTCAAGTTCTTCATTTCATCCAACTGTGGTTATTGTGACAGACAGATCTCATGAGTCAGTGGTGAGCTAAAGTTGGTGAGACCTGAGAGTTCCTTTCAGCCAATGCGTTTGTTGAGTGATTGTCCTTTATGGGTTTGCAGTTTGAAATTCTCGAGTGCCTCGAGTTCTTGATTAAGGTTTATACTGTGTAAAGCCTTACAAGTTCTGGAAGAAGCTCCGTTCTGTGTAAAACCTTTGGTAGACACGTTCAATATGTAGTGGTTGAAGAAAATAGTTTGAGAGCTGCTTTGTGGCTCTATCATGTGCATAGAAGTTGATTCCTCCTATTTGGATTGTCTCCGGTCTTTTACTTTATTAACATAATCAAATTAATACGAACTCCTCCATATCATGCATGTCTTACCTTGAAGCCAATGCCCTTTTCTGAAAGTTGCACTCGCTGGCAACTGCACCAGGAAACAGGCCACTTTTCTAAGGACAACCCATTTTAGATCTGACGGTAATCTTACATTAGGAAGTGAGGTGAAATCCATGACTACTTTTGAGGCAGCTGCAGAAGTTTAAACGTACTAATGCTCCTCATGATACTTTCTGGGGCTTATCGAATTGGTTGATCACGAGAGCAAGTAATGTCTACTTGTGTCGGCTGCTTATGGAATTCGTTGGTCTTGCAGTCTCTCTCTGTCTCTCTCTGCTCTCTCTGCCCATTTTATATTTCTGAATTTTATGAACGAGACAGAATTTTATCCAGAACTGAGCAAGGAACTTCTCACTTGAGAGTCCAGGAAAGAAAGAACGAAACAGTGAGTTTTGCTGGCAACTCTTGTGATTCCACTCTTCTTGAGGGGCTGCGCCACGTTAAAGAGCTCTATTATCTGTCTATTCCTTTGTTCATCTATATATTTATTTTTGGCTAAAGAGTTTAGTTTGATTTGTTCTGTTATGCTTTATTTGAGTAAAGTTTGATTCAACCCTTGTATTTCTTGGGTTATTGGGTATCCTCGTTTCTCTGATAAAAGCGAAAGTGCCTGAAGGAAGATCAAATTGAATAACGGAGAAGAAAACGGTCATGACTTTTTCTCCCCATTTTTTCCTAATGAAAATTGGACGGTCATTTCGTGCCTCCCGAAAGAATTAATGTTTGGTTTGACATAAAACTACGTGCTACGAAATACATTCGCACCAAGCGAAATGGAAAGAACGTCGTGACTTTTCGTGACTTTTTCAAGTCCGTGTATTCTCATCTCATCTTCAAAAAGTCGAGCCATTGCAATTCCCTGCAATTCGATGGGTGGTCCTATCCTATCTCATCGAAAAGGGATTAGGTTTAATCAATAACTAATCGGGTTCGGGCAAAGGCATTGAATGGTCCGATGAGAGCGACCACCACCCTAACTGGTGTTGCTCCATGGCCCGCTCCCTGCTTATCTCACCTCTACCGTGACTGGCTTGGACTCTTGAAGAGTATTGACCGTTTCCTATGGCATGACTGGGCATATTCTATACATGTTACCAAAATTAAAAGCAGGTTGCGTCGGTCCAATGTCTTTGATCATGTTTAACGACGTACAGCTTACGACAAAGCAAGATCAAGCCGACGAATGCGATATAGACACATTTACAAGCAGAACTGAAAAAGAAAGAAAAGAAGTCGAGAAAAAGGCGGTAGGCACCCGAAGTAATCCAAAAAAAGGAACCGGTTTATAGTTAGGCAACGAACTTGCGTATTTGACGGGCGTGGTGTAAACTGCTCAACTCACTTTTGCCAACTCCCGTGGCGACGTTCACCACAAAATCTGCTTGGGATTAGCCTTCCCCGCCAGACTCTTCTCTTCCTCCTAACATCTCCTGCTCCATGTACTGCCCTTAATACGTTGCGTGCACGTCCTCCCGTTTCTTCTTCCCTTTTGGCAATCCACATTCTTTTGCTGGTTTATAAGCTCCCTCGTATCAAGAAACTTCTGGGGATTTGCCTTTCCGGTTTCGGGCTTTTCGGAAGGGTGTGTTGATGGATCCGGCTGAGCTTCGTCGTGTCTTCCAGATGTTTGACAGGAATGGCGACGGCCGGATCACAAGAAAGGAACTGAGTGACTCGTTGCAGAACCTGGGCATCCACATCTCGGACAAGGATCTGGCCCAGATGATCGAGAAGATCGACGTGAACGGCGATGGGTACGTGGACATTGATGAGTTCGGCGCGTTGTACCAGACGATCATGGATGAGAGGGACGAGGAGGAGGACATGAAGGAGGCGTTCAACGTGTTCGACCAGAATGGGGACGGGTTCATCACGGTGGAGGAGCTGCGGTCGGTCTTGGCGTCGTTGGGGTTGAAGCAAGGGAGGACCTTGGAGGATTGCAAGAAGATGATAAACAAGGTGGATGTGGATGGAGATGGGATGGTCAACTACATGGAGTTCAAGCAGATGATGAAGGGCGGTGGTTTTGCTGCTTTAGGGTCGTCTTGATACTCTAAAAACATTGTTTTCTTAGAGTCTATATTGTTTTTGCATGTATAAAGAATGGAAACGTCTCGTGTTTTAAATTCCAAACACTCTACATCTGTAACACATTTTTAAGGTTGTTCATGGCGAAACCGGGAGTTTCGTCCATCCGCGTTGTGCACCTTCTTACCATCCGTGTGATAGCTTTTCGCTGGCTGCATACCCTTCTTCTCTTTTCATTTCCTGTCGACATGCTAAAGTTGTGTTTTGCTTTTGATATCAACCGTGAAATGCATGGCATATCTGAACTATCCAGACTGATAACAAGGAATTCAATGGAAATTATGAGCACAAACTAATATATTGCTTTTCTGACTCATTTGTCTGTTTTTGCCAAAAGAGGTAGATACAAGGATGAGATTCAGAAATTTGAGACAGTTCGGTGATTCCTTCTCATCTGATTGCGCAGATACAAAATGTATCTTGTCTTCAGTTAACTCTCTCTCAAACGGATCATGACCATCCCATACAGAATGAGTACACGCCCTTAAGATGAAACATCTATTTAGCTGGTGTGTGATGGTTCTGCATAGAGCAATGGAAAGAAAATGGGACACAAACATCAGAAGGAAAGTTGGTTGGTCGTATAGTTTGGTCTCTGTTCATTGTATATCCTTTCTAGAGTTAGGAAAGCAGGAAAATTGATTGGTCATATAGGTTGGTCTCTGTTCACTGTATATCCTTTCTAGAGTTAGGAAAGCAGCTTGGGTCCAATTTTCTTTTCCATTGCTCTATGCAGAACCATCACACACGAGCTATATCTTCTGAGCAGAACTCATTCTTCCTCTCCCCAATATGCTAAACTAAACATGTAGAACTAGGGATCGATACACCAAATCTCGTGGCAAACAAGAAGCTTCAATTGAGCTGACCATGAATAATTCACAAATTTCATGCACTTATGGTACATCACAATGCAAAATGGATGATAGATTATCTATAGATAGAATGCTTTTGCGTTTCTGATTCAATTTTCCTTAGATTCTCAACAATAGGTTGTATTTTCGAAGATAGTTCTTCATTTTGCTGGTCAACATTATTCATAAAACTAAGCAATTGTTCCCGGTAAGCCACGCATAGTTGCTCCTGATGTTCCAATTCCAAAGTAAGTTCTTCGATCTTCTTCTCCTTGTCACCCTGCAATAAGAGGGGCGCAAAGGATAAACAAAAATTGGAAGATTAGTATCCATAGGACAATCTAGAGCTCCAGCAAGCAGAACTTCCTTTCATCTTTACTTGCATTTGGCAGACAGCCCTACAGTACATGCATTTGTTTTGGACAAATTCCTGACCAATTAGCTAAGATGCATTGGAATACAAAGTGCGTATATCCATCTAATAAAGCATCATTTTCTAGTAGAAAGCATATTTAGAGTATCTGTTTCCTTCTTTGATGCCCCTGACACTGCATTATTCAAAAAGCTAAAAGCTTCTCTGCAGAAAGGTTCTCTTGCAGTCGTTGAGACAAGCACAAAGTCATGACTATGATTTGCCCCATCATCAGAAATTATCTACTGGCATGTTACCCACGACAGCTCCACTACTTAAAACTATGAACAGATTAATCTGTAACCACCATAAATCTTGTATCCGAAACCGAATAACATGAACAAGCAAAAAAGATGAAATGCTGTTCGACCAGAGAAGTGCCATTTGAACAGCCACGAAGCAATATTAAGGAGTATGAGATGGAACATGAAATCACGAGTCATCGGCTTTTGGTGATAAAGACATGCATTCGTCGTGGTAGTTTAAATCATTCTTTACTTTTTCTTAGATTTGAATTTTAAACTTACTTTTATAATTTTAAAATATGCAAATCTACAAGCCAGTGTTTGTAAGTTTTGAATGATTTGAAGTGTTTCATGTAAAAAAAGATTTACTGGCCAATGGATTGCTCCTCACAAAAAATCAATGAAGTTTCAGGCATTTTGTGACAAGCAGATATATTACAAATGAAAAGTCCACTCCAACAGCCACAAGCAACAAGACTAAATGGCAAACTCACCATTGTACCGAATCCATTCGCAGTTACAACCAAAGGATGATTATGATCCTTTACAAATCTTGTAACCACCCATTTTCCGGACTTCTCCATCTTCACTAGAATTGTGGCCTTGCAACCTTCTCGTGCACTGGGCCGTGGCTTCTTGTCTGGTCCATGAGAACCTTTCTGATTTGGTGAGAAACCCTGCTTATTACACCCAAGCCGACGGGCAAGTGTTCTGCCATCAATTCCTGACCGTCGACGCTGCATTATACGAACCACAAATCCAACCCGTCTTGCATAGTCAATATAGAATTTCCGGGCAGCTTCTTCAGAATCAAATTCCATCCCCACGTATGGCTCTGAAATTGCATTTTCTTCTTGGTCACCATTCTCCCCTTTAACTGGGTTCTCACTGGCTTCTTCTTCTAAATCCACTGTCACAATTAATTATTTATTATGTTAACTCAAATATCAAAATAGAGTCTTTTAGTGCTGTGGCATCCATCACACATATCTTCATCAAGTTATGAAAATCATACAACCAATGGACTCAACTGATTATAGTAGGAGAAAATTGCATGAATCACGGGGGGCATCCAAGGATAAATATTAAACCAGAGACATTGTTCAGGACACTCTTCACCACAAAAATACAATTCCATTGGCCAAGGACTATGTTCAAGTCTCAGGTAAACATGTATATATCACTTACAGGTGTCAACTCAAGTATCTTTATCTTTGCAAGAATCATTAAAACTAGCCATTTTTGAAAGTGGACCACTGATGCCTGAAACTAAGTCTTAAAATCTGCAAAAAGGACCCATGAAAAGGAGTTCGCAGATAATATGGAAAACTAAGTGCACCCAAGACATGAAGAAGTGAAAGGGCCAACAGTAACAAATTAACCAAACACTTGTTGGTTGCACTGAACACATAGGAGGTCTACAGACATATATACAGAGCACGACCTATGAAACCGATCTAAGCGTCGAACAAAAGGTACTCCATGTTTTGATGGTTGAAAAGGTCAATAATTCATCCCAAGGGATTTTCTATTGCAGTGCTATAGCTAACAAGAAAAGCCGTCAGCTACACCATATTAATCCAAAACACAGGGACCAAAAGAAACCCTTGAAATCTGATAATGACCTTGGACGATCGATTGCCTTATTTATATACAGCACCAGTCAGACACAAAAATCTTGACTGCCCACCAAGAAAGCAGGGACCTCAAAGATGCTGATCTCGATGCACATGCAACAGTAACACCTTAAGAGACTATGGCAATCGCAACAATTGGAATCGTGAGCATCATGAATGATTTATCTTTGATACCAAAAAGTAGTTACTACAAACTTCCCAGTATTGGAGAGTATCTTTGGCACAAGCAACCAAAACTTAAACAACTCCGCAAAAGAACTCTCAATCGCGGTGATACTCTTGATTCTGCTGAAAAATGTTTCCATAGTCCAACCCACTCTACCCACCAGAGAGCACTCAAAAGATGAATCCTCTGGGTGACTTCACGCAGCGGACTTAAAGGTGGTTATTACATAGAAAGCATGCGTGACAAATGATCGAGCAATGCGGATGATTGCTAATCACTTGGGATAACAACACACCATCCCATTTTTTAACTCGACGGATCACTCAGAAAAACAAACTCCAATGTAGTCCCAAACCGATCCCATTTCAACTAAGGCCAAAAGCCACGGAGTTCAAGAATCAGACTACAAGGAATGCACTACCCTCGTCATAAAAATTCCGAGTTCAGACGAGAAATGGCGAAAATAGGAACAAGACAGTCACTCCAATTGCACCAAACACAGTACCCAAAACCCAGAAATCTCCAATCTTGAAGAGCTCTCGAGTAGCCCAGTTCAAAAAACCTCCCTCTTTCCCAACAAGACGATCACTGCACGAGCTGCATCTCAAGAATTCTACCACAAGATTTCGGATCTCCAAAGAAAAAGATCAAGAAAAGGGTGATCAAACAGGGGCACTTACTCGGAATCGACCCTCTGAGCACCGAAAAAGAAAGGATCTTTGCCGTGGGAGACGGAGCCCAAGGAACTTGTCCGAGAACGAAAAAGAACGCCTTTATTGACAATTCGCCTTCACCGTTTCGTCCGAAGCAGGATTGCCTTCCTGGGTGGAACTGTAAAAGAAAGGCGACGGTCGTGTCGTTGACGAGGCCACGACACGGTAAAAGCGGTCATGGACCGGGTCTTGCTTGGATCGGGCCGTGTAGCTTGGTGCCCATGCGATCTACCAAATCTGGCTGAGCCTTTGTATCAGGTCGGGCCTCCATTTTAATAGTCGAGATGAACTTGATCTATATGATCGGACTTATAGTGTGCACCTCAATCTATGCAACAATGGCTCGATGAGTTAATATTTTACGCCTCGAAGAGTAAGGTCATGTTCATGATTTAAGCTGGGGAATTGGAAGCGCGGGATGGCATATGCTTGGTTAACCAGCCGATATTGTCCGGCCGCATCATTTCTTGTACTAATATTCATGAGTCAGTGTTTTCAATATAGTAATTTTCTTAAACGTATCGTATTAATCACACCGAGAACAACCTGCTAGAAAGTCATAAATTAATTTCCTTAACCCTACTATTGTTTCCTGTGTGCACATTTGAGTAGTGTGGAGGAAAAAAAAAGTCCGGAATTGGATGTGGGTAATGATAAGATGTGACTGAGTCACATGATGATTTAAGTTTCTAAATAAACGTGGGCTCAGCTAGATTATCAATGAGCTTAACTTATGAACTATCTCTTGAATCCTTCCATTATAGGTATTGAACTTTCACGGTGCTTTCCCAATCTTATTCTAGCAAGAAGGGCGATGGGGAGTTGAGTAGGGTGGACGAGAAGTTTTGTATGAGAATAATTTATGCATTAGCACTTCCCTTTTTTACAGCGATTAAAATGAAAAACTGCATTTAATTTATGCATTAGCACTTCCCTTTTTTACAGCGATTAAAATGAAAAACTGCATTTAATTTGAACATTTACTGGCGAGAAACGATTAAGCTCTTTCCCATTCAATCCTCGAACGTTCAGCTACCTCAACCATTGGACACCATCTAGCTCACTCAATCTGACATGAGAGAACGGCTTCACTAAAGGCACTTGAATTGAAAGTCCTTGACAGACTTTTTGCATGGTGGGTCGACGATGAGGATCGACTCGCAAGCATGCCATTGCTAGTTTAGCGATCGAGACCACATTCTCCGCGTCTTTGTCTGAAGGAAGCGGGAGACGTCGGTCTAGCACATCTTGCAGTGACGTTCCCGAGTCGGTTTGCATCGGCAATGTCGATGATTGACGTGAGCTTGAGACAAGATCCCCCGGATGTCTTCCCATAATTACTTCCAATGCTACCACTCCGAAGCTATAAACATCACATTTTTCAGTAATTACTACTGAATACGCTAACTCTGCACGATATAAGGGTAGCTTTAAGTTGTCATCTTGTAAATTTTAGCAATGCAATTTAATTTATGAAAAAGAAGTGAGCCAAAATTACAGATGACGATAGATAATAACAAACGTGCAAGCACATACATACCTGGTGCTATATATCCGAGTGTACCGACCAATGAAGTCCAATTAGATGAATCTGGCTTGAGAAGCCTTGCTGTGCCAAAATCAGAAACACAAGCTTCAAAATCACCATCCACAAGCACATTGTTGCTAGTGATGTCTCTATGAATCCATGGAGGAGAGCAATCGTGGTGCATGTAACACAATGCATCCGCCACGCCTTTGATCGCAGTCGCCCTCCTGGCCCAATCAAACTCCATCGCCATCTCGTCGTCAATCAAGGCCCTTCTCAAGCTTCCTCTTTCCATGAATTCGTACACCAAGAACGAGTGTCTTGGATGGAAGCAGTATCCATAGAGCTTGACAATGTTACGGTGTCGTATATTTGCCAATGCAGCGACCTCCTGCTCTAGTGATGTTAACCCGAGAATCTCATCATGCGGCGCATGGATTTTCTTCACGGCAAAAGCTTGATCAGCTGATAGCTTGGCTTTGTACACAGCTCCGTATCCGCCGTCTCCCACACAGTACTTGGAATCGAATCCTTCCGTGGCTTTGATAATGTTCTTGTACACCAATTTTCCGTCGTAGCCCCATATCGCAAAATCATCTCCTCGCACTTGTGCTTCCAATGAGTCTTGCTCTGCTCTTTTGCCCCTTTGGCGAGCTAGAAGAATCATTCCGACGATTAAAGACGTGAGGATGATGAAGCTGACTAGCGTGAGGATGATTGGAACCATAAACTTGTTTCCTTTCTCACTATAAGTCCTCTCAGAGCATTTCTTCAAACCAGCCACAACCCCACACAACCCAGCTTTATTGCTTGCGACTGCGCTGTATGGAGCATCACGGAAGGCTTTGATGTTTGGGATTGGACCCTCCAGGTCGTTGTGGGATATATTCACAGATACCAATCCCAACATATTGTTGAAACTTTTTGGTATGAAGCCAGACAGGCGGTTTTGGGATAAATTCAACACTTCCAAAATTGTCAACTTTCCGATGCTGCCTGGTATTTTTCCTGCCAGGAAGTTATGGGACAGATCAAGATCACTCAAAAACTGCAAATTGCCTATCTCCGAAGGAATACTGGGTCGAATTTCATTGTTGCTCAAATTCAAGTTCCACAAGCTTCCGCACTGTCCTAATTGCGGTGGGATCAAGCCACCGAACTTGTTGCTCCCTAAGTTGAGCTTCCTCAGTGTAGACAAATGACCAATCTCAGGAGGGATGGTACCAGAGATTTTGTTATCATGTAGATCAAGCTCGAGCAGTGAAGTCAATCTTCTCAATTCCCTTGGAACCTCACCGGTAATATAGTTTGATGAGAGGTCCAATACGCTCAGCTGAGCCATATTCCCAATCATGGGATGTATTTCACCAGAAATGTTGTTACTGGAGACTCTTAGGCTTGTTAAGTTATGGGAACAGGCCCATTTCGAAGAAAGCTCGCCGTAGAATTGGTTATAACTCAAGTCAATATACTTCAAGTTGGGATATGCACCCAAATCTTCTGTCAAGTTTCCCGTGAGTTGGTTTCCTTCTAGTCGAATCCTCTGTAAGCTACTGCAATTCTTCACGCTCTTAGGAAGATGACCATAGAAGTGATTATTATGAGCTGTAAATCTTTTGAGTAATCCTCCAAGGCAAATGTTATCTGGTAGTCGCCCTATGAGCTTATTTTCACTTATGGAGAAAACTCGTAGAAATCTGAGATTATTCATTTCATCCGGGATGAAACCAGAAAGATTGTTATAGTGCAAACCCAGTGCACTTAAGTTGACCAATTTTCCAATTGATCTCGGGATCGACCCGTTGAGACTATTTCCCGACAGGTAAAGTTCCTTCAGATGTCTCAAATTACCAAAACCAGAAAGATTGTTATAGTGCAAACCCAGTGCACTTAAGTTGACCAATTTTCCAATTGATCTCGGGATCGACCCGTTGAGACTATTTCCCGACAGGTAAAGTTCCTTCAGATGTCTCAAATTACCAACTTCTTCAGGAATGGAGCTGGAAAGATCGTTCCAAGCGAGGGCTAATAGAGTCAGGGCAGTCAAGTTTCCAATAGACACAGGAATTGGACCACTTAAATTATTGAAAGACAGATGGAGCTCTGCCAGAGGTTTCAACCTTCCTATCTCCTGGGCAGCTGGACCAGAAAGATGATTCCTTCGGAAGTCAAGGACTTTTAGACTACTCAGATTTCCTATAGACGAAGGAATGGAACCGGTTAATTTGTTCCCTTGGAGAGAGAGGAAGGTAAGAGAACTTAGGGTGTAGATTTCTCGAGGAACAGACCCTACGAGATTGTTTTGGCCCAGGGCGAGAAATGTTAACTTGCTCAAGTTTCCCATAGAAGTAGGAATCTGACCTGCGAGATAATTATCATACAAGGTGAGGTTCAAAAGAGAGTGCAGCATTCCTATTTCTTCAGGGATAGTTCCGTGTAGACGATTCCTGTCAAGGTAAAGAATGCTCAGCCTGCTCAACTTGCCTATTTCAAGAGGGATTGTGCCAGAGAGCGAGTTGTTAAAGATAGACAGAGTGGACAACTTAGAGAGGTTACTGATTGATGAAGGAATACGACCATACAGCGAGTTTGCCGAGAGATTGAGACTAATTAGATTTGACAGAGCTGTAAAGTTAAGTTTGCTGACCGAACCTCGCAAACCTGTGTCCGTGATATTAAGCCCCGAGACACTTCCTGAGCCATCGCACCCGATCCCTCTCCATATGCAAGGGTTGTCCCCTCGCCATGAAGATAAAAGAGCTTGACTATTATTGTCCAGACCAGATTTCCACTCCAGCAGAGCATGCATTTCCTCTCCTTGCGTAGTTCCGTTGCTCGCTCGAGCACCGAAATAAGTTGGAACAAGAGATGAGGCGAAAATTGTGATCATGATTGCACTGATGTAGGGCGATAGCTTCATGGAAACAAAATTATATTGAGATATATTTGAAAATGTGGAAGAGACCATCAGTCTCTGCACTTAAAATTTGTATGATATTACTTTAACTACGTGCTGAAGTATTTATAGCTGGACCTGAACCACATAAACCTTTTCAAAGACATGCATAATAGCTTTCAGCCTGTCTGGCAAACAGTCACGAAAAGATATGACTTTGTCCTGATTAATCGGTTGAAAAAGTCCAACTTCTTCAAGTTTTGGAGGATAGATCAAGAGCAAAATTAAATGGGTGGGGACGTCGCCCTCAGGCTTGGTCATCCAATTTGTTGCAATATGTAGACATCAAGCCAACCTTGATCAAAGGCAAACCCATGACCCATAAGCATCAAGCCTACCTTGATCAAAGGCAAACCCATGACCCATAAGCATCAAGCCAACCTTGATCAAAGGCAAACCCATGACCCATAAACATCAAGCATCAAGCCTACCTTGATCAAAGGCAAACCCCTGACCCATAAGCATTAGGCCAACCTTGATCAAAGGCAAACCCATGACCCATAAGCATCAAGCCAACCGCCAGAAGATGTGTATGTGTTTCACTAGTTAGAAAAAGTCACAATTCCCAGACCCTGTCAAGACAAGAAGGCAAGTCGACCCAAGTCAAGCGACACTAGTGTCCAGTTTAAGCTCCGGTCAATTTGCCACTTGAAAAGGGATTGAGAATAGCAATATTTCAGTTCGAAACCTGAGGGGTCCTCCAATCTAGTTCATGACATTGACCTAGAGCCTCTAAAGAGGTAATAGCATTCGTTAGCTCGGGCCTCATAAATTTCCGGAGAGTAAAGGTTACAGTCTGATGAAAATGATATGTTTAATACCAGGATAGAACTTGAAATATATCAACCATTTTAGGGGGTAGAACATTGTGATGCACTCAACAGAAGAGTCTTTTGATGCACTCAACAGAAGAGTCTTTTGATGAGATATCAACTCTTCCTTTGAAGTATCGGCAAGTAATTGTTTGATGAAAAGGATAGGTTTATTAGCTAGACAGAAGTTGAATTTTCGTCTCCCGTTTTAGTGGGTAGAACATTATGATCCACTCAACAGAAGAGTCTTTGATGAGATATCGATCTTCCCCTTGAATTACTTCCAATGCTACCACTCCGAAACTATAAACATCACATTTTCAGTAACTACTACTGAATACGCCAACTCTGCAAGATATAAGGATGGCATTAAGTGCTTGTTTGTTAAAAAGTGTTTTTGTTCTTTGGAACAAAGTTCTTGGGAATAGATTTGGAACAGAAACAAAAACTAAAAAAAATGTTACTTCTTGTTCCGTAAACAATTCTAAAAACAATTTTCTCTCTTTTCTTTTTTCTTCTTCTTTTTTCTTTCCTTCTTCCTTTTGGCTGGTCACCGGCCTCAGCCATGGCCAACAAGCGGTCGACGAGGGCTGGCGACCTCGCTGAAGGCGTCGCCGACCCCGGCGATGCTAAGTCTCGCTGAAAATGTGAGCTCGAGCTTGCCCGGCCAAGGTGAGGCCGAGCCTGCCAGCCCGGCGTGAGGTTGGACCTTTCTAGGCTAGGGCAAGGCGACCTCGCATCGCCCAGGTGAGGTCAAGCCTCGCCCGTGGCCCGGTGAGACTCGCCGCCACCGAGGCCACTCGGCCTCACCCAAATCTAGCAAGGTCGCCTCGTGGTGGCTTGGCGAGGCTCTAGTGAGCTTGTCGGACTGTTTAGCCAGTTGCCGGTCGTCGCCGTGGCTGGTGACCGCCATAAAGGAAAAAGAAGGAAAATGTAGAAAAAGAAAGAAAGAAAAAAAGGAAAATATAATAAAAATATTAAAAATATTAAAAGAAACAATAAAATTATACAAGTTTACCAAACACATTTATATTCCTACATTTCTATTCCTAGAATATAAATTTTTTACGATTGCGACGCGTTCTTATGCTCGAAATTGTTCTCAAGAACAAAAAAAAAAAAAAAAACTATTTCTGTTCAAAAATTGTTTCTCGAAACAGAAACGTTACCAAATGTGCCCTAAGTTGTCGTTTTGTAAATTTTAGCAGTGCAATCCAATTTATAAAAAATGAGTGAGCCAAAGTTAGCCAAAGTTATAGATGACAATAGATAATAACAAACGTGCATGCACATACGTACCCGGTGCCATATATCCAAGTGTACCGACTAATGAAGTCCAATTAGATGAATCTGGCTTGAGAAGCCTTGCTGTGCCAAAATCAGAAACATGAGCTTCATAATCACCATCCAGAAGCACATTGTTGCTGGTGATGTCTCTATGAATCCATGGAGGAGAGCAATCATGGTGCATGTAACACAATGCATCTGCCACGCCTTTGATCGTGCTCGCCCTCCTAGCCCAATCAAATTCCATTGCCATCTCGTCATCACTCAAGGCCCTCCTCAAGCTTCCTCTTTCCATGAATTCGTACACCAAGAACGAGTGTCTCGGATGAAATCAGTATCCATAGAGCTTGACGATGTTACGGTGTCGTATATTTTCCATTGTAGCGACCTCCTACTGTAGTGATGTTAAACCGAGAATCTCATCATGCGACGCATGGATTTTCTTCACGGCAAAAGCTTGAATATCGGATAGCTTGGCTTTGTACACTGATGGATTTTTTAATTAGTGATGGGCCTAAGTTGGCCCGTCCGCCCATGCTAGGCCCAAAAGGCCCGGCCCACGGGAATAGGGCCTGTGGAAGGGGAAGGTATAAAAGGGAGGAGAGAGAGAGAGAAGAAAAATGTTTTGGCAGAATGTACGTCTTCTTCTCTCCAACGCTCTCTCCCCCCTTAAGACAAAACGGTAAGCAAACGGACACTTTGTCTTTCCCTTCAAGGCGTCATCGGATCGAACCAGGGCTAGATTTTCTTCCTCTTTCAGCATTGGTGTTTAATCTGTGGCTAACAAGGTACGCTCGAACCGTGGTGTGCTTTAGGATCGGTGATACGTGATTTTCCGGGCTTCGCTTTCGCATTCGTTTTAGGGGTTCGATTTAGTGTCGAATCCGGTTTTCGGAGATCGATCATTCCCAACATTGGTATCGAGCCTTAGTTCACGTTTTCCCGATCTGTTTTGATGTTTTGATTGATTTTTTTCGAAAGTGTTTCGGCCGTACGGATCGGGCGAGAAATCCCGACACCGAGCGTTCTTCGGCCATTTTACTGAGTTTTCGTAAGTCGAAAACCATTTTCTGAATACATGGGGAGAAAGGTGACGTCGAGACGAGTCTGGAGGTACGTTGTGCGCCGCTGGGCGACGCCGCACGCGCCGGAAGGGCAGCCTCGCCAGCGCGTGCGGCACACGTGCCGGTCGGCGAACCGGCGCGTGCGCACCGCCGGCAGCGGCACGCGCCGGTCCGCGGACTGACGCGTGCCGACGTCATCGTGACGTCATCCAACGGTCGGTAACCGCTCGGATGACGTCGTCACCGGCGACGGCCGGGCGGTTCTGCCGGACCCGACCCGGAGAGATCCGACGCACGCGCACGCACGTGCGGGATGACATCCGTGTGACGTCAGCCCGCACACGTGCGCAGCACGTGCCTTCGGTTCGCCCGAGCCGGCCCGATCGGTCCGACCGGTCCGACGACTTGACCGTTGACCCGTTGACCGTTGACTGACCATTGATTGTTGACTTTGACCGTTGACCCGAAAAAAAGAAGAAGAAAAAAGGAGTAATTTTTTTATTTTATTTTTATTTTTTCAATTATGTCTGTGTGGGTTGTAGGTAATCCATTTTTTATTCTGCATTTGTTGCATGAATCATGGAAAATTATGTATTTTCCATTTTGTTTATTATGGATTATAAGTGATCCATTTTTAGTTCCGCATTTGTTGCGGGAACTATGATGCGTTATGCAAGGATACCGCAATCCCAAGAACGGACGAAGGAAGTGCTAGACCGAAAAGGCTGATTAAAGAGTTAGCTGATTATCGGTGGCTTGATGGTGATTTTGTATCACACATGGTCAAGGTCAATCAGATGATACAGGAAATCATTTAGAATGGTTATCTTATGCCGGATTTTGAGAAGGTGCCGGCTTTGATGAACACTCTTCCACCTGAATGGCAAGCAGTGTTAGATCGGCTATGGGAGGTCAACGTGGTCCCAGATTATAGGAGTCTGGTGGAAGCTTTTGTAAGAGAGTACTATAGGATTGAGTTGGCCAAAACTTCAACCCTTAGATTGAGCGCCACATGGCGTAGAGCAAATGCGCCTTGGTGGCGACATGAAAGCTCTCCAAAAGTTTTTCCATGGTTGGCAAATGTGCCTTCAGTTTTCTCAGATGTTTTGACTGATAGATTAGAATGGACATTCCCTAATTATTTCTTAGATTAATTGTGAGATTTTTTTTTATGGATGTAAATATCTCTTTTCATGTGGATATTTTTTTCTTTGTATATTGCTTAGTGTAATGTATAGTTGAATTATGTGAAAGCACTGTTATTCTATTGGATGTTAGATAATATTTGCTTTCTGTGACTGCTGATTGCTGTGGGTAGTTAGCTGTGGGTAGTTATAGAAGTTTTTTGTAACTTCATAGAATTGATTTTGCATATGACAATTATATTAATGATAGTTTTAAGTTAGGATTTTTGGAGGATGATTGGAAACGTAGTGACCTTTTGATTCTGAAACCTTACTTGAAATTATTCATTGATATGATGTGTCTATGCAAATAGGGATACATAAATGATAGGCATTAATTATTCGTGCATGTATGTCTGATGTGTTCAGATTGATGTTTTCAGCAACTAAGAACATAATTGCTGATATGAACGGCAACAATTGTGAAATATTGAATATGAAGATTCAATATGTGTTGGAAAAGCAAGAAGCACTAGAAGCTCTTGACCATCTTATGGAAGATCTAGAGGATGCTGTGCGCCACCTTGAGCTGGTTGAGGACCGCTTAACGACATGTGAGCTGAGAATAGACATTTGCAATGCTGGTTCTAGCTCAGAAAGGGCTTTGTGCTCTAAGCGCAAGCGTATTGATTCGTTCAATATGTGGAAATGCAAAGGATCAAGTCCATGTTGCAAGAGACCAAGAGTTAACCAACACAAGAGAGGAAAACGTCCTCAAGTGAAGAAAATGTCAAGAGTGAGATGTTACAACTGTGACAAGAAGGGTCACTATGCTCGCGGTGTCGTGAGCCAAAGAAGGTAAACACCTCTTGTACATTTGAGAACTTTGTTTATGTGTTAAGTTCTGTATTATTAGCTGAATCCAATCCTTTGTGGACTGTAGATTCAGGAGCAACAGACGATGTAGCGAAGGATAGAGGATCCTTCGTAGAATTCCGACGAGTATCAACTGGAACTAAGTGGATTTATGTATGAAACAACTCCAGAGCTGAAGTTAAAGGGATTGGCACCTGCCAATTGAATATGTGTGATGGACGCAACTTGTTCCTACATGATGTTCTATATGCTCCGGAGATTCGTTGGAATTTAAGTGTCTGTTTTTGATATTGGTTAAGCTTGGTTTTAGTGTGAACTTCTGTAATAGCAATGTAGATTTGTATTTGAATACAAACTACTATGGTTGTGGTCACTTTTTGGATGGTTTTATTGTATCGAATGTTGACTGTGGTGATGTCAATATATGTTATTCCCTTGTTTCACGTCTTCTACTTCATAAGATAATGATGTGAATGTGTGGCATGCTAGACTTGGTCATATTGGGCAATAACATATGAATAAACTAGCCAAAGAGGGCTTGTTGGGCAACATTAAAAAAGTCGATTTGCCAATATGTGAGCATTGCCTAGTAGGGAAAACGACAAGGAAGCCATTTGGAAAGGATAAAAGAGCTGAATTTCCTCTGCATTTAATCCATTATAATGTCTATGGTTCAATGAATGTGAAAGGAAGGCAATGGGCTGTTTATTTCATCACTTTTAATAGATGATTATACTCGATTCGGATGTGTCTATTTGATTTCTCATAAATCTGAAGCATAAGTTGTTTCAAAAGGTTTATGAACTTGGTTGAAAATCAATTAGACAAGAAAATAAAAGTATTTAGATTTGATCGAGGTCGAGAATATTTATCTGATGAGTTCAGAAAATTATGTGGTGAAAAGGAATAGAAATACAGTAGTCTATTCTATATACTCCTCAACAAAATGGTGTTGCAGAGAGAAGAAACAGAACCCTATTAGAAATGGTTAGGTCCATGATGGCGCATGCTAACTTACATATCACTTTTTGGAGTGATGCGTTGTTAACTGCTGCCTGTATATTTAACCGGGTGCCTTCCAAATCAGTTAGTTCCACTCCATATGAGTTATGGACCGGTAGAAAACCGGACTTAAGTTTACTTAAGCCATGGGGTTATGCTGTCTATACTCATAAGTCCTCTCACAAGTTTGGGAAATTGGGTCCTAAAGGAAATAAGAGTATTTTAATGAGATACTCCGAACACTCAAAAGGGTATGTGTTCATAGGTGAGCAGGAAAGTGGGAGTATAACTGAATATGAATCACGGGATGTCACATTCTTAGTGGATGAATTTCCTAAGACTGGCGAAATATGGAAAGATTATTTCCTATTTGAAACCTTGGATCTAGATAATGATATTGGTTGAGTTCATCCAAGTGGGAGTAATATGAGAAGTGATGAATTGAATTCAACTCATTCTCAATTACAACCAAATGATGAGATGATATCGTCATTATCTAATCCGTGGGAGCATAATGGGGAATGATGTGCTAAGTGTACAATCTCCCATATAGCGAACAAGTCGCTAAAGTATTCCCCGTCGACGTTTTGACATTGAAGGGGAAACTTTTATAATTGCTCCGCAAGATGAGGATGAGCCGAGAAATATTAATGAGGCTCTTAATTGCCCTAGTAAGGAAAAATGGATTAATGCAATGGAAGAGGAAATAGAGTCAATGAAGTCAAACCAAGTCTGTGAACTGGTTGATCTTCCAAAAAGGACGCAGAGCTATTGGGAACAGATGGATTCTCAAAATGAAACGAAAGGCTGATGGCTCGATAGAAAGCATAAGGCTCGCCTTGTGGCGAAGGGGTATAATCAACAGGAAGGAATTGATTATGTAGAAACATTCTCTCCTGTAGTGAGATTTACCTTGATTCGCATAATTCTGGCAATAGTGTTTGGTATGAATCTTGAGTTACATCAAATGGATGTAAAGACTGCTTTCCTCAATGGAGAATTAGAGGAAGGAACATATAGGGAACAACCTGCTGGTTTCATAGTGAAAGGCCAAGAAGAAAATGTATGTCAACTTTGGGGGTCGATATATGGCCTTAAGCAGTCGTCAAGACAATGGTATATACGATTTCATAATGCCATAATAGCATATGATCTTACAATGATAGATGAGGATCATTGTATATATATCAAAAGATCCAAGGATCAATTTGTGATCATATCATTATATGTTGATGATATACTAATTGCCGGAAGCAATATGGAGCTAGTCAATGTTGGAGAAATCTTTCCAGAATATTTTGAAGCTGACAAAACATTTCTATCAGTCTAGTCTGGATATCGACAGTTTAAAGTCTCAAGACTTTGTAAACTCAAGACTCAAGACTCAAGACTCAAGACTCATGACTATTCTCACTGACAGTCTTTCTAATCCAGTGACGAAGGAAATCCAAAGCCGAAGTATATGGTTGAGGATTCGATCCTATCCTCTGGAAAAGATCCCTTGGTTGGATAATCATTTCGGATTCTTTGATTCTTATCTAAGATCAATTGAAGATTCAATGATCAACGAAACATTCTTGGAATGTTCTATTCTTGAAACCAAGATCCCGATTGTATGGATGGGCAAACAGATTGATGGGCTATCATCGATTCCTTAAATAGCTCGGATGATCTTCTTAATTGATTCCGTCCAACGGATAGATTGGAGGAATTCCTTTGGTAAGTGCCAACGGCTATGATGGCATAAAGGAGTATAAAAGGAAGACGCTCTAGTTGTTTTAAGTGTGTGATTGATAGGAAAATTCCAGTCGAAGAACCTTGATTGTTAGTCGATACGGTTCGAGCGAAATTGTATACACAGAGTGTTTATACTTGGTGATACCTTGAGCGAGTGTAGTAGATCATCTACATCGAGAAATCAAGGAAGATCAACACTGTAACATCTCTTTGTTCATAGTGGAATCCAGCCAATCGGCTGTCAGTGCAGAAGAGTGGATGTAGGCTTGAATCAAGCCGAACCACTATAAACCGCATGTTCAATTCTCTCTTTCCTTTACTAAGTCTTATGATTGATTTTTTTAATTATTGCAAATCCTTCATCTGTCTAAGTATTGTGCAATCTTCAAGAAAATTTTTATAAACCTATTCACCCCCCCTCTAGGTACTTGTACTAGCAATATCAATTGGTATCAGAGCTCGTGTTCTTACTTTATTTGAAGTGTTTTGCTTCAGAGTAAAAGATCCATGGCTAGTATGCTAGCACCGGGGGCTGGTGGAAGGGCAAAGCAATACCAGACCACCCTACTTTGATGGAAAGGATTACAACATCTGGAAAAACAAGATGAAAGCTTTTCTACGGTCAAAGGATCCTCGGAATGGGATGTAGTGGAAAGAGGAATTATTCCTACCTGCTGCATCGTATCCGAAAAGGGAAAGAAACTGTTGATATCGGTGGAATGTCTCAAGAAGAGATAAACAAGAGACAAGCACTCGATGCAAAAGCAATTTACTCTTTATATTGTGCTTTATCACCAATTGAATATAATGAGAATATCTTCTTGTGTCATGACAAAAGAAGTCCGGGACAGATTACATATCACTTATGAAGGACAGACCGAGTGAAGGAGACCAGAATTAACATTCTCCTTGGTCAATATGAAGCCTTCAAAATGAAACCGGGGAGAATCTATAACCGACATGTTTAGCCGTTTTTCTGGATATTGTTAATGGCCTTGAAAATCAAGGACAGAAAATTTCTGATCCTATGAAGGTGAACAAAGCGCTGCGTGGACTCTCCAAGGATTGGAATCATATAAAGACTTCAATAAGAGAGACGCAAAGAATTATGCCATTATCTGTAGACGAGCTGATTGGAACTCTTTAGTCTTACGAAGTGGAACGAATTAATGAAGACGAAGATCCAAGAGGTAAGAAATCCATTGCATTAAAATCTAACGATGATTACGATGATACGGACTCGAAGAAGATCGGACGATGAGGAGCTTGCTCTAATGATTAGAAAGTTCAGAAAGCTGAATAGAAAAGGAAGAAGGTTCAACTCAAGGAAACAAAGTCTTGAAACAGCAAACCAAGTTTGTTGATAATGAGAAACCAAACAAAGATGTAGTTTTCTTCGAATGTAAGAAAAAGGGACACATCGACCAAATTGTCCTCTCCCGAAGAAGAAGAGAGGAAAAGCTGAAAAGTCTCGAAAAAGCTCTCAAAGCCGAAACTTGGAGCGATACGAGTGTGAAGAAAGTGATGAGGAATATGCCTGTGTGTCGATGGCACAATCGGACTCGAACTACTGGATCGACTCGGACGGTGAATTTGAGGTAAGTGATTATAACATCCCTGTCAAAGTCTCTAAATACATTGATGAACTATGTTTTAGTCTTAAGACTTCTCTCAAAAAGATTTCCGAACTTAAAAGGAAAACTCAGTTTTAAAACAAAAGGAAAATATTTTAGAAGAAAAAGTGAAAAGTTTAGACTTGAATGTTTCTACTCTTAAGGAGAATGAAGATAAAATTTCAAAAGAAAATGCTTTCTTAAAAACTGACTTATCAAATATTTCAAAGAAATTTTCAATAGGTCGAGAAAAACTTGAAAAAGTTCTTTCAATCCAAAGACCTTACTTCAATAAGTCTCGGTTTAGGTATGATAGTAGAAACAATTCCTTTGATTGATTTTCCAAAAGTAAAAGAAAGAATTAAGAAAAGACCGTCAAAAGAAGCTTACAAAAATCATTTCGAGAAAGTCTTTGTAAAGTCGTAGGTCGAAATGCTCTAAGGTGTTCAAAGTGTAACAAAGTAAGGATCATTTTGAAAAAGAGTGTCCTATGGTTTGGAAGCCTGTTAAAAGGTATGGCCTAGTAATGCTCATTCTACTAACGCCAAAGGACCCAAGAAAATTTGGGTACCAAAGAAAGCTTGAGACTCTCTTTTAATGCAGGTCTCTGTCAAAAAGAAAGTTAAGTGGTATCTTGACAGGGGATGTTCAAGACACATGACAGGAGACTCAAATTGCTTTATAAAGCTTGTTCAAGTAAATGGTGGAAAAGTTTCATTTGGAGGAAACAAAGACAAAGGAAGCATTGTGGGTTTTGGAACTGTGAAAATTGGAAATCTCACAATAAGCAATGTCTCTCTAGTGGAAGGACTCAACTACAATCTTCTAAGCATTAGCCAATTGTGTGATCTTTTGGTTTCAAGATCTCCTTTCAAGAAGGTATATGTTCTGGAATTAGCAAAGACTCAACTCAGTCTTTCATGGGTCGAAGGCATGGAAATATCTATCTCCTTGATGTAAAACCAAATGAAGCACAATGCCTAATCTCAATTCAAGATGAAGCAGTCTTATGGCACGAAAGCTTGGCCATGTCAACATGAAACAATTAGCCAAAATCTCATCAAAGAAGCTTGTTCGAGGTCTACCTAAATTGCCATACCAAAAGTCGATTCATGCACTCCATGCATTCGGGAAAGGCGGTAAGAAATTCATTTAAGCCAATAAATCATGTCTCTACTAATCATGTACTACGGTTGCTTCATATGGATCTCTTCGGACCGACCGGAACCCGAGCATTGGAGGTAAGAAATATTGCCTAGTAATTGTGGATGATTACTCCCGCTTTACTTGGGTATATTTCCTTGCAAGTAAGTCAGAAACCTTTTCATATTTTGAAAAATTTGCCAAAAAGGTTCAAAATGAAAAAGGATGTGCAATCTCAAGCATAAGAACAGATCATGGAAGTGAATTTGAAAATCAAGATTTTACGAAATTTTGTGATAAATCTGGTTTTAATCATATGTTTTCCTCTCCATATACTCAGAGCAAAATGGAGTTGTGGAAAGAAAGAATAGATCTCTTCAAGAAATGGCTAGAACACTTATAATTGAAAGCAAAATTTCTTCACGATTTTGGGTGAAGTCTGTTTTAACAGCATGCTATATTATAAATAGAGTCTTTTTAAGACCTATTTTAGAGAAAACCCCTATGAATTGTTCAAAGGTAAGAAGCCTATTGTTTCATATTTTCATGTGTTTGGTTGCAAATGCTTTATTTTGAAAAATGCAAATGATCGAGTTGGTAAGTTTGAAGAAAGATCGATGAAGGCATCTTCCTTGGATATTCTACATCAAGCAAAGCCTACGAGTCTATAACAAGAAAAGCCGGTCGGTGGAGGAATCAATGAATGTCAAATTCCAAGACTCAATGCAAGATGAATCCAGCCAGACTCAGTATGAAGAGTCTGAACCCACTCCTGAACTTCCAACGCTTACAACTCAAGAAGCATCTCAGTCTCTGGAAGTCCAACATCAAGAAACTCATGAAGATTCAAATAAAGATAGAGATCATCAACCAGGCAGATCAACCAAGAATCGGAAGCATAAATCCGGTCATCCCAAAGATCTCATTATTGGCGAAATCAATGAAGGAATCCGCACCAGATCAAAAAGGCGTGAAGAATCTAGTGATGTGGCTCTCATTTCTGAAATTGAACCAAAAAGCATAGAAGAAGCTTTATCTGATGAAAGTTGGATCGAAGCTATGCAAGAAGAACTCGGAGCAGTTCAACATCAATGATGTCCGGGAATTGACATCTAAACCAAAAGGTAAAAGCGTTATTGGAACCAAGTGGGTATTCAGGAACAAGATGAATGAAGAAGGAAAAGTCGTACGAAACAAAGCAAGACTCGTGGCCAAAGGATATACGCAAGAAGAAGGAATAGACTATGATGAGACTTACGCTCCAGTAGCAAGGTTAGAAGCTATTCGTCTATTACTTGCGCTTGCTTGTTATAAAAATTTCAGGTTATTCCAAATGGACGTCAAAAGTGCATTCCTAAATGGATTCATCCATGAGGAAGTTTATGTGGAACAACCACCTGGGTTTGAAGACCCAAAGAAGCCAAACTCAGTCTTCAGACTGAAAAAAGGCCTTGTATGGTTTAAAGCAAGCACCTTGAGCTTGGTACGACAGACTAAGTAAGTTTTTATTACATAATGGTTTTGTCAAAGGTAAAGTAGATACTACTTTGTTTATCAAAAAGGAAAACAAAAGCTTTTTACTTGTTCAAATATATGTAGACGATATTATTTTTGGATCACCAAATGAAAGTCTATGCAAGAAATTTTCTAAGTCTATGCAGGATGAGTTTGAAATGAGTATGATGGGAGAATTAACATTCTTTCTTGGACTACAAGTGAAACAAATGAGGGAAGGAACTTTTATTTATCAAGAAAAATATGTGAATGATCTTGTCAAAAGGTTTGGATTGGAAAAGTGCAAAAAGACCGACATACCAATGTCATGTTCTCGAGAAGATAGACAAGGATGAAGAAGGAAGAAAGTAGATCAAAAGCTGTACGGGAGCATGATCGGTTCACTTCTTTATCTTCTTTTGCTTCTAGACCTGATATTTTGTTGAGTGTTTGCATTTGTGCTAGGTTTCAATCAGATCCTAGAGAATCCCATCTCGGTGCTGCAAAACGTATTATCAAATACGTTGCCTCATCTTCAAGCATCGTCTACGGTATCCCAAGAAGGAGACTTTAATCTTCTAGGATACTCGGATGCGGATCTGGTCGGTTGCGAGTCGATAGAAAAAGCACTTCCGGAACTTGTCAATGTTGGAAACGAGGACGAGTGCCTTGGTTTTCGAGGAAGCAAAGCTTGTAGCTCTCTCAACGACAAGCGAGTATGTAGCTCTTGGAAGCTGCTGTTCGCAAATTCTATGGATGAAACAAGCTACAAGACTTTGGGATTGAAGACTCATGCACGAAATCGAGATGTGACAACACCCGGTGCGATCAATCTCACCAAAAATCCAATCCTTCATTCAAGAGCAAAGCATATTGAGATTCAACATCACTTCATTAGAGATCATATTCAAAATGGAGAAATCTCAATTCAATTTGTTGATTCAAAGAGTCAACTAGCGGATATATTCACAAAGCCTTTGGAGAAAAATCAATTTGACTTTATCCGTTCAAGACTCAACATTTTGAAGCTTGAAGAAGTTAAAGTCTAGAGACTCACCAACTCTAAGACTCTAATCTTTCAGACTTTAAATCCTCGGACTCGGACATTCGTGGCTATAGCGCGTAAGTTGTAAAGGTACGAATTTTCGTTTAGGTATCTAAACTCGAAAAGGTACGATCTTTTGTTCGGTTATTCTATAATCCGCTTAAAATTTGAAGACTTGTCTTTTTTAAAAAAAAAAAATAATTTTGGCAGTTATTGATTTTGAAAAGAAGTGTTCGTACACTTTCCTTGCACCGATTGAACTTCCTTTTTCAAAACTGAGTTATATATATACAGTTTTTCTTTTCCCAATCTTCAAAACCCTAAAAGGCACTCTCATCCCGATACTGTTTCTACTGCTTGTTCGTCGTCGAGAAAGTGGTCATTTTTCTTGGGAAAGCAAGTGAAGGAATCTTCCAATCGACAAAGAAAGATGTCTTATTCGAGGAAATCATCAAGAATCGCAAGCGGGGACCACAAAGAATGGAGAAGGACTCACTCACTTCGATCTCACCGAGGAAGAAGACTTAACAAGTCGGTGACAAAGTCCGATTCGCTCTCATCCACGTCATTCAACGCCTCCCGCCCCACAAGGTGAAAGTCATCTTCTGGAAGAAGAGATAATCGAGGATGCCGACCCAGTAAGAGTCCAAAAACCCTCATTTATCTATAAACTTTATCGTGCGTTGAAAAGCATCGGTACTCCATTGAAATATATAGATGACTTCCTTAAGGACAAAAATTATGGGAATGAGTATCTTTTACCGAGGAAAATGGAGGATTTGGGAATTGCCCCGAAAGGAAAAGCGAGAGGACGCACTTGCAAACATTCCAAGTGATCCTCGTATGCCGAGACAAAATTTAATTGAAGGGAACGATGATGACAGAATGTTCCTTGAATTTCAACCGAAAATGGGAGTGACAAAGCAAAGGTGAAAGGAAATCGGATGGATTTGTTCAAATCCAAGGATCGGGAAAAAGTGTATTTCAGGCTGTTGAAAAGAGGGGTGATAAACCCTAGAAGTGTCGATTTTGACTTCCTGGACGCTATCAACATGAACTTAAGAGAAAAGTTGAATTTGTTTCAACTTGAGAATTTTTGCTCTGATTCTACTGACGGGTATGCTCATCTGACCGCTTATTTCTATTCAAATCTTAGCTTTCTGGATGCGAATAGAATTTCATTCAGTGTACGAGACCAAGTCTACGTGGTAGATGTTAATATATTGGCAAACATAGTTAGAGTTGAACGAGGACGTTATCTACCAATCAAAGTCTCACCTACTCGTACTACGGAACTTGTCAAAGATAGGAACGCGAGAGAAGAAAGTTACCTATTCAGGGATGAATGCCATCAACATTGTGCTTCATAAGATTGTAATCAAGCTGTCTCGGACCGAAGTCTACGTCAAAGACTTCGTGTCTCTTTCAAGCAAAGTTGATGTACGCGATCAACTCGGGACGGAAGTTCTCTCTCCCACACACTATTCTCTTCCATATGTACGAGCAATGTCGAAAGACAAAGGACAATTGCCTTATCCCTGATGCAGTGACCAAGATCTTGAGACACATGAATATTGAACCGCCACAAACACTTTGTGTTCAACCGTGTGATAAGATGGTGGTAGGTTTGAAGATGTTAACGAAGATGCGTGCAAGAACTTTCCAAGGCAATGGAAAAATTTAGAATGAAATCTCCAGTTGATGCCCCTTCAAAGAGAAAAGGAAAGGAGGCCATTGGTGCCCCATCGAAAAGAAGAAAAGAACTCTCATCCTAGAGGATGAAGATCCTACTATCCATGCACCGACAAGAACCCAGACGTTACGTGTCTCGGTAAACGAGAACTTCAGAAGAAACGGAGAGAGAAGAAGAAGAGCAAACCAAGAGCGAGAGAAGAAGAAGAGCGAGAAAGAAGGAGAAAGAAGCTGAAGAAGAGAAAGAAAAGTCTGCTGCTGAATCTGGAGAGAAGGGAAATCAAGAGCATGATCATCACTCTTCCCCTTTGGATGTCCTAGAGACGGGGAGTTGGCGAGCAAGAAAGGTCTACACCTCATGCAGCCGATAGTGAAGGTCCAAGACAATCTCCAGCGGACCCGGAAGAATTTCAGGCTTCTCAATTGCTGAAGAAGGTGATACGTCGACACCAAATCTGCAAGACTATACGAAGCGCCATCGTCTCCATTTACTCCATCGAGAAAGCTCATGCCGGTACGGACGGACAATTCTGCAGATTTTCATCGCATCATGGATATTCTTCGGAATGCGTGGTCGATATATGCTCGGATTGTGAAATTCAAGCCATGAAGAATGCTTGGACAAGCATCTTTAGTCACCCCCGGAGGACAAGATGAAAGACCTCGCTCTACAACTTCAAGCCAATGCCAAAGGAGAGGAGGTACTCATCTAAGAGAGGCCTTGAAGAGGCTAGAAGGCGTAGTCCGGTCAATAGGAGATTTCCAGATCGTACGCATTCCCAAGCAGACATGACTCCTTTCTCACCCTTTTTAATGATGACAAAAAGGGGGAGAACCAATTTGAACCAAAACAATTCTAAAAACTTTGACTTTTGTGGTTGGTTATGTTTATTTTTGAGTATGACTTGAGAACTTGAACTTCGGTGTGAATTTAAATTTGACTGAATTGGCTGTGGATTTTGATGCTTGACTGGTTACATTTATATCAAGTTTTGTTATATGGTATTACTCATGAAAGACTAACCAATTTTCTGTGGATGCAGAGTCTGGTTGTTTTATTAATCTTTATGAGTTAGCCATATTGCTTGAGAAATGTTTTTGCAAATCAAAGTTGTTCAAATCTACAAGAAATTTTTGTCACCATCAAAAGGGGGAGATTGTTGGAGAAATCTTTCGAGAATATTTTGAAGCCGACAAAACATTTCTATCGATCTAGTCCGGATATCGACAGTTTAAAGTCTCAAGACTTTGAAAACTCAAGACTCAAGACTCAAGACTCAAGACTCATGACTATTCTCCTTGCGTCTTTCTAATCTAGTGACGAAGGAAATCCAAAGCCGAAGTATATGGTTGAGGATTCGATCCTATCCTCGGAAAAGATCCCTTGGTTGGATAATCATTTCGGATTCTTTGATTCTTATCTAAGATCAATTGAAGATCCAATGATCAACGAAACATTCTTGGAATGTTCTATTCTTGAAACCAAGATCCCGATTGTATGGGCAAACAGATTGATGGACTATCATCGATTCCTTAAATAGCTCGGATGATCTTCTTAATTGATTCCGTCCAACGGGTAGATTGGAGGAATTCCTTTGGTAAGTGCCAACGGCTATAATGGCATAAAGGAGTATAAAAGGAAGACGCTCTAGTTGTTTTAAGTGTGTGATTGATAGGAAAATTCAGTACGAAGAACCTTGATTGTTAGTCGATACTGATTCGAGCGAAATTGTATACACGAGAGTGTTTATACTTGGTGATACCTTGAGCGAGTGTAGTAGATCATCTACATCGAGAAATCAAGGAAGATCAACACTTGTAACATCTCTTTGTTCATAGTGGAATCCAGCCAATACTGTCGGTGCGAAAGAGTGGATGTAGGCTTGAATTGCCGAACCACTATAAACCGCGTGTTCAATTCTCTCTTTCCTTAACTCAGTCTTACGATTGATTTTTAATTATTGCAAATCCTTCATCTGTCTAAGTATTGTGCAATCTTCAAGAAAATTTTTATAAACCTATTCACCCCCCCTCTAGGTACTTGTACTAGCAATATCGATCCAATCTTTGTCAAAAGTTGGTTGTCTTCCAAATTTTGAATTGAATGATATGGGATTGTAAACCCATTGACACTCCTATTGCAAAAGGTGAAGGATTGAACCATAGACTGTGTCCAAGGACTCCACAAGAGAAGGAACAAATGAAACATGTTCCTTATGCTAGTGCTATTAGAAGCTTGTTGTACGCTATGATGTGTACAAGACCCGACATATGTTTTTGTAGTTGGAATGGTGAGTAGATACTAATCCAATCCAAGTCAAGCACGTTGGAAAGCCGTTAAGAGAATACTGAGGTATCTAAAGTGGACTGCTGATTATACGTTGAGTTATTATGGAAAGGATCTGCGACTCTAAGGCTATTCTGATGTTGATTGGGGAGGAGATTTAAATGAAAGGAAATCTACCTCTAGGTTTGTTCTCTTACCGAATAATGGCATAATGTGTTAGAGCAGTAAGAAACAAAAGTATATAGCCTTGTCCACGATGGAATTGAGTTCGTGGCATTGTCAGCAGCAGTATAAGAAGATGTTTGGCTTAAGAGATTATTGGATCATTTAGGTGTTATTGGAAGTGCTGCAGATTTGTTATTGGTTAATTATGATAGCCAAGCAAAAAAGCGTACACCAAAGATCCAAAATACCATGGCAAGACCAAACATATAGATACAAAGTATAATTTTGTCATGGATATGATTGCACGAAAAGAGGTGAACTTAGAGTACATACTACGCATGGAATGGTAGCAGATCCTATGAAAGTACCTAGAGATGTGTTTTGTGGCCATATGAAATCTCTAGGATTGCGTAGAGGCTGATGTCCTGAATATTGTATTTTTCCCTTAGTGTTCACATATGATGAATTTGTGTTTTTCATCATTAATGCCTATGAATCTTTGTTTGATCTTTATGCATCTTAATGCTCAGTGCATTACTTTAAGTTAGGAAAGTATGTCGGACAGATATGAGATTAGCCCACTCACACGGGTAATCGCCTTTATTTGCTGTGTGATAAATAGAGATGAGACTGTTTTTAAGCTTATTATTTAGGTGATAATCGAGAGCTCAAGCTTAAAACATGTAAGTCGCCTTAACTGAGTGTTAAGATGAGGACATAATACTTACTATGTCCGAAAGTAAAATACCCCACATATTTTACTATATCCGTCATGATGCTAGATGTGAGTTACGATGAATTTTGTAAATGAGTAGATACGTGAACTCAAGTTAGACATTGGGTATGTCTAAACTATCATCTGTACGGTATTGAAAGATGTAGACATACGCTCCATGGGAAAGGAGTTAATACCGTAATACATATTTCATACTACGTATGCATGAGACAACCAATAAGAGTGTCAAAAGTTTGATCTCAACTTTTTATGTCGTGTGAGACTCTTGAGGAAAAGAGTTCCTCAATTTTTAGTCCCCTCATGACTCTTACTTATTCTCAAGATTTCTATTTAGTGTTTGCTATCTTAGGATGTTGCCAATGGTCATGAGTTTGATTCGATCTAATGGGGCATTTCTAGAAAAGCAAGCTGAACTGAAATTGAGAGTTTGAAGGAAGGAGGAAGATCGATTTTGGAGAATCACATTGTAGTTTTGTATTCACCGGTTAACCAATTATGAATGTCTCTGGGATAATCATAATTGTGAATACAATGTATATATCATTATTTGAAAGAGATCAAGAGAGATATAAATGTGATTGATCGATCTAAGGTACTGCATACTAAATCTACTCGGAGTGTGATGCCCATTATGAGCTGCTATATATTCCTAACAGATGTATGGCAACGAGCTCTCAAAGTATGGGTCGCACGGATTATTCACCGGTATGAATGTTGAAAGAGGTAAAGAGAATTATGTTCGGCCCACCATGTGCGAGTGGGAGATGATGGATTTTTTAATTAGTGATGGGCCTAAGTTGGCCCGTCCGCCCATATCTTGGGCCCAAAAAGGCCCGGCCCACGGAATAGGGCCCGTGGAAGGGGAAGGTATAAAAGGGAGGAGAGAGAGAGAGAAGAAAAATGTTTTGGCAGAATGTACGTCTTCTTCTCTCCAACGCTCTCTCCCCCCTTAAGACAAAACAGTAAGCAAACGGACACTGTCTTCCCTTCAAGGCGTCATCGGATCGAACTAGGGCCAGATTTTCTTCCTCTTTCAGCATTGGTGTTTAATCTGTGGCTAACAAGGTACGCTCGAATCTGTGGTGTGCTTTAGGATCGGTGATACGTGATTTTCCCGGACTTCGCTTCCGCATTCGTTTTAGGGGTTCGATTTAGTGTCGAATCCGGTTTTCGGGGATCAGTCATTCCCAACATACACAACTCCGTATCCTCCCTCTCCCACACAGTACTTGGAATTGAATCCTTCCGTGGCTTTGATAATGTTCTTGTACACCATTTTTCCATCGTAGCCCCAAATCGCAAAAGCATCTCCTCGCACTTGTGCTTCCAATGAGGCTTGTTATGCTCTTTTGCCCCTTTGGCAAGCTAGAAGAATCACTCTGACGAATAACGATGCGAGGATGATGAAGCTAACTAGCGTGAGAATGACTGGAATCATAAACTTGTTTCCTTTCTCACTATAAGTCCCGTCAGAGCAATTCTTCAAACTAGCCACAACCCCACACAACCCAGCTTTATTGCTTGTGACTGCGCTGTATGGAGCATCACGAAAGGCTTCGATGTTTGGGATTGGACCCTCTAGGTCGTTGTGGGATATATTCACTGATACTAATCCCAACATATTGTCGAAACTTTTTGGTATGAAGCCAGAGAGGCGGTTTTGGGCTAAATTCAACTTTTCCAAAATTGTCAACTTTCCGATGCTGCGTGGTATTTTTCCCGCCAAGAAGTTATGGGACGGATCAAGATAATGCAAAAACTGCAAGTTGCATATCTCTGAAGGAATACTGGCTCGAATTTCGTTGTTGCTCAAATTCAAGTTCCACAAGCTTCTGCACTGTCCTAACTGCGGCGGGATTGAGCCATTGAACTTGTTGCGCCCTAAGTTGAGCTTCTCCAGTGTAGACAAATGACCAATTTCAGGAGGGATATTACCAGAGATTTTGTTATCATGTAGATCAAGCTCGAGCAGGGAAGTCAATCTTCTCATTTCCCTTGGAAGCCAGCCAGTAATATTATTTGACGAGAGGTCCAATACTTTCAGCTGAGCCATATTCCCAATCATGGGATGTATTTCACCAGAAATGTTGTTACTGGAGATTCTTAGGCATGTTAAGTTATGGGAACAGCCCCATTTCGAAGAAAGCTCGCCATAGAATTTGTTATAACTCAAGTCAATGTACTTCAAGTGGGGATATGCACCCAAAACTTCTGTCAAGTTTCCTGTGAGTTGGTTTCCTTCTAGTCGAATCCTTCGTAAGCTACTACAATTCTTCAGGCTGTTAGGAAGAGGACCACTGAAGTGATTATAAGGAGCTGTAAAATTTTCGAGTAACCCTCCAAGGCAAATGTTATCTGGTAGTCGCCCTACGAGCTTATTTTCACCCATGGTGATAACTCTTAGATTTCTGAGATTATTCATTTCATCTGGGATGAAACCAGAAAGATAGTTGTAGTGCAAACTCAATACGCTCAAGCTGACCAATTTTCCAATTGATCTCGGGATTAACCCGTCGAGACTATTTTCTGACAGGCGAAGTTCCTTCAGATGTCTCAAAGTTCCAACTTCCTCGGGAATGGAGCTGGAAAGTTTAACGAAGTCAGGGCAGTCAAGTTTCCAATAGACACAGGAATTGGACCACTAAAATAATTAGAAGACAAAATGAGCGTTGCCAGAGGTTTCAACCTTCCTATTTCCTGGGGAATTGGACTAGAAAGATGATTGCTTTCGAAGTAAAGGACTTTTAGACTACTCAGATTTCCTATGGACGAAGGAATGGAACCGGTTAATTTGTTAATTCGGAGAGAAAGGAAGGTAAGAGATCTTAGGGTGTAAATTTCTCGAGGAACAGACCCTACAAGATTGTTTTGGCCCAAGGCAAGATATGTTAACTTGCTCAAGTTTCCCATAGACGTAGGAATCTGACCTGTGAGATGATTGTCATCCAACGAGAGGTTCAAAAGAGAGTGCAGCATTCCTATTTCTTCAGGGATAGTTCCGCAGAGACGATTCCGGTCAAGGGAAAAAATGCGCAGCCTGCTCAACTTGCCTATTTCAGGGGGGATTGTGCCAGAGAGCAAGTTGTTAAAGATAGACAGAGCGGACAACTTAGAGAGGTTACCGATGGATGAAGGAATGGGACCGTAGAGCGAGTTTGCCGAGAGGTGGAGGCTAATTAGATTTGACAGAGCAGTGAAGTTAAGTTTTCTGACTGAACCTCGCAAACCGATGTTCGTGAGATTAAGCTTCGAGACAATTCCTGAGCCATCACACCCGATCCCTCTCCATATGCAAGGGTCATCCCCTCGCCATGAAGATAAAAGAGCTTGACTATAATTGTCCAGATCAGATTTCCACTCCAGCAGAGCACGCGCTTCCTCTCCTTTTGCAGTTCCATTGCTCGCTTGAGCACTGAAAGTAGCTGGAGAAGCAAAAGCTGGAACAAGAGATAAGGCGAAAACGAAGTTCGTGATTGTACTGAGATAGGGCAGTAACTTCAGGGAAGCAACTTTAGATTGAGGTTTATCTGAAACTTCTGAAGAGACCATGACTTGGACCGTAAGTGCCTGCACAAAATTTTTCATGGTGTTACTTTAACAGCATGCTGAAGTATATATAGCTGGACCTGAACTCCATAAGCATTGGCAAAACCATGCACGATATCTTTCTTGTCAGCTTGTCTTCGAAACAGTCATGGAGAAATAGGACTTGCCTGCATTGATTGGTTAAATGAAGTCCCAACTACTTCACTGTTCCTTTCTTTTTTCTCATTCGTCCTCTTATATGTGTCAAAATGGCTGTAGTTATGGATGATAGATCAAGAAGCTTAGTCATCCCAGATGTATGGGGATGTCGTCACTCAAGCTCGGTCATCTATGCTGTTTGAGTATGCAGGTGGAGTCTTGATCAGAAGTTGGTTCGTTCATGAACCATCAGCATCAAAGTCCAGCCACCCGAAATGTGCATTTGTTTCACACGTCAGAGAAAGCCATGATTCCAAGACTCCGTGGCAAGTCAACCAAAGTCAAGCGACCCTAGCGTCAAGTTTAAGCGTCGGTCCATTCGCAATTTGAACTTGGAGAACAGTAGTATAAATGTTAATTATTTCTTAAGTTTGAGTCGTTCACGTAACCCGACCTGATTGGATAATTATCCAAGAACAGTAGTATAAATGTTAATTATTTGGATAAGGGTCTACCGAAGCAAATTTGGGACTCAAATAAAACTTTGTGATATTTTATGAGACAAAAAAAAAAAAAATAATTAAGTAAATTTGAAACCGGAGGTTTTTATGAGACGAAGGATAGAATTGGTACTAAACCTAAAGTTGAGGATTTTTATGAGGAAAAAGAAAAAGAAAAAGAGAAGAAGATTATAATTGAGACTCGGCTTATAGTTGAAGGTTTTTTATAGGAAGGAAAAAAGTTTAGACTAGAATTGGGACTACAGCAAAAGTTAGATGCTTTTTATGAGACAAAAGGTAGAATTGGAATAGAAACTAAAATTGGAGGTTTTTTAGGGTATTAGGTCATTTTACTCTTCAGCTAGTCACTAGTGAGTTCCTTATCGTGTGAATGGTCACTAGGGGCTTCTTTCTTTGAGAAGCATGGAGATGGTTCCTTCACCAAAGTGTAGCTACACAAGAAGGAAGAGAGTTTAGGGTGCGAATGATAACCGTTTTGTTTTTTAGAATAATTTCTTGCCAAGGATAAACTTTTTTATTTCTATTCCTTGAAAGAATTCTAAGCAAAGACACGCGTTTAACAACAATACAGAATTTATAATCATGGAACAAAATTCGTTTGATAGGTCTTTTAAATATCTCCCTCCCATTTTCTTTTTCATTCAATGCACTCCCCTCTTTCGTGAAATAAAACATCTTTAATCACTTGAATTGAATTGAGAAAGTGCGGTGAGCCGGAGCTACACATGTGAGTTTGTGATGTGAGTATTATATCCATTTGAGTTGTTTATTTGCAAACACTTCAATTTTGAATTTAATTTGCGTGTGAGAAATACTTGAGTATATAATCGAATATAACTTGGATTCTCCAATTATTAATGGGTTATTTACTGTTGGCACTTTTCATGGATGTAAGTATCGACATTCGGTACCGAATTACGTAAATCTTTAGCATAATTTATTATTTTTATTCATTTTTTTTATAATTTTATGTTGACGTAAATTGCACGGTTCGGATGGGTTCCACGCTAATGTTACTCACGTTACTACAATAACTTCAAAAGGTGAGGGGTCCTCCAATTTAGTGCTTGACATTGACGTAGAGCCTCTAACGAGGCAGAAGAATCGGTGGTAGTTCGAGTGTCATAAACTTCCGGAAAAAGTTGTTGCCTGATGAAAGGATCGGTTTATTACCCAGAGAGAAGTGGAATTTCCATCCCCCATTTCAGGGAGTAAAACATTATGATCCACTCAGCATAAGAATTTATGACGAGACATCAACTCTTCCTCCGAATTAGTCCTCCTTGGATCCATTACCATCTCTATATTTCATTCCATAGGTATTGTTGATCAACGCATTAGAAATTCGAGAATACCTTCACCTAAAGAGATCATCAAGAACAAACTTAAATTTGAACCTGCCAACTTATCTAGTTGGCCAATAAGTTATAAATTTATTAGAATATATTAGCTTCTCCATATTTACACTATATTCTAATGTGAGACATCTCTTGCTTAGCGCCCTTGCACAAGATGATGATAACGATTGTCTGTTCAAATGTGTATTTCCGTCCCTATATAAGTAATTGTTCGAGATATTAACGCCCCAAATTGAAGATGTTGCAAAAGGGGAGACTGCCTAATTTGATGAGGCAAAGATATTTCAAGTGATGGACAGAGAAGAGTCAATTCCTTCTATAGCACTACCATCATCAAGCGTAAAAGATCATAAGTCAAATTCTTGATAATAATCTAATCGGGTAGGGTGGCAAATTTAAGTTATTTTGAGGAATGAACAGGATTTTAAGCTTTCTTCGGTTAGAATTAAGGGGGAAGAATCTTTAGTTTAGAGTTTACGACCAGCACGATGCATATCCAGACAAGTTTGGTTCAAATGGGAAGAACAAAAGCTATGACCGGCTGCTCTAGCTCAAGCTTGAATTTATTGTTATTTGGGTCAAGTCAAGTCAAGTCATGTTAGTCTAACTTGGTCTCAGTAAAAAGAAAAAAAGGAAAACAAGTCAGATCAAGCTCGAATGAGCTAACCTGCCTTTCTTAATAATAGGGTGTCATTGTAAAATTTTGGAATATTTCGATATTTTCCAACGAAAAAAGACATCAATTTATTTATATGATTCATTAGATAACTGTCTAAAATAACATATCAATCAATAATATGCGCAATCGGAAGATTATTATGCACAATTCTGGGCCGTGGCTTCTTGTCTGGTCCATGAGAACCTTTCTGATTTGGTGAGAAACCCTGCTTATTACACCCCAGCCGACGGGCAAGTGTTCTGCCATCAATTCCTGACCGTCGACGCTGCATTATACGAACTACAAATCCAACCCGTCTTGCATAGTCAATATAGAATTTCCGGGCAGCTTCTTCAGAATCAAATTCCATCCCCATGTATGGCTCTGAAATTGCATTTTCTTCTTGGTCACCATTCTCCCCTTTAACTGGGTTCTCACTGGCTTCTTCTACTAAATCCACTGTCACAATTAATTATTTATTGTGTTAACTCAAATATCAAAATAGAGTCTTTTAGTGCTGTGGCATCCTTCGCACATATCTCCGTCAAGTTATGAAAATCATACAAACAATAGACTCAACTAGATTATAGTAGGAGAAAATTGCTTGAATCACGGAGGGCATCCAAGGATAAATATTAAACCAGACACGTTGTTCAGGACACTCTTCACCACAAAAATACACTTCCATTGGCCAAGGACTATGTTCAAGTCTCAGGTAAACATGTATTTAGGACTTCCAGGTGTCAACTCAAGTATCTTATCTTTGCAAGAATCATTAAAACTAGCCATTTTTGAAAGAGGACCACTGATGCCTGAAACTAAGTCTTAAGATCCGCAAAAAGGACCCATGAAAAGGAGTTCGCAGATAATATGGAAAACTAAGTGCACCCAAGACATGAAGAAGTGAAAGGGCCAACAGTAACAAATTAACCAAACACTTGTTGGTTGCACCGAACACATAGGAGGTCTACAGACATAAATACAGAGCAAGACCTATGGAACTGATCTAAGTGTCTAACAAAAGGTATTCCATATTTTTTTTTTGGTAAGGAAGGTATTCCATATTTTGATAGTTGAAAAGGTCAATAATTCATCCCAAGGGATTTTCTATTGCAGTGCTATAGCTAACAAGAAAAGCCATCAGCTACACGATATTAATCCAAGACATGGGCACCAAAGGAAACCCTCGAAATCTGATAATGACCTTGGACAATTGATTGCCTTATTTATATGCAGCACTAGTCAGACACAAAAATCTTGACTGCCCGCCAAGAAAGCAGAGACCTCACAGATGTTGATCTCAATGGCCATGCAAAAGTAACTGTAAGACAATATAATTCATATGCGGAAGCCAGGATCAATCGAAGACAAACCTCCAGCCATTGTTCTTGTTCGCGTTCGTCAGAAAAACCTGAAATCAAAGAAAAATTGGGGACACTCTACTACCCAATTCACTCTCGTACTGATGATGTATTCTGAATGAGATGTATTCTGAATGAGAGAGTTTGAGTTAGACCTTGTCATCACCCGTCAGAAATGAACGTACGTTCCTATTTATACATTGTCTCCCATCAAGACGGGTAGTTGTCACGAAATGGTACGAAGCGTGGATCGAACAGTCGCAATTTTAAGAGAAAATTTGGGTCAAAAATGTGGGATCACAAAAAATAAATAACATTCTCCCACTTGATCCCATCATTTTCATCATACGGATTATCCAACTAATTCCACGAAAACTTTATGCTTAAAGAAAAGAAACAAAACACATGAATCATGGCGACATGTCCTCTAAGAGTGAGTAATATCTTCCATGTATCACAATGCATCTTATTTCTTTAATGTAAGCCTATATGTGACAACATATCTTAATGAATAAACCCCATGTTTATTCCAAAATCAAGGATAAATGTTATTCTCATAAACAACAAAATGTGTACACAAAAATTGAGAATCAACGTTACAACTGAATAAGAGTTTCATACAACAAAAATCGTTCATATGACGACAAATTACATGATGGGACCTATTCCCATACTAGTTACATGATCCTTATACTTCATTGGTGGCATGCCTTTAGTTAAAGGATCAGCTATCATCAATTCAGTACTAACGTGTTCAATGACCACTTTATTCTCCTTAACACGTTCCCTTATGGCTAAATACTTAATGTCGATATGCTTACTTCGACTGCCACTTTTGGCATTTTTAGCCATAAAAACCGTAGCTGAATTGTCACAATATATTCTTAATGGCCTAGAAATAGAATCAACAATTCTAAGCCCAGCAGTGAAACTCTTCAACCATACACCATGCGAGGTAGCCTCAAAACAAGAAACGAACTCAACCTCTATAGTGGAAGTAGCAGTCAAAGTCTGCTTGGCACTTCTCCATGACACGGCTTCGCCAGCTAACATGAAAATGTATCAAGATGTTGATTTTCGTGAATCAACGCAACCCGCGAAGTCTGAATCTGAATAACCGACCACTTCCAGGTTGTCAGTCCGTCTATACATAAGCATATAGTCTTTGGTACCTTGAAGGTATCTCATCACTTTCTTTGCAGCTCTCCGGTGGTCTAAACCTGGATTACTCGATATCTTCCCAACATTCCCACAGCAAAAGCGATGTCGGGCGAGTGCAAACTGAGCATACATCAAACTTCCAATAGCGAGAAGCATATGGAATGTTGTACATTTGTTCCCTTTCTAGATCGTTCTTCGGGCATTGGTTCAAATTGAACTGTCACCCTTTACAATGGGTGCTATACTTGGTGAACAATCTTTCATCCGAAATCTCTCTAGGACCTTATTGATATAGGTTTCTTGAGATAGTCCTAAAATGCCTCGAGGTCTATCTCTATGGATCTTAATGCCAATGACATAAGATGCCTCACCCATATCCTTCATATCAAAACTCTTAGAGAGAAATTGTTTCACCTCATGTAGCAACCCCTTATTATTGGTTGCAAGTAGTATATCATCCACATACAGCACAAGGAAACAAATTTTGCTCCCACTGACCTTCTGGTATATACATTGATCCATGACATTCTCTACAAAACCAAATGAAGAGATGACTTCATGGAATCTTAAGTACCATTGGCGGGATGCTTGTTTCAAGCCATATATAGATTTCTTAAGCTTGCACACCAAATGCTCACATTTACTAGAGGAAAATCCTTCAGGTTGTTTCATGTAAACCTCCTCCTCTAGTTCTCCATTGAGGAACGCCGTTTTCACATCCATCTGATGCAATTCCATATCAAAATGGGCAACCAATGCCAAAACAATACGAAGAGAATCTTTCTTAGATACAGGAGAAAAAGTTTCCGTGTAATCGATTCCTTCCTTTTGAGTGAATCATTTGGCAACAAGTCTAGCTTTATATCTTTCAATGTTACCCAATGAATCTTTCTTAGTTTTGAAGACCCATTTACAACCAATGGCCTTCGCATCATTAGGTAACTCAACCAAATCCCAGACTTTGTTAGATGCCATAGAACTCATCTCTTCCTTCATGGCATTGTACCACAAATTGGATTTATCACTATCCATGGCTTGTGAAAACGTTTCGGGATCATTCTCGGCTCAATATTGTAGTCGAGACTCTTGTAAATACACAATATAATCACTAGGAATAGCCGATTTCTTTATTCTAGAGGATCTTCTCAATGTTGCATCAACATTCTCTTGAGGAGCGTGTTGTTCAACTGGATGTTCAACAGTTTCTGGTAATTGCTGGACAACTGGATCTACTAGATCAATATCAGCAGGTTGTGGAACTTCAACGATTGGTTGTTCAATAGCCGGTTGAACTGAAGGGACATTATGAGCAACAACCAATCTTAAATTTGAGGTGGAAGGTTGAGTATCTGTATGATCTTTCTTAGGATCAAGGTCCTTCGATCGATCGCTCCCATTGATCAAGTCATTTTCAAGAAATTTAGCATTTCTTGATTCCACAATTCTAGTGGTGTGAGATGGACAATAAAACCTGTATCCCTTAGACCTTTCGGCATATCCTATGAAATACCTATTTATGGTCCTTGGGTCCAACTTCTTTTCTTGTGGATTATAAACTCTCACTTCAGACGGGCATCCCCAAACGCGCACATGATGCAAACTCGGTTTCCAACCTTTAAATAACTCAAAAGGTGTCTTTGGGACAGCCTTGGTCGGAACTCGGTTTAATATGTACACTGCCGTCTTAAGTGCTTCGGTCCACAAGGATTTAGGAAGTTTGGAGCTGCTAAGCATACTACGCACCATGTCTAATAAGGTCCGATTTCTTCTTTTCGCTACGCTATTTTGGTCCGGAGAACCAGGCATAGTATATTGGGCAACTATCCCATGCTCTTGAAGAAATCTTGCAAATGGACCATGTGCTTGTCCATCTTCAGTGTATCTACCATAGAATTCTTCACCTCTATCTGATCTCACGATCTTAATTTGCTTATCGCATTGTTTCTCTACTTCCGCCTTAAATATCTTAAAGGCATCTAATGCTTCATACTTATTATGAATCAAATAGAGATACATGTAACGTGAGTAATCATCTATGAAGGAGATGAAGTATTTCTGACCACATGAGTCCATATCCGGACTACAAATATCCGTGTGTATGATTTCTAATATTTCTGTACTCCTCTTGGCACATTTCTTTGTCTTGTTAGTCTACTTTCCCTTTATGCAGTCCACACAAGTATCACAATCAGTAAAATCTAAAGTACCGAGTACTCCATCATTTACTAATCGCTTAATTCTTTCTATGGAGATATGTCCCAATCTCTGATGCCATAACATAGAGGAATGTTCTTTCACAACACATCGTTTTATACCAACTTTATCATGAACATGCAATGCATCATAATAGGCATTGTCTTGTAAATTAATTCGAAAAAGACCATCAGGCAAAGTACCACTCCCGACAATTTCAGATTTAAATGATAAACAGAAGTTTGAATTTGAAAAGTTAAAAGAGTATCCCAAAGGTACAAGTCTTGAAACTGAAATTAAGTTTCTAGAAAAACTAGGAACATAAAAGGTCTTTTCCAAATTTAAAACAAAACCACTATTGAGAACTAGTCTATATGTCCCAATAGCTTCCACATGCCAACGCATCTTGTTTCCTGAATAGATGCTTTGTTCACTTCCCACTAGCTTCCTGTGGTTTTGAAAACCCTGCATGGAATTCGAAATATGGATTGTAGATCCATAATCAATCCACCAAGTGTTGTGACTTACATCAGTCATATTAGATTCATAACAAACACAAGAGATTAGATTACCTTTCTTCTCGAGCCAGGCCTTAAATTTGACACGATCCTTCCTTATATGCCCCTTTTGTTTACAAAAGAAGCATTTGGATTCTTTCTTAATGTCAGCTTGGGGATGTATTTTACTTTTTCCCTTATGCTTGCCATAGCCCTTATGCTTTTCTTGTGTTGCCAAATGAGCACTTTCTCTCAATTCCATAACTAGTCTTTCTTCCTCTTGAACACACATGGTCATGAGTTCATTAATAGACCATTTATTCTTATGTGTGTTATAAGAGATCTTGAAAGGTGCATACTGTTGTGGGAGAGTGTTCAGAATATAATACACAAGGAAGGATTCAGATATCTCAACCTCAAGGTTCTTAAATTTGAGCTGCAATGTTCCTCATTTGCATGATGTGCTCACGCACACCTCTAACACTAGTGAGCTTCAATGATGAAAACTTTATAATCAGGGTCATGGCATGCGCCTTCTCAGAACTTTCAAATTGCGCATCTATGGCCTCCAATAAAGCCTTAGCATTGTTATCTTTGAGCAAGCTGAACCACGAATACTAGGAGATATCTTAGCTCTTATAAACATGGCACAAACGCGGTTGGACCGCTCCCATTGGTTATAAAGAGCTATCTCAGTTTGAGTGTTCGAATCGGTAGGAGCAGGTGGTTCGTCTTTCCTTATAGCATAGTCAATGTCCATCCACCCCAATTGAAGAAGAACTTACTCCTTCCAAACTTTATAGTTCTCACCATTCGGTATAGGAACATCAAACTTAAATTCAGAGAAATTCACAGGTTGAGAAACTGCATATCAAATAATCATGCTTATGTTACAAAATTTGAGGCAAATATAAATAAATCATGTTTTACCAATGTAAACATGTCACAATATGAATCACATAACATAAAAACTACATGTGGGCTAAGTTTTTAATTTAAATAGATTCATAATTACTTCATGAAGAAACTACCATATTATATGCCTTTTCTTAATCCCTGTGGGTAAATTAAGAAAAATAATATGATATTTCATCCTAATTAATCATATTAATATAATGAAAATTCCTATGGGATAAAGTTCATCATATTAATATAATTAATTACAATCAATGTCCATTTCTAAATATGATCCGGAGGCTTTTAATATATAATTTAATTAATTAAAGATGCTGTGGCCACTCCTAATTAATTAAATATATGGACCATTGGACATTTAATTTCATGCATAAAATATTCATAAAAATGAATGAAATGACATAATAAATAAATACATCAAGGGCAGAACAGTAAATAAATAAATAAATTGGCCAAGGGCATGATTGCAAAAATTTTAAAAATTTGGGGCAAAAGTGTAAAAAAAAGGAGCCGTGGGTGGGAGATGACGGGCGCGTGAATCCCACGCGCAACGGTTGCCGCGCGCGTGAGCGCGTGGCGCGTGGATCCCACGAGCCTGCAACCGCAGCGCGCGCGTGGGCTCCACGCGCCTTCTTCCTCGCGAACAGAAGCGTTTTCTTCACCGTTTTTCGCCGTTCCGCCGTGGTTTCGCCGGCCGTTTCTTCTCCGGCAGCCCATTTCAGACAAAAATAAATAATGGGTTTTGAAGAACATGCCGGCACGACCACATAGGTCCAAGTTTCGGCGAAAATGAGCAAAAATTGGCCCCAAAATCAGACGAAAATTTCCCAAAACACAATTCCTTCAACCACCGCGACTTCCACCGCCCGATTAGCCTCCGGCGAACACCGATATACCGGAAAAACTCATGGCTGATATTCCTAATGGCGGTGCGACCGTGCGGGTCCGAAATCAAGGGGTGGGTCGTGCGGATTTTGCTGGAATTTGCGAGTTTCTCTCTCGTCCTCAAAATCCAAGTTACTGTTCATCTTCTAAAAGTCCGAAAAACACACCAAAAATACACCGAAAATTCACAAAAATTTAATAAAACAAGGCAGAGGCTTTTAACATGCTCTGATACCAAATGTAAGACAATATAATTCATATGCGGAAGCCAGGATCAATCGAAGACAAACCTCCAGCCATTGTTCTTGTTTGCGTTCGTCAGAAAAACCTAAAATCAAAGAAAAATTGGGGACACTCTACTACCCAATTCACTCTCGTCTTGATGATGTATTCGAATGAGATGTATTCGAATGAGAGAGTTTGAGTTAGGCAATCATCACCGTCGAAATGAACGTACGTTCTATTTATACATCGTCTCCATCAAGACGGGCGGTTGTCGCGAAATGGTACGAAGCGTGGATCGAACAGTCGCAACTTTAAAGAAAATTTGGGTAAAAATGTGGGATCACAAAAAATAAATAACAGTAACACCATAAGAAACTCCGGCAATCACAACAATTCCAATGGTGAGCCTCAGGAATGATTTATCTTTCCCACCAAAAAATAGTTACTACAGACTTCCCAGTATTGGAGAGTATCTTTTGCACAACCAAAACTTAAACAACTTCGCCAAAGAACTCTCAATCGTGGTGACACTGTTGATTCTGCTGAAAAATGTTTCCATAGTCCAACCCACTCTACCCACCAGATAGCACTCAAAACATGAATCCTCTGAGTGACTTCACACAGTGGACTTAAAGGTGGTTATTACATAGAAAGCATGCGCGACAAATGATCGAGCAATGCGGATGATTGCTAATCACTTGGGATTACAACACACCATCCCATTTTTTAACTCGACGGATCACTCAGAAAAACAAACTCCAATGTAGTCCCAAACTGATCTTTTCAGCTAAGGCCAAAAGCCACGGAGTTCAAGAATCAGACTACAAGGAATGCACTACCCTCGTCATAAAAATTCCGAGTTCAGACGAGAAATGGCGAAAATAGGAACAAGACAGTCACTCCAATAGCACCAAACACAGTACCCAAAACCCAGAAATCTCCAATCTTGAAGAGCTCTCGAGTAGCCCAGTTCAAAAAACCTCCCTCTTTCCCAACAAGACGATCACCGCACGAGCTGCATCTCAAGAATTCTACCACAAGCTTTCGGATCTCCAAAGAAAAAGATCAAGAAAAGGGTGATCAAACAGGGGCACTTACTCGGAATCGACCCCTCTGAGCACCGAAAAAGAAACGATCTTTGCCGTGGGAGACGGAGCCCAACGAAAAAGAACGCCTTTATCGACAATTCGCCTTCACCGTTTCGTCCGAAGCAGGATTGCCTTCCTGGGTGGAACTGTAAAAGAAAGGCGATGGTCGTGTCGTTGACGAGGCCACGACACGGTAAAAGCGGTCATGGACCGGGTCTTGCTTGAATCGGGCTGTGTAGCTTGGTGCCCATGCGATGTACCAAATCTGGCTGAGCCTTTGTATCAGGTCGGGCCTACATTTCAATAGTCGAGCTGAACTTGATTTATATGATCGGACTTATGGTGTGCACAACAATCTGTGCAACAATGGCTCGATGAGTTAATATTTTCCGCCTCGAAGAGTAATGTCATGTTCATGATTTAAGCGGGTGAATTGGAAGTGCGGGATGGCATATGCTTGGTTAAACAATTGATATTGTTGGGCCGCGTCATTTTTTGTACTAACATTCATAAATCAGCACTTTCAATCTAATGAACATGTCGTATTAAGCACCTCAAGAAGAACCCGCTAGAAAGTCTTAAATTAATCTTCTTAACCCTACTATTGTTTCCTGTGTGCACATTTGAGTCATGTGGAGGAAAAAAGAAGTCCCGCAATAAATGTGGGTAATGATAATATGTGGTTGATTCACGCTCAATGATTTAAGTTTCTAAATGAAGATGGACTTTATTGGATTATCAATAAGTTCAACTTATGAACTATCTCTTGTATCTTCCCATTACAGTTATTGGACTTTTGCAGTGCTTTCCCAATCTTATTCTAGCAAGAAGGGTGATGCTGAGTTGAGTAGGGTGAATTAGAGAACCTGTGTATGAGAATAATTTATGCATTATCACTTCCCTTTTTTCTATAGCACTTAAAAAGAAAAAAAACTGCATCTAATTTGAACATTTACAGACAGGAAACGATTCAGCTCTTTCCCTATCAATTTCCTCAAGATGTTCAGCTACCTCAACCATGGAAACCATCCAACTCACTTAATCTGACATCCGAGAATGGCTTCACTAAAGGCACTTGAATTGAGAATCCTTGACAGACTTTTTGCATGGTGGGTCGGCGATGAGGATCGACTCGCAAGCATGCAAGTGCTAGTTTAGTGATTGAGACCACATTCTCCGCATCTTTGTCTAGAGGAAGTGAGAGACGTTGGTCTAGCACATCTTGCAGTAATGTTCCCGAGTTGATTTGTACCGACACTGTTGATGACTGACTTGAGCTTGAGACAAGATCCCCCAGATGCCTTCCCATAATTACTTCCAATGCTACTACTCCGAAGCTATAAACATCGCATTTTTTTGTAACTGCTGCTGAATATGCTAACTCTATAGGATAAAAGGGTAGCATTAAGTTTGTCATCTTGTAATCCCTAGCAATGCAGTCCAATTTATGAAAAAGAATTGGGCCAAAGTTACAGACAATGATATATAATAACAACCGTGAAAGCACATACATACCTGGTGCCATATATCCAAGTGTACCGACCAGTGAAGTCCAATTAGATGAATCTGGCTTGACTAGCCTTGCTGTGCCAAAATCAGAAACATGAGCTTCATAATCACCATCAAGAAGCACATTGTTGCTAGTGATGTCCCTATGAATCCATGGAGGAGAGCAATCGTGGTGCATGTAACACAATGCATCTGCCACGCCTTTGATTACGCTCGCCCTCCTAGCCCAATCAAACTCCATCGTCATCTCGTCGTCACTCAAGGCCCTTCTCAAGCTTCCTCTTTCCATGAAATCGTACACCAAGAACGAGTGTCTCGGATGAAAGCAGTACCCATAGAGCTCGACAATGTTACGGTGCCGTATATTTGCCAATGCAGTGGCCTCCCGCTCTAGTGACATTAACCCGGAAATCTCGTCATGCGGCACATGAATTTTCTTCACGGCAAAAGCTTGATTATCACATAGATTGGCCTTGTATACGACTCCATATCCTCCCTCCCCCACACAGTACTTGGAATCGAATCCTTCCGTGGCTTTAATAATGTTCTCGTACACCAATTTTCCGTCGTAGCCCCATATCGTAAAAGCATCTCCTTGCGCTTGTGCTTCCAGTGAGTCTTGTTCTGCTCTTTTGGCCCTTTGGCAAGCTAGAAGAATCACTCCGATGAATAAAGATGTGAGGAGGATGAAGCTAACTAGTGAGAGAATGACTGGAATCATAAACTTGTTCCCTTTCTCACTAGAAGTCCTCTCAGAGCATTTCTTCAAACCAGCCACAACCCCACATAACCCAGCTTTATTGCTTGCGACTGCACTGTATGGAGCATCACGGAAGGCTTCGATGTTTGGGATCGGACCCTCCAGGTCGTTGTGGGATATATTCACAGATACCAATTCCCACATATTGTTGAAACTTTGGGGTATGAAGCCAGAAAGGCGGTTTTGGGATAAATTCAACACTTCCAAAGTTGTCAACTTTCCGATACTGCGTGGTATTTTTCCTGCCAAGAAGTTATGGGACAGATCAAGATCACGCAAAAACTGCAAATTGCCTATCTCTGAAGGAATACTGGCTCGAATTTCGTTGTTGCTCAAATTCAAGTTCCACAAGCTTCTGCACTGTCCTAATTGCGGGGGGATCGAGCCACCGAACTTGTTGCCCCCTAAGTTGAGCTTGTCCAGTGTAGACAAATGACCAATCTCAGGAGGGATGGTACCAGAGATTTTGTTATCATGGAAATCAAGCTCGAGCAGTGAAGTCAATCTTCTCAATTCCTTTGGAATCTGACCGGTAATATAGTTCGATGAGAGGTCCAATACTCTCAGCTGAGCCATATTCCCAATCATGGGATGTATCCCACCAGAAATGTTGTTACTGGAGATTCTGAGGCTCGTTAATTTATGGGAACAGCCCCATTTCAAAGAAAGCTCGCCATGGAATTGGTTGAAACTCAAGTCAATGTACTTCAAGTTGGGATATGCGCCCAAATCTTCTGTCAAGTTTCCTGTGAGTCGGTTTCCTTCTAGTCGAATCCTTGATAAGGTACTGCAATTCTTCAGGCTCTTAGGAAGATGACCATTGAAGTGATTATTAGGCGCTGTAAAATTTTCGAGTAACCCTCCACGGCAAATGTTATCTGGTAGTCGCCCAACGAGCTCATTTTCACCCATTGTGATATGTCTTAGAGTTCTGAGATTATTCATTTCATCTGGGATGAAACCAGAAAGATGGTTATAGTGCAAACTCAGTGCACTCAAGTTGACTAATTTTCCAATTGATCTCGGGATTGACCCATTGAGACTATTTTCTGACAGGCGAAGTTCCTTCAGATGTCTCAAAGTTCCAACTTCTTCAGGAATGGAGCTGGAAAGATTGTTCGAAGTGAGGTCTAATAAAGTCAGGGCGGTCAAGTTTCCAATAGACACAGGAATTGGACCACTGAAATTATTAGAAGACAGAGTGAGCTTTGCCAGAGATTTCAACCTTCCTATTTCCTGGGGAACTGGACCAGCAAGATGATTGCTTTGGAAGTTAAGGACCTTTAGACTACTCAGATTTCCTATAGACGAAGGAATGGAACCGGTTAATTTGTTCATTCGGAGAGAAAGGAATTTTAGAGAACTTAGGGTGTAAATTTCTCGAGGAACAGACCCTACGAGATTGTTTTGGCCCAAGGCAAGAAATGTTAAGTTGCTCAAGTTTCCCATTGAAGTAGGAATCTGACCTGCGAGATGATTGTCATACAAAGTGAGGTTCAAAAGAGAGTGCAGCATTCCTATTTCTTCAGGGATAGTTCCGTGTAGACGATTCCCATCAAGGTAAAGAATGCTCAGCCTGCTCAACTTGCCTATTTCAAGAGGGATTGTGCCAGAGAGCGAGTTGTTAAAGATAGACAGAGTGGACAACTTAGAGAGGTTACCGATGGATGGAGGAATGGGACCGTAGAACGAGTTTGCTGAGAGATTGAGGCTAATTAGATTTGACAGAGCAGTGAAATTAAGTTTGCTGAGCGAACCTTGCAAACGCATGTTCGTGAGATTAAGCTCTGAGACACTTCCTGAGCCATCACAGCCGATCCCTCTCCATGTGCAAGGGTTGTCCCCTTGCCATGAAGATAAAAGAGCTTGACTACAATTGTCCAGACCAGATTTCCACTCAAGTAGAGCATGCGCTTCCTCTCCTTTCGCAGTTCCATTGCTTGCTTGAGCACCGAAATAAGCTGGAACAAGAGACAAGGCGAAAACTGTGATCGTAATTATACTGATGTAGGGCGGTAACTTCATGGAAACAAAATTATATTGAGATATATCTGAAAATATGGAAGAGCCCACGATTCTCTGCCCTAAAAATTTGTATGATATTACTTTAACCTGAAGTATTTATAGCTGGATCTGAGCCACATAAACCATATCAAAGACATGCAAAATAGCTTTCAGCCTGCCTTGCAAACAGTCACGAAAAGGTAGGACTTTGTCCTGATTAATTGGTTGAAAAAGTCCAACTTCTTCAAGTTATGGAGGATAGATCAAGAGCAAAATTGGATGGGTGGGGACGTCACCCTCAAGCTTGGTCATCCAATTTGTCCGAATATGTAGATGGATCTTGATCAAAGATGGACCCATGACCCATAAGCATCAAGCCAACCACCAGAAGATGTGCGTTACACTAGGTAGAAAAAGCCACAATTCCTAGACCCGGTCAAGACAAGGCAAGTCGACCCAAGTCTAGCGACACCAGCGTCCAGTTTAAGGTCCGGTCTATTTGCTACTTGAACATGGATGGAGAATAGCAGTATATCAGTTCGAAACCTGAGGGGTCCTCCAATCTAGTGCATGGCATTGACCTAGAGCCTCTAACGAGGCAAAAGCATTCGTTAGCTCGGGTGTCATGAATTTCTAGAGAGTATAGGTTCTCGTTTGATGTTCTCGTCTGATAAAAATCACAGGTTTAATATCAGGACGGAAGGGGGTAGAACATTATGACGCACTCCACATAAGTCTTTTGATGAGATATCGACTCTTCCTTTGCAGTCTTCTTCCGGCAACTAAAAGGTTATCGTCTGATGAAAACGATAGGTTTATTATCTAGACAGAAGCTGAATTTTCGTCTTCCGTTCTAAGAGGTAGAATATTATGATCCGGTCTATTTGCTACTTGAACATGGATGGAGAATAGCAGTATGTCAGTTCGAAACCTGAGGGGTCCTCCAATCTAGTGCATGGCATTGACCTAGAGCCTCTAACGAGGCAAAAGCATTCGTTAGCTCGGGTGTCATGAATTTCTAGAGAGTATAGGTTCTCGTCTGATAAAAATCACAGGTTTAATATCAGGATGGAAGGGGGTAGAACATTATGACGCACTCCACAGAAGTCTTTTGATGAGATATCGACTCTTCCTTTGCAGTCTTCTTCCGGCAACTAAAAGGTTATCGTCTGATGAAAACGATAGGTTTATTATCTAGACAAAAGCTGAATTTTCGTCTTCCATTCTAAGAGGTAGAATATTATGATCCGGTCTATTTGCTACTTGAACATGGATGGAGAATAGCAGTATATCAGTTCGAAACCTGAGGGGTCCTCCAATCTAGTGCATGGCATTGACCTAGAGCCTCTAACGAGGCAAAAGCATTCGTTAGCTCGGGTGTCATGAATTTCTAGAGAGTATAGGTTCTCGTCTGATAAAAATCACAGGTTTAATATCAGGACGGAAGGGTAGAACATTATGACGCACTCCACAGAAGTCTTTTGATGAGATATCGACTCTTCCTTTGCAGTCTTCTTCCGGCAACTAAAAGGTTATCGTCTGATGAAAACGATAGGTTTATTATCTAGACAGAAGCTGAATTTTCGTCTTCTGTTCTAAGAGGTAGAATATTATGATCCACTCAGCAGAAGTCCTTGATGAGATATCAGAGTCTTCCCCTTAAATTAGTCTCCTTGCACTCACTCACCATACTATGACTATAAATTCACAAGATCACAGTCAAATCCGAGCTCATTAATATATCCAATCAGACACCGTCACTCAAAATCATGAACCAATGAATTATAGGCCAGCTAAACTATTTTTTTTTCCTGTTCAAGGTGGGACTTTTTCACCTAACACCCTCACACAAGCATCTTAACAAACTATAGATAGGACGTGATGATAATGCTGGCTGTTCAAAGGTCTATTTCTGTCCCTATAGAAGTAACTGTTGACATATTAATCCCCAAAATTGAAGATACTACAAAAGGCGAGACTCCCTAATTTAGTAAGGCAAAGATTTTTCTGGCGATGGACAGATAGTGTTAATTCCTCAGTAGCATTAGCATCATCAAGCGTACAAGTTCAGTTGTCAAATTCTTGATATCAAATCTCATCGGTTAGGATGATATATTTCACTTGCTTTGAGGAATGTTCGGGGTTCAAGCTTTATTTAGTTGGAATTTGGAGAGAAATAACCCTTAGTTTTGATTTCACGAACAGAAAAATGCTTATACGAAAAAGTTTTCTTCATATGGGTAGGACCGCAAATAAATTTTGATTGAATCTGTCAAGGAAAGTTTGCCATGAAGAACTAGAGTTGTCTTCAGAGTTGCAAATTACCAAACAATAAAGATTCGATGCAATCCCGTCCTTGGAAGACGGTGAGAACAAGTATTGCCCGCCTAGCGGGAGACAATCCACCATCAAACCAGCCAATAAAATTTCATAAATCATCTCTCATATGTTTCAGCACCAGTTCCTGATATTATGCTTGCAGCCATGTTGATCTTAACCCCATCCACTTTGCATGCATTCGGCAACTTTAAATTCACCAAGCTAATTCAACAGCAAAGCGGGTTCACTAAAATCCATACCATCACGATTGATTGGTAGCTGTAAGTAGGGAAAATGACACAAATAACTCATAAACTTTGAATGTGTAATGTCACCCTCAAATTTTAAATTTGTTCAATATGGTCTCTAATCTTTTAGTAATTGTTCAATTTAGTTCATGACCTATATGAAAATGTTCAATATTGCCAATGAATTTGAATTAATAGAAAAATAATATTTGATATTTTTATGTAGTTTGAGGATTATATTGAACATTTACTAAAAGTTTAATGATAAAAAATTCATGAGCGACATTACATATTGGATCAAAATTTAGAAACCTTTGTAATTATTCCTTCTAAGTAATAATTTGAGAGTGACATTGCATATTGGATCAAAGATTAAACCTCATTTGCATAGTGAGAAATACACCGGTACATAATATGCACTGTCATGGTAATTTCCACTTTCTCTGCTACTTCTATCACAACAATGGCTCGATGAGTTAATAATTTAACCCTCGGAAGGTAATGTTATGTTCATGATTTAAGAAGGCAAATTGGAAGCACATGATGGCATACACTTGATTAATTAGTTGATATTATTGTGCTACCTCAATTTTTTATTGTAATATTCATAACCCAATACTTTCAATCTAGTAGTTTTTTTAAGTAAGCGTGTCATATTTAGGGCATGCTTGGTAACCATTCCGTTCTCGGGAATTATTTTTGATCAGAAATGATTCTTTTTTATTATGCTTCGGGAACAATTTCTGAGCAAAAGAACGCGTTTGGGGTGCGAATGATAACGCTTCTTGGCTAGGGAAGAGTTTTTTTTTTTTTTTTTAGAAATAGTTTTTTTTTCTATTTCTATTCGGGGAACAATTTCTGAGTAAAAGAACCCGTTTGGTAACTACACAATATTCTACTCTTGGAATAGAAAAAGAATAGAAATGCGTTTGGTAATGCAACAATTTCATTTTTGTATTTATTTATTTTTTATTCTTGCTCACGGATTCCGACCGCCAGCTGCTCGCCGCCGCCACCATTTGCATGACCACCGCCGCACCACCCATCGGCCACCGACGACCCGGTGGCAACGGTGGCTCCAGGCGGTTGAAGGTGGCCGCGGCAAGAGAGAGAAATAAAAGAAAAAAAGAAAAAGAAAAATAGTTTATTTCTAAAAATTGTTCCCAGGAACAATAATCAATTTTTTACTTCTCGTTTTTGCTCCAAATCTATTCTCGGGCTAACTTTCTATTTTCGAGAATAGAAAAACAATTTGGTGTTACCAAACGAGTTTTTGTTTTTTTTTTTATTCCGGGGAACAAAAGAATAGAAATTGAGAGAAATAGAAACGTTATCACGCTTTGCCTTGGTAATTACACAAAATTTCTTATTTTGGAATATAAAAAGAATAGAAATGTATTTGGTAACTATATAAAATTTCTATTCTGATTCTTTTTCAATTACCTTTTTAAATTAGTGTAAATTTAATATTGAATTCTTATGGACCACTCACTAATGTAATTATCTCATCATGAGTGAAGAAATCATTTTATTATTATTATATTTTCAATTTCAAAAGAATTCGAAAATTTTATTCTATTCTAAAATTCTATCAAATCATAGAAATTCTATTGATTAATTATATTTATACTAAGTAATAAAAATATTAACTAATCAAATTTTTATTAAATAGTAAATAATAAACTATTTTATAAACTATAAATATAAATACTAAATAAAAAATTAAAATAAAAAATTAAATATGTATTCTATATATAGTAAAATTTCAATTCCTACTTCAAATATATATATATTTTTAAATAATTTTATTAATTTTTCCTCTCTTTTTTCCCCCTTTCTTTCTCCCCTTCTTCTTCTTCTTCTTCTTCTTCTTCTTCTTCAAGGTGGCCGGTTGCCGAGCTTGGGATGACTGGTGATGGGCTAGACAAGAGCTAGCGACCTCACCGGAGCGTCGCTGGCCCTCGGCAAGGCCATGCCTCATCGGCCGAGCCTCACCCGACCGGGTGAGGGGGGAGGCTCGGGTGAGCCTCGGCGAGCTTGCCGGGCCTCGCCAATGGCCCGGCGGGGTCAAGTGCCTCCAGTTTGCTAGGCCAAGCCTTGCATGGCTGGGGAGGCTCACTTGGGTGGCCGGGAGGCTGGGCGAGGTCGAGCCTCGCTAGCGGCTGGGTGAGCCTTCAGCGAGCTTGCCAAGCCTCGCCGGTGGCTAGGTGAGCCTTCGGCAAGCTCGCCAGTGATCGGCAGCGGTGGGCGGTGGACGGCGACGTTCGATGGAGGGAATGGCAGCGGCAGCACTTGAAGAACCAGAGAGAGGGAAGAAGAACAAGAAGAAAGAGGAGGAAAAAGAAAAAAATAGGTAGACCTAATTCTAGAATTGTTCCTAGGAACAAAGAATTAACTTTTTTTTTTTTATTCTTGATTCTACTCAAAATCTATTTCCATAAACAAAAATTTTACTAAACTGTTCCAAAATTACTCTCGAGAATAAAAGAATAGAAATAAACTTTGTTTGACAAGTTGACAAACGGGCCTTAGCATCCCATAAGAACCCGCTAGAAATTCGTAAATTGGGAGAATTACTGAAAAAATTCTAAACTTATTGTAATTGTGACAATTCAGAATTTAGTCGATTAGTCTTTGTTGTGGATAATTTTTATACTATTTTAATTTTTGAATTATTTTTTTTTTCCTTTTTTTTTTTTTTTTTCCTATTCTCCCCTTTTTCTTTTTCTCCTCCATAGAGGCCGGCAATGCTCGGTGAGGCTCAGCCACGGGCCAGGGCCGCCCATTGCAAATCTTGAACCAAACGCGAAGCACTCGCCGGCCGGTGGCGAGGGTCGCGGCCGTCGCCCACCGCTGGTGATTGTGGAGAAGTGGGAAGGAATCGATGGTGTTATATGGAGAGATTCAATAAACAGCAGATCACCAACGAAAGCGAGAAGCAAGCGCGGCCATGAATTCCATCTTCTGTTCCTTCGATTTCCTCTGCGCCGAGCTCTTCCGCTTGAAGGTGAAGGCCCAACTCCCACCGGCAGCAAGCATCGTCGCCGGCGCGATCCTCGCCGCTTCAGCACGGCAAAAGGGGACCCAATGTTCCGAGGAAGGAAAGCAAGAGCGGCACGCGCTGTAGAGCGAAGAAGTGGAAGCGGGGAAGGAGAGCTTCCGCGTTTCGCTCGGGAGGCTCGACGGGATCCCTTTGCCGAGACCATCGTCTCTCACCGAAAATAATAATAATCATCATCATCATCCGCAGTTCGTGATGGGAAAGTTTGGGGTTCATCACAGGAACATGGGATTCTTTTGCCTGTTCTTTTCGGGCGTTCGAGTGGGGAAAAGGGGAAAGATGAGGAAAAAGAAAAGGAAATATGGAGGTCGGGACACAGAGTGCCATAACTTGGCACGCCGGGACACTTAAGTGCCATAACTTTAAAATGGTACACTTAAGTGCCATCATCGGAGTAAAATGGGACACTTAAGTGCCAATCCGGCGAAAAACCGGCCAAAATGCAGACGTGGCATTTTCCGGCGACAAGCTTAACTGATGTGGCAATTTTTTTTTTTAAAAAAAGCAGACGTGGAGGAGGAAACGACGTCGCCCCATCCTTGTGCACTTGGCCAAACAAAACGACGTCGTTCGTTTATTTGGAATTTAACATTTTGTCGGTTCACGGTAGGTCGACGTCCTCTCCATCCATCCATCGCCGTTCAGCTCGCCGTTCGCGGTGATCGCTCGCCGTCGTCGCTCGCCTTTGTCGGTCGCCGTCGTCGGTCGGCGTCGTCGGTCGCCGTCGTCGGCGCGCCGTCATCGCTCGCCGTCGTCGATTTGCTCAGGTTTTCTCTTCTTCCTCTCCCCTGTGGTGAAATTAGGGCTCCGACTCGTTTATTAGGGCTCGGACTTCAAATTTGGGGGTCGGTGGGAAAGGTCGGGCTTGATGTGAGATTTAATGGCTGAGATGTAGTGCTACAATCCTATTGGGGGTTCAAATTGACGGTTTAGGAGCGGCATTGAAATAGGCTCGGTGTAGGGCTCGGGGAAATTAGGGCTCGGTGTAGGGCTCGCGTCGCCTCATCCACTGTGATGTGTGATTCATTCAGGGTGTTGAATTGTGATGTGCGAAAGTAATTTGTAGTGGTCGGATGTGAAATGTGCGATGATTGGTGATTGTTAGGGTTCAGAGTATTGGACTTTGCATATGTGAGAATCGAAGGTTGTGGGGATGGGGACTTCTGGATATTTGTTTAATAAATTGCATTGTTGAGGACCCATGCGAGGAATCTCTCCATATTTTAAAGAAATGCGACGGCATAATCAAAGCAGTTGTCGGGTCCCATCTTAATTTTTATTTGTCCTTGTCCCGAGGCTGTTGTTTTCAAGGCTCGCAAATTTGTCGACGACCGCATCTTCCTCTCTCTTCTTCTTTTCTTTTCTTTTCTTTAATAAAGAGTGTGGGGACCTCCACTTGCAATTGTCTGTTCTTTGTGAATGTGGTCCCAAAATAGTTAATTGTATATTTGTCCTCTTTTGTTGCGAAATGGCGCATAAAGACTATGTTGCTGTCATCGTTTACTACGGTGGAGATTTTGTGATTGGGGAGGATGAGTGGGAGTATGAGGGGGAATGAGGGTACTATCTTTGTAGATATAAAGAAGGCATCTTATATTGGATTTGTTAGGGATATAGTGACATTTTTGCCTTGTAGAGTACAAAAGTTCTTGTCTTGTGTTCTGGGAAAGGCTTGAGAGATGGTTTGAGAGTTTTGGAAGATGATAATGGTTTTAGGGATGTATTATATCATTATCTTCATGGCGAAGAGGCGAAAGTGTTTGTTGAAAACAATAGTGAGGACGAACATGATGACACGAGATACCACCGAAGTAGGAGAAGGAGGAGATGAAGTAGGTCATGATGGACGGGATGGGGAGGAGAGGGGCGCGAATCTTTGTTCACCGGGCGATTGTGACATGGGTGATGTCACCATCACTGAATTAGATTGGGAAGTAGCTGAATCCGGTGAGGGTGACGATGACGATGAAGGGTTGGCTCTTGAAGCTGAAAATTTGTTAATCTTAAGTGACGCCGACGATGAGGAGCTTACACAGTCAAGGAAAAAATAAAGGGACTTTTTGTTAGATAGATTTGCAACTTTGCATGTAGCTGTTCATCAAACGAGAGACGAAGGCCCTGCAGATGTTGGTGTTCTTTGGCCGAGTCACGGAGACAGATTATGAAGAAAGCATCGACACCGCAACTTCCCGGGACGAAGTTGAAGAAGATCAACGAGTTTTGTGCGTAGAAGGAAAAGTAAGTTTCCTTCCTATGATCCATCTGTTGCATCTCCTACTTTGTCGGTAGGTATGAAATTCCATGATGCGATACAATTTAGGGAAGCTATACTTGAGTTCTTCCATTGCTGCACAAAGAAATATTGATTTCATTAGAAATACCAAGAAATTTGTAAGAGCTAGGTGTTCGCAGCAAAACTGTCCATGGAAGATTTACGGTGCGTTTGTTAAGAAGAGTGGGTCTTTTCAGATTAGAGCCTACCAAGAGGAACACACTTGTTCCATTAATTTTCAAAACAAAGGGTAACAAGTTCATGGTTGTCGAAGCACTTCTTCGATCGATCAGGTGATGCCCAACTTGAAACTTGCTAACTTTAGGATGCTGGTGAAGGAGCGTGTAGGCATCAATGTATCTAGGAATCGGTGCAAAAGAGCAAAGCAAAAGGTGATAAAGGTACTTATTGGTCGGTATGCTAAGGAATATGGGCGGGTGTGGGAGTATGCTTGGGAGTGTAGGCTGCAAAACCCTACAAGTAGAGTGTATGTAGAGGTGATTGAGAGACCACTTCCTGATCATGGGACCAAGTTCGATAAGTTCTATGTGTGCTTTGATGCATGCAGACGAGGTTTTTTAGCTGGTTGTAGACGGATTATAGGATTGAATGGCTGTTTCTTGAAGGGCTTGTGCAAGGGAGAATTGTTGGCGGCGATTGGAAGAGATGCGAATAACCAAATGTTCCCACTAGCTTGGGCTATTGTAAAGATTGAGAACAAGGACAATTGGTCTTGGTTCTTGAAAAATCTGATGGGTGACTTGGAGATAACAAACGGGGAAGGGTGGGCATTCACGAGTGACCAACGTAAGGTAATGCTTGCTTTTTGAAAAGTTTAGTCAATAGTTTGCTTTGCTTTGCTTTGTAATATGAACATGTAATTTGCTATAATATTTCTTACTTTGAATTATTGCGGGGATTGGTTCCGAAGAGTAGCCGAGTTGTTGCCCCATGCTGAACATCGAATGTGTGCGCGGCACATATACGGAAATTGGGCAAAGAACTATAAAGGGGATAAGCTGCAATTGCAATTTTGGCAATTAGCAAAGAGTGCAAACATGGCTGACTTTAGAATAGCCAAAGAAGGATTCTCAGTTGACAAAGGAAGGTTGTGCTACCTATTTCAACTAGAACCGAAGCATTGGTGCGGGGCATTCTTCGGTGAGGAGTTCAAGTGCGATAACGTCGACAACAACATTTGTGAAGTATTTAATTCGAAGATAATAGATGCCAGATGCAAACCCAGTCATCTCAATGCTTGAAGATATACGAGTTGCGGTTATGACTCGGCTGCGAAACAAAGAGATGAGGCTGCAAAGTGGACAAGACAATATGGTCCTAGGATTGTGAAGAAATTGGATGACAACTTGGCTGCAAGTACGCATTGTCATCCCATTTGGAATGGAGATGACGGATATGAGATAATGAAGGGTGCGAATAAGTATGTTGTCAATCTAGGAAGTAGGAAGTGTTCATGTAGATCATGGCAAGTAAGTGGAATTCCATGTGCACATGCCATATGTGCCATCCAGTTGAAGGGCGACAATATAGATGATTACATCGATGATTGGTACCATAAATCAAAGTATCTTGCTTCCTATCAGTTCATGATGCAGCCAATTAGAAGTAGCAAGTTTTGGGAGCCCACGGATCGTGAAGCACCTCTACCTTTGCCTTTGAAGAAGACAATTGGAAGGACAAAACGAAGACGAAGAATGGCGGAGGGAGAGGTCTCGGGTCGGCAAAGAATGAGCAGGGAGGGTGCAAAGATCACGTGCTCTTATTGTCGCCTAACGGGCCACAATATTAAAGGTTGTCAATTGAGGAAGCAACAACGGTTGAGGCAAGGTGAAGGGCCTAGTGAAGAGACAGTTGGAGAAATGCACACAGCAGGGCCAAGTGAGTCGATTGTTCTTCAGTCAACAAGTAGAACCCCGGTAAGTCATGAAATTTATTTTATGTTTATGTTGCTTTCTTGTCGTTTATCATAAAAATGTACATAATGATATCCTATTTGGCCTTGTATGTAATGTGTTTGTTAGGTCACAAGAAGAACCTCAGTAAGTCATGAAACTGAACAGCTGTTCGAAAGAAGGCAAGGTAGAACACAGCCGGGTAAAGGATTGGCCCAAGTGGCAGCATCACGGCCAGGTGAAGGATTGACCAAGCAGCATCACGGCCAGGCTGAAGGATTGACCCAAGCATCACGGCCCGGTCTGATCGGTTGTTCTTGAAGCGAAAGAAATACCAGTGCTAAATTCAATCAATTTGTATTCAGTTTTTATTATTATATGTCTCGATATTATATTTATGGTATCTTTTCGCCTCTTTCTCGGAGTTCGAAGAAAGCAAGTTCGAACTCAGCGCAAGCTGAAGGGCCATCA